>NC_044981.1:79582165-79923165 GCF_008728515.1 Papio anubis
TGGACTCTTATTCTGTCACACTTTATGGTACTTCCATACACCTACTCATTCAAGACAGAAATCTAGGAGTTCCCTCTCTACCATATTTTATTCATCAAGACTTGTCAGTGCTACCTGCAAAATGTGTCTCTATTCTGTTCATTTTACATCTTAATTACTAATGACAGAGGCATCTTTTCCTCTTGTCTGAACTGCCTCACTAGCCTTCTAACAAGTTTCTCTATTTCAACTCCTATCCTCTTCTAACCCATTGTCTACCCAATAGAAAATGTGATAATTTGAAAATGTAAATCAGGTTACTCCATTGCTTAAAATCCTATAATGATTTCTCACCGTACTTGGACTAAAATCCAAATATCTACAAGGACTTGTATGATATGGTTGGCACTACTCTCTTCTACAGCCTCCTCTCACCCCCACTCACCAAGGCATGCAGAATTATTTGCAGCTCTGGTACAGAGTTCAATCCTATTGAGGTTAGAATTGAAGCTTTGGTATAAGGAGTGGAGGATGTATGTTACTGTGTCTAAAGAGTGAATAATCATTTTGTCTCTATGCATAAACCTACAACACTTATGCTTATAGGATCCAAGAGTTTGTTATACTGAATTGTGGTAGGAATGTCACTAAATTTTTGATACTCAATTGCATTGTTATACATTTTTCGAAATAATAGTCATTAAAAGAATGATTAATGTTTATTGAGAGTTTACACTGTGCCATATAACTATTGTATTCATTTTTATAAAATGAATTGACCTCATGACCCATAATTTAAAACACCATTTAATACTAGCTCTCATCATAAATATGTATCTAAAATGTCAATGAAATAGTTGCTTTAGTAGTTAAATCATTCTGGGTAGCATCAGTTTCCTACTTTTATATTCTCCATAATTGTTACAGGTTTCTCAATCGTTATGTGTTTCTTTTTGTGTTTCCTAGAATGATATGAAATTTGATTTATATTTGGTGTTTATCCAGCTCTCTAGTGAGGTTCTAGAGGGGGAGACTGTACCTCAAGCCTTATATTGCCTTTTCTCATAGCAAACAGTACAGTGTGAGAACTCAGTCAACATTGACAGTATAGTTGTAGCCAAGACCTGCAATGGTAATGGGATGTAAACTTAGCACATTGTGGGAGTGGATTAAGGAGAAGAACTGAATCAGATACAGTTACACAATAGTTCCAGTTGCTTGCTTCTTTACCTCTAATTTTCAGAAGGGGGCATTCTCTTCACGTATGTGGATAATGAGGAAGACACCGAAGGAATCATGTCATTCTAGTCATAAGAAAATTAATGATTTTTTTTGTTATTGCCATTGTGACTTTGTTTGTCAAAGTCATTGTTGACTTCTGTTCGTTTGTCCACATCTGACTGCTTTTGACTACTTAAAATTTTTCTTAATTGTTTTATATATGAAATGTAGTAGTCAAAGTTTAAGCTGTTGTTATAAGTTTTCCCCAAGTAAAAGAATAATAATTGTTCATAGTACAATATTGAGAAATTTTACAGTCATATTTACAAGTGTTTAAGTGTTTCTAAAATAGAAGCAGATGCTCTTTCCCTAGAGTATGCAGAGCTGCCCATTTATAATTATATCATGAGCTCATGGATGGTGATTTAGGTAATGAAATCGTTTTTAAAATAATTCTTTAATAATTCAGTAAATGGCCACTGAGGATGTCAGTAATTTGGCTATGCTTCTAAATAATACAATTAACAACATGGTTTTATAATTATTATCAAAATGCAAAAACACAAAAATTGATGAATCAAGGAAAAACTCAGCCTGTGAAAGACCCTGTAAGAGGAGGAAAAGACTAACTAAAGATTAGGATAAACTATTTGCAAGCTGCTATCTAGAACATACGAAAAACACTAGTAAAATAGTAAAATCAGCAAAATACACAATTAGAAAATGGACAAAAGACACGAGTGGACATTTCACCAAAGGGGACATGAGAAAGGTATATGAAAATGGTGAATAAGCACATGAAAAGATGCTCAACATCACAAAGATATTCCACATCATTAGGAAAATGCAAATTAGAACCACAATGAACTATCACTGGGTGAGGGTAGGTATGAAGAGGTAGCACAAGAAATCTTGATCGTTCTGCATCCTGATACAGTAGCAGTTATAGCAAGCTACATATTGATAAGATTGCATACGAATGCACACACATGCCACGCATATACAAATGAGTGCATATAAAATTGGTGAAATCAAAATGACCTCTATTCCATTTTACCCAACTTTCTGTCAATCTGTTACTAGATAGAATAAGATTATAGGTTATATATATATATATATGTTTCACAATCCCTTCTAGGAAAATCTTGTGAGAAGCACAATATAGAAAACAAATAAAAGCAGAGTTGCCATGGTTGGGAGGCAGGTGAAGGATGGTTTTGAGCTCTCTTTCTATGCTTTTTTATTGGCCTTGAAGGGATCTCCCCCAAGCTCCAGCATGCTGTCTAGAACTGCTTATTTTAGACTATAATTCTGTAACCCAGATAATCACATAATTTCTACATGTCTATTAATATATAATCAATGTAATACATATATGAATTCACCAGCAAGTTAGAGAAATAATTAAGTATAAATATGTGTTTTAGTATATATACAAAATTGTGATTTTTAGCATATCTAAAATATGGATTAAGCTCATCTGATTATTAACAAATTATTAGGCTGTGTCTATGTGATAATGTTAGTCTAAAATTAAATTTTTTGTATTCACATATCTTAGATGATGGTGAAATGGATACAAGAAGAAAATATTAGAATTTATTTTCAATGTATTTTTATCTTAAACTTAATAAATTAAAGTTTGATTAATATTGTGGACTAATTGTAATAAATGTATTAATTTATAAATAAATATTCATAAAGTGAGTGTGTTTGCCTCCAAATAGTTTTACTGACAGGGCTATGTGGAACATTACTGATTTATTGAATGGAACTCTTACAACACAGAATTACTTTATTAAAATATGTCAATAAGGTAGAAGTTTGAAGTTGTGTTTATTATTTCCTGAGCTACCTGTTTTGGATTACAAATATCACTATTTTGTTGTATTAAGAAACTCTAATAAAGAAAAATGATCATAATGTCTTTGAGCTAGAAGTATTTTTCTAGTCACAATCTGTAGTCTTAAGCATAAATAGGCCATATAGAGTCATTTTCTAACCCATGGTCCTTTATTAGTTCCAATTTTGATGGTCGATACTCTATTTTTCTGTGTGCTCCATTGGACTGCCTTATATGTCACATTCACGTGTTCATGGCCTCATCTTTCACTCTTGCCACTGCTGCTGGGACCAGTTTCGCTCAGGCTTTGACTAGCTTCACAGATGTAAGTCAAAAGTGTGCCTGCCTTAAGCCTGCATGTGAACCTCTTGCTTTCTGCTCCCTGGGTTTTCTCTGATGCTTGAGGGAACCCATTCAGCACTCAAAGCTTGCACATTGGAAGTGTAAGGGACTTAATCTCTGTGGGCTCACCCTTGACCAATGCGGGGAGGCACTGATGAATAAATGCCTTCTACTTTTCACCCTAGGGTAGACAGTATTGATACACATTTCATAAGACTTTTCAGAACGTCTGCTGTGATTTGGAACCAGTTGTTCACAGCAATGGTTTGATGATACATTCTCGTATTAGCTTTCTCTCTCTCTCTTTCTCTCTCTCTCTCTCTCTCTCTCTCTGTCACTGTCCTTATTCATCACTTCTACTACTTGACAACTCATTTCCAAATAAATTACTTTCATTCAAGTCTATGTTTCATGTTATCCTTTCAGGGGAACCCTGGGAAAGACAGATAGTGTTAGAGTTATCCCTAGAAAGCAGACCATTAGCATAGGATTTGGGAACTGAAGAACTCGCCAGTAAGATGGCAATGAAGACGCCATTGCTGAAAGAAATGGAGTGGTGATAACCAGTGGAATGCAATTGCTAAGATTCTCACATGAGGTTGGTTAGGCAGAAGTACAGGTGGAATGTGAGGGGTTACTCATATAGTATGATGGCAATGGTAATTATTAATATTGTAGAATGACTGGATTTTACTAAATGCTTTAGATGCCTTGAAATAAAGACAATTAACGGCTCATGTCAGGCAAAATCAATGTGCATTATAAAAGTCAAGGGCCTATATCAGCATTTGAGGGAATCATCCTTTCCTGAAGCTGCTGTAGAGTATGTGGTGAAAGTCATGCCCAAGATCAAATCATAAGAGTGGCATAGCTGCAAAGGGAATTGAAGCCACAACCTTTCTGGGTCTTCTTTTATCATTATTATTATTATTATTACTATACTTTAAGTTCTAGGGTGCATGTGCATAACATGCAGGTTCGTTACATATGTGTACTTGTGCCATGTTGGTGTGCTGCACCCATCAACTCGTCAGCATCCATCAACTCGTCATTTACATCAGGTATAACTCCCAATGCCATCCCTCCCTCCTTCCCCCTCCCCATAATAGGCCCCGGTGTGTGATGTTCCCCTTCCCGAGTCCAAGTGATCTTATTGTTCAGTTCCTACCTATGAGTGAGAACATGCAGTGTTTGGTTTTCTGTTCTTGCGATAGGACTTCATGTCTAAAATACCAAAAGCAACGGCAACTAAGGCCAAAATTGACAAATGGGATCTAATTAAACTAAAGAGCTTCTGCACAGCAAAAGAAACTACCATCAGAGTGAACAGGTAACCTACAGAATGGGAGACAATTTTTGCAATCTACTCATCTGACAAAGGGCTAATATCCAGAACCTACAAAGAACTCAAACAAATTTACAAGAAAAAAACAACCGCATCAAAAAGTGGGCAAGGGATATGAACAGACGTTTCTCAAAAGAAGACATGCGTACAGCCAACAGACACATGAAAAAATGCTCATCATCACTGGCCATCAGAGAAATGCAAATCAAAACCACAATGAGATACCATCTTACACCAGTTAGAATGGCAATCATTAAAAAGTCAGGAAACAACAGGTGCTGGAGAGGATGTGGAGAAATAGGAACACTTTTACACTGTTGGTGGGATTGTAAACTAGTTCAACCATTATGGAAAACAGTATGGCAATTCTTCAAGGATCTAGAACTAGAAGTATCATATGACTCAGCCATCCCATTACTGGGTATATACCCAAAGGATTCTAAATCATGCTGCTATAAAGACACGTGCACACATATATTCATTGCAGCACTATTCACAATAGCAAAGACTTGGAATCAACCCAAATGTCCATCAGTGACAGACTGGATTAAGAAAATGTGGCACATATACACTGTGGAATACTATGCAGCCATAAAAAAGGATGAGTTTGTGTCCTTTGTAGGGACATGGATGCAACTGAAAACCATCATTCTGGGTCTTCTGAGTCAAGGCTCTGCTAGCAAAAAGTGGAACACTGAACTTGGAATATGAACATTTGGGTAGATAAGTCTGGGAGTCTTGAACTCTCAGATTTTCCTGAACCCTCAGTAATGGTAGAAGCACTCCCATTCTTCTTACTTGAGCCCCAATTCACGAGTGAGTGCTCTCATGTCAATAAAATCTTCCCTATTCAGGCTTATTTTATTTCCCCCACCAGTAAACACCCTCAAAATTTACCCCTACATGTGTTTCCCTGGTTTCTTTTAGTACATATAATCTAGGACCTGCTATTCCTATAAACCTCTTCTTGGCTGGAGATCTTGAAAAGCCCTAAAAACCCTTATATGAAGAAGGAAACTCACAAGATGATGCTTGTCCTCCTCAAGATCTGTCCGGTCACCATTCATTGTCCCCATGCCAGTAGCTTGGGTCAGGTCTCAAAACACCTGAGCTGGGAAATAGAATTCTTTCTCCAGGAAGAAGTGGTTTATAGGAATTGCAGGTCCTAGATTATATGTACTAAAAGAAACCAGGGAAACACATGTAGGGGTAAATTTTGAGGGTGTTTACTGGTGGGGGAAATAAAATAAGCCTGAATAGGGAAGATTTTATTGACATGAGAGCACTCACTCCTGAATTGGGGCTCAATGTCCTAGTAAGGACATCTGGAGCTGGTCTTAATATTCTTCTGAGAAGTTTCCTTGAAGTCTGCATGTGATGATGGCAAATAGGAAAACGATACAGAAATGCTGAAATTGCTTTGGCTGGTATTAAGGAAGAGTTGATAAGTCTCATGAAGATAGGAATGTTAGCATGGATTCATTAGGTCATATCTAGAATCTATCACCCGACTTTGTTCGCTGAGAGGACCCAGAGGACATACCCTTCAATACGGCAGAAAACAATTTGCTGGTGAGGGGAACATCAGAATCGGAAAATCTTGGTGATGTCTATCCTCCCGAGGTCAGGGTTAGTAATAGGAGATGCTGCTTGAAACTAGTCTCCGTAGTATCAGTAAAGTTATGGGATTTCTCAATGAAAAAGTATATGTGGATTTCTCAAAGAAAAGTATATGTGGTAATACTAAACTGTCAGAGGCAAGATAGTTGCAATTACTGAAATGGGCAGAAGTCTATAGTAGCAGTCCGGCTGTCTTGACCTGCAAGAATCTGTGGCAATGGCTAACAAATTATGGTTTGAGGGATGAGGTACATGGACAGCTGACTGGGCAATTTGTGTGTGTGTGTGTGCAACAACAACCAAAAGATCTTCATATGATCTGCTCCATTAGAATATAAGAAGAATATGAGCATCAGCTATCACAATGGAAAATTCACATCCTTCATCCAGCTTCTAGATTTATGTAATTTTGTAGACCAAGATCTCACTGGTTAAAAGGCAGGGTGAGTGCCCTTAAGGAAGGACCCTGCATTGTCACATGAATAATTATAAACGTTCTCCCTATCTTTCCACAAAGGGACCTATGACCATTTACTAGGGTAACACTGCACTGAGGAAAGAATTATAGTTAGATTTGTTGAAGACTGTTGAATAAGGAGTATGAACTCACCCTAATACTAACTGTTTTAGAGAGCCAGAAAAGCTTCCATGGTTCTCTAGTTAGAATGGGAGTGTTTGGAAGCCAGATGAAAACTGGAAATAAGAATAGTTAGACTTTTCAAGGATTGTTGGATAAAAGGTATGAGCTAATACTGATGCCAGGGAACTTGAAATGCTATCATGGCCTACCAGTTAGCATGACGGCATATGGAGGAAAGGTAGAAGAGTCCCAGCCCAAATATGTCTCACACAAGTTTCAGTGGGTCTGTGGCTCACTCTTTGATTGTTTCCCCAGTCCACAAATAAATAATTTATAAAATTTCCAAGTATGTAACTGAAAGGAGTCTTACTTTGGTTCCAGGATCTGTGGAGCCATTGTGGTAGGAAGTACTAAGTGGAAGTCTCTGAAAACATGCCACCACCATCCAAGTGAGTAAATCAGAATCAAGACCTCTTCATGGGAGGGATGGCAGAGACTAGCACCTCTGTGTATTTGGAAAATATTGTCTTTTAAATCACCTTTGGAAAAAAACATCAAAAGCAGTTGGTATGCACTTGGGTAGGATAATAGTTTACATTCCCAATTTCCCCCATGGCTGTATTAACTCTGCTGTTCTGTATCACAATGTAGTCTGTAGAAAACTTAATTGGCTTGTCATTTCATAACATCATGATGGTCTGCTATATTGATGGCATCATGATAATTGCACTAGATAAGGAGGAAGTGGCAATTATTCTAGATGCCTTAATTAGGCACATGAACACCAGAGGGTGGGATATGAACCCTACAAAATTTTAGACTACTGCCATATTTTCGAAGTTTTAGATGATTATAAAAGATAAAGATGAAAAACAAATTGCTACACATTGGAACCTCCCACCCAGAAAAAGGCATAGTGCTTCATGGGCTCTTGTAGATTTTAAAAGCAGCATATACTGCATTTGAGAGTATTATAGTAACCCATTTATTGGACTTTGTTGTTACCTAGAGCAATAGAATGGTCTGTAACAGGTCCAGATAGTAGTGTAAGTGTGCTAGAAGCTTGGTCCACATGACCCAGAAAATCTGATGGTAGCTAGCAATATCCGTGGTAAATAAGGGTGTGTTAAACATTCCCCAAACCTCAGTTGTATAGTCAGAAGACAGATCAGTAGATAGTGAAGAAGATCGTTTCTTCTGCTCTTGGAAACTACTTGCCAATTTGAAAAGTTTTTAGTGTGTTACTTGGTCCTGGTAGTGGCTGAGTGCTTGACCATTAGTGTTTTAAAACCACAGTGCAATCAAATTAGAACTCAGTATTAAGAAATTCACTCAAAACTCCACAACTTCATGGAAACTGAACAACCTGCTCCTGAATGACCAGTGGGTAAATAACGACATGAAGGCAGAAATAAAGAAGTTCTTTGAAACCAATGAGAACAAAGACACAATATACCAGAATCTCTGGGACACAGCTAAAGTAGTGTTTAGAGGGACATTTGTAGCACTGCATATCCACAGGAGAAAGTGAGAAAGATCTAAAATCGACACCCTAACATCACAATTAAAAGAACTGGAGAAGGAAGAGCAAACAATTTCAAAAGCTAGCAGAGGACAAGAAATAACTAAGATTAGAGCAGAACTAAAGCAGATAGAAACACGAAAATCCCTTCAAAAAAATCAATGAATTCAGGACGTGTTTTTTTTGAAAAGATTTACAAAATAGACCGCTAGCCAGACTAATAAAGAAGAAAAGAGAGAATAATCAAATAGACACATTAAAAAATATTAAAGGGGATATCACCACTGATCCCACAGAAATACAAACTACCATCAGAGAATACTATGAACACATCTACGCAAATAAACTAGAAAATCTAGAAAAAATGGATAAATTCCTGGACACTTACACCCTCCCAAGACTAAACCAGGAAGAAGTCAAATCCCTGAATAGACAAATAACTGCCTCTGAAATTGAGGCAGTAATTAATAGCCTACCGACCAAAACAAGTCCAGGACCAGAGGGATTCACAGCCAAAATCAACCAGAGGTACAAACAGGAGCTGGTACCATTCCTTCTGAGACTATTCCAAACAATAGAAAAAGAGGGAATCCTCCCTAACTAATTTTGTGAGGCCAGCATCACCCTGATGCCAAAACCTGGCAGAGACACAACAAAAAAAGAAAATTTCAGGCAAATATCCCTGATGAACATCGATGCAAAAATCTTCAGTAAAATACTGGAAAACTGAATCCAGCAGCACATCAAAAGACTTATCCACCATGATCAAGTCGGCTTCATCCCTGGGATACAAGGCTGGTTCAACATATGCAAAACAATAAACGTAATCCATCACGTAAACAGAACCAATGACAAAAACCACATGATTGTCCCAATAGATGCATAAAAGGCCTTTGACAAAATTCAAGACCTCTTCATGCTAAAAACTCTCAATAAACTACGTATTGATGGAACATATCTCGAAATAATAAGAGCTATTTATTACAAACCAACAGCCAATCTACTGAATGGGCAAAAGCTGGAAGCATTCCCTTTGAAAACCAGCAAAAGACAAGGATGCCCTCTCTCACCAGTCTTATTTAACATAGTATTGGAAGTTCTGGCCACGGTAAACGGGCAATAGAAAGAAATAAAGTGTATTCAAATAGGAAGAGAGGAAGTCAAATTGTCTTGTTTGCAGATGACATGATTGTATTTAGAAAACCCCATCGTCTCAGCCCTGAACCTCCTTAAGCTGATAAGCAACTTTGGCATAGTCTTAGGATACAAAGTCAATGTGCAAAAATCACAAGCATTCCTATACACCAATAATAGACAACCAGAGAGCCAAATCATGAGTGAATTCCCATTCACAATTGCTTCAAAGAGAATAAAATACCTAGGAATCCAACTTACAAGGGATGTGAAGGACCTCTTCAAGGAGAACTACAAACCACTGCTCGAGGAAATAATAGAGGACACAAAAAAATGGAAAAACATTCCATGCTGATGAATAGGAAGAATCAATATCATGAAAATGGCCATACTGCCCAAAGTAATTTATAGATTCAATGCCATCCCCATCAAACTACCATTGACTTTCTTCACAGAACCAGAAAAAAACTACTTTAAATTCTGTATGAAACCGAAAAAGAGCCCCTACAGCCAAGACAATCTTAAGCAAAAAGAACAAAGCTGGAGGCATCATACTACCTGACTTCAAACTATACTACAAGGCTACAGTAACCAAAACAGCATGGTACTGGTACCAAAACAGAGATATAGACCAATGGAACAGAACAGAGGCCTCAGAAATAATGCTACACGTCTACAACCATCTGATCTTTGACAAACCTGACAAAATCAAGCAATGGGGAAAGGATTCCTATTTAATAAATGGTGCTGGAAAAACTGGCTAGCCACATGCAGAAAACTGAAACTGGACCCCACCTTACACCTTATACAAAAATTAACTCAAGGTGGCTTAAAGACTTAAATGTTAAACCCAAAACCATAAAAACCCTAGAAGAAAACCTAGGCAATATGATTCAGGACATAGGCATGGGCAAAGACTTCATGACTAAAACACCAAAAACAATGGCAACAAAAGCCAAAATTGACAAATGGGATCTAATTAAACTAAAGAGCTTCTGCTCAGCAAAATAAACTATCATCAGAGTGAACAGGCAACCTACAGAGTGGGAGAAAATTTTTGCACCCTATTCATCTGACAAAGGCTGATATTTAGAATCTACAAGGAACTTAAACAAATTTACAAGAAAAAAACAAACGACCCCATCAAAAAGTGGGCAAAGGACATGAATTGACACTTCTCAAAAGAAGACATTCATGCAGCCAACACACATATGAAAAAAAAGCTTATCATCACTGGTCATTAGAGGAATTGCAAATCAAAACCACAATGAGATACCATCTCACACCAGTTAGAATGGGGATCAACAAAAAGTCAGGAAACAATAGATGCTGGAGAGGATTTTCAGAAATAGGAATGCTTTTACACTGTTGGTGGGAGTGTAAATTAGTTCAACCTTTGTGGAAGACAGTGTGGTGATTCCTCAAGGATCTAGAACCAGAAATATCATTTGACCTGGCAATCCCATTACTGGGTATGCACCCAAAGGATTATAAATCATTCTACTATAAAGATACATGCACACGTATATTATTGCAGCACTATTCACAATAGCAAAGACTTGGAACCAACCCAAATGCCCATCAATGTTAGACTGGATAAAGAAAATGTGGCACATATACACCATGGAGTATTATGCAGCCACAAAAAAGGATGAGTTCATGTCCTTTGCAGGGACATGGATGAAGCTGGAAGCCATCATTCTCAGCAAACTAACACAGGAACAGAAAACCAAACACCACATGTTCTCGCACATAAGTGGGAGCTGAGCAATGAGAACATATGGACACAGGGAGGGGAACATCCCACAGTGGCTCCTGTTGTGGGGTTAGGTGCTAGGGGAGGGATAGCATTAGGAGAAATACCTAACATAGATGACAGGTTGATGGGTGTAGCAAACCACCATGGCACGTGTATACCTATGTAAAAAACCTGCACATTCTGCACCTGTAACCCAGAACTTAAAGTATAATTTTAAAAAAGTGGAAAAAAAGGAAGGAAAGTCATACAACATGAATGAACCTTGAAAATATTATGCTACATTAAATAAACCAGTCATAAAAAGATAAATATTATATGATTCTACTTATATAAGGTACATAGAGTCATCAAATTAATAGAGACAAAAAGCAGAATGGTGGTGGTCAGGGACTCGGGGGAGGGAGGAATGCAAAATTATTGTTAATGGGTATGAAGTTTCAGTTTGAGAAGATGAAAAGTTCTGGAAATGGATGGTGGTTAAAGTTGTGATATGAAAAGTACTTAGTGACACTGAACTATACACTTAAAACTGGATAAGATGGCAACTTTTATGTATCTTTTATCACAATTTAGAAACATATATTTAAAGCATTTAAGGATATAATAGAAGAAAGCTTTCCTGAAATAAAGAAATATAAAGCCAAAAAGAAAAAAAAAAGAAAAAAATTAAATGACAAAGTGATTATGTGACTAGAGCTATATCAAACTGAGAATTATCAGCTTTATCAAGTCTAACATCAAATAGGCACAGCAGAAATTCACTGTATTGTGGAAACAGTACAAGGCCTGAGCAGGTACAGAACATAGAAGTAATGTACTTTACCTAAATGGATGAACAAGACTCCCAAAACTATCCCTTTCACACTATGCTGCTTCCTGATTCACACAGGAATTCCTCTTTCTGTTACCTCATGGGTATTTCCTATGACCAATTAATGAAGGAGAAAATACCCTGGCCTGGTTCATACATGAATAAGGGTGATATATTGATGCCAACCACATTTAGACTGTTGTTAGTCTACTGCTACACTCACAGGTATCCCTAAAGAAATGTAGTACACAGAAATTCTCCCAATGCAAAGAGTTCTAAGCAGAGCACGTTTTCAGTTATTTACACGGAGACAGTCATGGCCTGAGGTATTATCTATAGCATATACATAGACTACTGGGTAGTGACAAATGGCTTTGCTTCTTGCTCAGGGGCCTTGATAAAAACAAGATCAAAAGATCAAAGGCAAGTATATCTGGGGAAAGACGCATGTGGATGGATTTATGGGAGTGGATACATGGCATGCACATTTGATATGGTTTGGCTGTGTCCCCACTCAAATCTCATTTTGAACTCCCATGTTGTCAGGGGGACCTGGTGGGAGGTGTTGAATCATGGGGCAGGTCTTTTCCCGTGCTGGTTTTGTGATGATGGATGAGTTTTGTGAGATCCAATGGTTATAAAAAGAGGAGCTTCCTTACACAAGCTCTCTTCTCTTGCCTGCCGCCTTGTGAGATGTGCTTTCACTTTCCATCATGATTGTGAGGCCGCCCCAGACACATGGAACTGTAAGTCCATTAAAACTTTTTCTTTTGAAAATTACCCAGTCTTGAGTGTGTCTTTACCAGCAGCGTGAAAATGGACTAGTACAGTATTGCTGTGCCTCATGTTAATGTTCACTAATGAGCACTCTAAATAAGAGGTACATGACAACAAATAACACAGGTTAGGTTTCTCTGTGGAAGTGAGCTGTACTCTCTTTCACTTTTACATACCTCACCGCTTGGATACTTGGTTTGTGAACAAATTTGCCACCACAGCTGGAAAACAGGCTATTAATGGGCACGGCTCCTTAATGATGATCTAACTACTCCCCCGTGTTGAATGCCCAGCTTGTCAGTAGTAGAAGCTGGTGGTGAAAGCTCAATATGAAATTGTCAGAGTCTAGCCAGTCATTTCATATCAGATTAATTTTATTAGATCCTTTCCACCATGGAGATGGCAACAATTCATCCTTGCTGGAATTAAAACCTACTATAGTAATGGATTTGCATTCCCTGCCAGTAAATCCTCCACCAGCACCACCAACTGAGGGTTTGCAGAAAGTGTTACCTATTGCCATGGCATCTGTCACAACATTGTCTCTACCCAAGTGGCTCATTTTATGGCAAAGGTGGTTCAGAATGGGTGCATGATGATGGAATCCACTGGGATTACTAAATACCTCATCACCCGGAAGGTGATGACCTATGGTGAAAGAGCCTGTGGAAGACTCAGCTGAAGTTCCAGGTTGGGATAGGATGAGATACATGTATGTATTACATCAGTCCTGACATACGATGCTGTGTCCTTTAAGCTAGAATACATAGATTCAGGAACCAAGGGGTGGAAGTATAATTTGTCCCTTTCACCATTACTCCCAGGTGACTTATTTGTAAGGCTTGGGCTTCCTGCCTTTGAAATCTTAGGCTTTGCTGGATTAGAGGTCCTGGTTCCCAGGAGGCTGAGCACTTCTGCCAGAGAATGTGGTCAGAGTCCCACAGAAATTGACTATCTCTTGCTGACTATATCTTTGGGCTCTTCATTCCAGGATTGGACTCCTCATTCCTGGATCAGCAGGCAAAAGAAAATTAATATAGCTGAAAGTCTAGTCTATCCTTATATATGTAAAGAGCCAGTGTAACTGGAGGCAGAGAGGACTATCCAGGGACTTGACTGATGCATCTCTTGGTGTTTTCATGCCAGGTGATAATAGTGAACTGGTAGTTATGGCAACTACGTCCTGATAAGGGAAAAGCAAGCCTTGAGAATAAAGATCTGGATTACTCTACCAGGCAAGAAACCTTAAATTAGTTGAGATGGTGGCCAAGGGCAAGAGAAATCTAGCATTGGTAACGGAAGACAGAGATAATACCTTTCAATAAAGTCTGGGGACCATCTGTAGCAGGGGTTGTAGCTAGTTCCAGAAACCCTCCTGCAGAGATTGTGGCTGGCCAGCTCCTTAAAGGGGACTCTGCGATAGACTGAACTTAAGGAAGAGAAAAGATAGATCTGAGTAGTGCAAAAGATCTACTGTATCAGATAACACTGTGTGTGTCACTTCAAATCCTCTTGGTGCCACATCTTACTGCAGTCCCTGTTTCAACAACCAATTCTTGTAGACTTTGACCAGCTTCCTGCAGGTGCAGCTGAAGAGTGCCTCACTTTTAACCAAGGTGTGAGCTTCTCACTTCCTTCCTTGGAACTTTTCTGACATTGAATTGTGAAATGTTCATTGAAATGCCACACATACACAAGTTGCAAGTGGTTATGTGGTAGTCAAAGTCCCAGGAACCACCTTCACTCATGGGGAGGGGAAGCCCATGCAGAAATGATACTCTTTTCTTCATGCATTTAATTATGCCTTCTCAAAAGATCTTTGAATCCAGCACAGGTTAGCCATAGCTGCAGTCATTTGACAATGAATTCTTGTTTCAGCTTTCTCATTTTCCCTGTTTTTGTTCCCTCGATCGTATAACTGCTCTCTGGGTCCATGTTCCCAGATAAATTCCTTGTGAGCAAGCCTTTTTCGGAGAAACTCAGGCCTAGACAACAATCTTATTAACTAAGTTGAAACAATAAATGAATCTAAAGAATTCAGGTTTTAACATGCAAGTCTGCTTTCTTACTCATAACTACCAAGATTTAGGAAGAGTTATGATTTTGTAAATTAAAATATTTGTTTCAACTTATCTAAACTCTATTATTTATTCAATTTATATTTGAGAGCGGGTAGTCATTGTGAGCTGCTATATCACTAAAGTGTTCATTCTTCTACGTAAATCGCACACATTATTAGAGACTCACATGCTGTGAATAAGAGGCTTCTAAAAAAACACTTTGGAGTAGTATGAAATTGCCCAACATTACTTCCATATTGTTGAATAATTGATGCTGTTACATTCTCAAGGTAAATAAATATAAAAAGAAGGAGAAAGTTCTTCAATAATAAGGTAAATGGAATTTGTGGCATTATTTCTGATAGTATTTGTAATGTCAGTTTATACTTTCACCATCAGAGGTCATGAAAGGACAGTTTAGAGCAGAAAATGTGAGCTTTGTTGAAAATAAATTTAAGTTTGAAATTTAAACTGGAACTTTTTTTAGAAGGCCTTTTTAAAAAAGAAGTCACAATCTACTTAATGCCATTTGTAAATGAAGAAAAATAATTTTTAAGAATAAAAGTATCTGGTGGATTCCAAGAACATCCAGTTAATTATTGACTTTAGTGCTCTCAATTTATATTTTAAGAGCAATTTTAAAGTGCAAAGTATTGTTGACTACTTGTCTTTCAAATATAAATATAATATTTAATTTCAGTTGAGTTTGTGGGGTCTATAATTGATAAAAGTATTCTTTTTTTTAAAAAAGGAAAGAAATTAAGTGAAATGAAAATATAGAAGTGTTTTGCAATATATTTCTAGTAACATAGCATGGACTTCATAAATTTACATCTGAGATCCTGATGATGCAAAATGTGTCTGTTATCTTGTCAATAATAATAAACTACATTTAAAATATCTACTATTATTATGTATTTTGGCTAAGTCATAGGTAGCATGTATTGATTTAAAACTTCTCTTGCTCTAGATAAATTATTAGACATGCAAAAACTAGTATGTTAAAATAATTTACATTTGGGTTTTAGAAACACAAAGTCATCAGTTGTCGTTGTTCCTTTTTGTTTATATTTAAAACTCCTTATAAAATGGTAAGTTTTGCATTAGCAAAAAGTTAATGTTTTGCATTAACATAGTTTATGCTTTAAAAAATACTGTGGCACATGAAATAAGTGAGTCAGAAAAAGACTAATACTATCTGATTGCACTTATATGAAGTACCAAGAGTAGTCAAATTTATAGAGACAGAAAGTAAAATAGTGGTTGCCAGGGGCTGGGGATAGGAGAGAATGGAGAGTTGTTATTTAATGAGTGTGGAGTTTCAGTTTTGCAAGATTTCTGGAGATTTGTTGCACAGCAATGTGAATGTACTTAACATCAGTAACCATATACTTAAATGATTAAGATGGTAAATTTTACATTACTCTATAAGTATTTTGCATTAATCAAAAGAAATGGGGATAAAAAACACTGTGACCCATGAGTTGACATTAAACAATCAAAATCCTCTCCACTAAAGTTGGAGTGCAACGTTACCAGCATTTGTGGTCTGCCTTTGCTGCCTCTTGACAACACTGGGTCTGGCCAGCCAAAGGAGCCACCAGTGGGCAAAAGGAACCCCTGCAGGGCTGAGGCCTGGTTTAGAGAAATAATATTTGATTTATACGAAGAGTTTATACTAAAATGTGGCACCATCCATTCCAAATTCCTCATTCATTCAATAGGTACAACAATAGCTTTTACATTATACCATAGAGTTGTGAGAGCTAAATGAGTTAAAACATATACAAATATTGAATAGTACCTTGTACATAATAATGCTTAATACACATTAGCTGTTCTTACATTGATTGTTATTTGTGAATAACAATCACAAATCACACCCTATAGCATATGTAGCAAGCAATGATTTGATACCTATTATTATTATGGCCATTATTATGTGTACTTTTCTTCCAGCAGAGAGTATAGAAAGATATTTTTCATTTGTTTCATAGTGCCCCAGAAAGGGCTGTCAAAACTATCAGAAAGTCTTAAAAATAATAAAAACATAACTCCATGACTAAGTAGAGGAATCTATTTTTATGAACTATTTGTTTAAACAGCTAAACCTTAGTCTTCACAAATGTCCATACAATTGTCCCTCCCCTCAATTCTGTCTTCTTTTTTGAGTCAGTTCTATCTTACTTGGTTTACTGTCTAATCTTCCTGTGGCTCTCATGTTTAAGGAGTCTCCATGAGGCTACTAGGTGCAGCCTACTGCTATCTGATAGCATTCTCTTTACCTGCAGGGACCATGGTAAAGAGGCAGGGTTGGCAAGAAGTTGGATGAGCACCTATCAGGATCTGGAGTTTGAGAAATTTTTACCAGAGACTTTGTTATTTTAATTCATGCTCCTTTATGGATACTAGTAACTATTTTAATTAATTATTTAAAAATAGTTTTGGACTTTTTTTGTTCACTCTTCCTTCATTCATTAATATATTTGGGGTTCATCAATTTTAACACAAAACATAGCATTTAGACATGAAAATAGATTCACTACCTGTGCAAAACCTGCTACTTGTGCAAAAAAATGTGTTCTGTGTGTTGAGAACGATTTCACTCAATTTTTTGTTTGTTTTTAGTTATGTATCAATCTTAACAGGAAAATATAAATTAATATTTGATATGAAATGGTAGAAAATTTTAATTTTTTCATAAAGTCTTTCTTTGAAGAACTCCTTTATCCAGAAAGTCAAAACACACATACATTTTCTAGTCACCATATAAATCTCATTGATGAAAAACAAAGTTTCTTTGAAAGAAAAAGAAAATATAAAGAGACTGTTTCTACAATTCTACCAAACCTTTCACCAATGCTTCCAACAAGTTCCAAAATGAATTTCAGCCCCATCCCCTCCCTTGTTTGCCCTCTGCAGGAGGTTTTAATGAGCAAGGAACTGCTTCTAAGGGTGAAAGCCAAAGGAAAGAAAATCCTGAATAGTCCACCACCTGCATTATTCCACATGTAATAATCAAGAATACTGAGAATAGCATTAGTTCTGTAACACTACTGCTTTATTAAAGAAGCCTATTCAACTTTACAAAAACTGCAGAAAGAGCAAAAGAACCATCCAATTCAGGTTTATTTTATGCTCAGAGCCAAGTTTTCAGTGACCTTCTAATACTTTAAGTTGGGAACAACAATTTTTCTTAGTTTATATATCTAGTAAAAAAAGTTATCTTATTTACTTTTAAAATTTTATTTATTTGTTTAATGTATGCCCTTTCTCTTTTTCTTACCCGATTATAAAGTTTCTGAGGTTGGGTGTAGTGTTATTAACTTTTATATTATACCAATGTGTGGTTGTCAAAACTATTGGCTATATTGCCTATTGGTCCAATTTATTATCTAATGATTTAAGTCAAAACTTAAGACACTTTGAATATTTAACACATCTTGAATGAATGTCATGTGTATGGGATGATGCTTCTCTCCCTCTCAATCCTCACTGCCACCTTCTAACCTACCTGAATGCATTAGGTTAGAGAAATTGTTCTTTAGTCTAAGCAGGAGCAAGCACATTATTTCCAGGCAGGAGTCCAATTCCAAAAGATATATGGTGATCTTTTCTTGCTCTAATTTCAATGATAGCAATGATGACAAATGTCTAAGGTAGTACAATGAGAGATGTGAGAAGCTGTGGCATCTCCTCCACCAACTCAACAGTTACTCAGAGTTCACCTGTTTGTTTTCTTGCCTCCCAGGGTCTAGTAAATTGATGAATAAGTTAATTATCTTAATTTGGATAAATATTGCCTCAATGGGAACATTCTTTCATTTGGGCTCTCAATTCTGAAAGGCTTGGAATTAATAAAATATCTTGACTAATTGCCTACTGCTGCAGAATAGGGTTCCTCAGAGTGAGCATGAGCATTGGTGATGACCTTTGGGTTAGGGACCTGTCCTACTGTCTTTGGGAAGCTGGAGGAAGCCTTGCTACTTTTACCACATTTTTCTCATAAGTTAATATAACCTTGAAAGTGACTTTCTTTAGCAGTTTCATTTCCTTCATCTTATGCAAAAAACACCTTTAGACTCTTTGCCTACTCTGAAAGCCATTTGCAACACACAGGTAAAGGTGTAGGTTTATGCTCCTCTCTTCTTTTTCCTCCAAGGAAGAGAGATGTTAATGATCTTCCTTTTCTTTCTTTCTTTCTTTCTTTCTTTCCTTCCTTCCTTCCTTCCTTTCTTTCTTTTTCTTTCTTTGTTTCCTTCTCTTCCTTCCTCCCTTCCTTCCTTCCTTCCTTCCTTCCTTCCTTCCTTCCTTCCTTCCTTCCTCTCTCTCTCTTTCTTTCTTTTTTCTTTCTTTCTCTCTCTCTCTCTCTTTCTTTCTCTTCTTTTTTTTTTGAAAAACACTTTTAGTTTTGGGTGTACACGTGCAAGTTTGTTGTACAGGTAAATCACATATTGTGGGTGCTTGGTGTACAGACTATTTTGTTACCCAGGTAATAAGCATGGTACTCAATAAGTAGTTTTTTGACCCTCACCTTCCTCTCACCCTCCACTCTCTTACCCTTAAGTAGGACCTGGTGTCTATTGTTCTTTCTTTGTGTCTGTGCATATTATTTTTCTTAAAAAGGAGAATAAAACCCATGAGAATCTGACCTCCATATCCCAAGGTTGTTTCTGAACCTTAATACTCTACTAAAGGAGATAAATTTCATCTAATTTTAGTTGAAATTGAATCTTTTGTTTAAAAATATATAATAGGGATACTGCAGGCAATGAAGAAGAAATAAAGTCATGTATTGGCATTACTAACTTTAACCTGGAGTTTAAAAAACATGTTTTTTTATGTAAATCGAAGAAGAGGTCATAGGCTGATTTAAGATGAAGGGCTCTCATGAGGTAGTCTCAGCTGTGGTTTAACTGTGGAAGTGAACCTTATTTTATAGAGCTCGGAAATGTCACTATCATGAATATACTTTGAACCAAAACATCCAGTGGATTTGTTCTGATACTGGGAATGTGGTAGATAGGCAACCAGAGATGTCTGCCATCATAGAGGATTAAGTTGGAACGTCTGAGAACTCCCAGGCCTCCCTGCAGTGGAGCCACAGCCTGGTGAATCACATGGGTGGGGAGGCAGGGTTGGCAGGGACTAACAGGAAATGAAACCATTTAGGAACAGGCAACTGAGAACAGTAGCATCTGAACATTGGAAGAGAATTGTATACTTTTGGGTCAGATCAACAGCCTTTTAAGTTCTGGATAACCCAACCAGAATGTACTGCTAATTTGAGTTTGTTTTACATTTTTAGTTCTGGCAACTTTTCAAGAAGAAAAGGCTATTTTCTTTTCTTTTTTTGAAAAGTTCCCTAGTCTTTACAGATGAAATCTTTGGAAATGATAGAATTTCAAATATCAGATCTAAAATTGTAATATACATTTTATAAAATATTTATATATAAGCACATAGAAAAATGCATAGGATGTACAACAAAGATGGATTGGGGCGACCAAATTTGATTTATTTCATTTTCTTTATATTGTACTTTATTATATTTTCTAGTTATTTCTATTGAATGTGTAGTCTTTCCTGAAGTTTAGAAAAAAAGTAAAAATACTAATATATGAAACACCAAAGTATGCACCACCCTTGCTTACAATTTGTTATTTTTGCTTGAGATTTACTTTTGAAGAAATAAATTATTCAAGATAAAAATTTTATATTCTATTTCCATTTTAAAATTCATTTATAATCAGAAAAAAGCAATAAAACCTTTAATTTTCTGAGAAGTTATTGTCAACATGATTACATTTTACATGTTTTTGTCTGCCCTAAGAATAGCTCTTATGTGAGAGTTTTCTATTTTAAAAAATTCAGAATATGGAATAATAAGTAAACTTACAAGAATATTTATAGTTTACATGAAAATAAAGTAAGTTATTTTATGTTTGTAATAAAGATTTTATGTTGTGAAAAAGTTCTAAAATAATAATGCTCTAATAATAAAATAAATATAAAAATAGGAATGTCAGAGATGCAGGTTGAGACTTGTAATAAATTTCTTCTTTTCTTTGCTATTTATTTAATGAATCCGAATCTTGTTCCTAAGGCTGGAAACATATATTACTTGATTTTTGGGTGTAGTGGACCAAATGCAAGGACCCATGGTGAGAATGAGAATGCAATTTAGAGAAAGAAGTAGGGGAAGGAGTTAATCGTCAATGTACTCAAGTCAATAATAATAGTTTCATAAAAATACTGTTCACATATGAACTGGCAGAACATGTTATGACAGAGCCCAAACAAGACTAGATGGAATTTAAAGTTTTTGAAAAGTCCAAATTAAAAAATTTTATCAAAATAAATTTCTGAGAACTCCTGGAGTTCCAAAGAGTCCCAGGAACACTGATGAAAACTGTAACTTGGGGATGAAGCAGTGAGTTTAAGTGTGTGTAAAAACAATATATCACCGACTCTTACGCCAATAGAACAATGACATTTTCCCTTGAATTTATGCATAATTACTCCTCATCCAATTTTACCGTTTCAACTATTGTGTCATTTACCTTTCCAATGTTATCTATTTCAGTGTAATTTCCTTTTAGCAAGTTTGGCTCATGTTGGCAGAATAATTACTGTGACCACTATCTCTCATGTCTAAGGAATAATACTTCTATGTGTCTCCAAGGGCATCCAGATGACAATTGACAATCGTGTTTGCTGAAGAATCGTATTGCTTTAAAAATCTCTAAAACCATGAACATTATTCACAAATGCTGTGACCTCTAGTTAATATTAGTAATGTATATTGTATGTTATCTTCCATTATTGACCAAAAAAAAAAAAAGAATCTTGACATGTAATTTATTATCTTTAGATTGTAATATCTATAATACATGCTGAAGATAATCCTATCTTTATATTGTTATACTCACATATTGTCCAATATTATTTTAAAGAGTTCCAAGAATTTTGTCTCATTTGTAATCTGTGAAAGCTTTGTAGAGGCAATGGGCTCTTTACCGTCTTCATAGCAAAAAGAGGACAATGTTGATTTTAGTGTGTATGAGTACTATTCTATAGAATTTAAATGCTCTTGAAATTGCTTTAACCTTCACCTGTGAAATAATGGAACACTTTTCCCAAGATTGCTACAGTACCCAGTTCATAACTGGTTCAGGCAGTAAAATAACTGCACGTAAATCTTGGTATAGATGTAACTTTAGCAGAATGCTAAAGGTCGCATCATAGTGCAGGTTAGAACTGAGAATTGAGTTGGGAGGTGCTGCCTATAAGACTGATGGCCAATGTTCACACCAGGAATGTCTTCCAGTTTGCAATTGTCTTGTGAAGTTCTGGAAGTATCTGTTCCTGACACTGGGCAAGAGAAGGAAGGTGCTTCTGCTACTGACAATCGAGGCCAGTGTCTTCTAGGAGTCTCCCACAGACTTTAACACATTCTTCCAAGGGGAGCCACAAAAATTATACAACAAACTTTATTGGAGACACATTTTGTCCCTGGCACAATGCTTGACTCTGAAGGCACAGAGATAAAAGACATAGTCCCTGCCAAGAGAAACTTACTGTCGAGATGGGAAACAGAATTGTGAAATGACACAATAATAACCGCAACACACTGTAAGAAATGCTACAATAAACTATTATGACTACAAAAAACAAACAAACCAAAGAGGCACCAGTTCTGCCTAGAGGTGCCAGCAGGGTGGCATTAGACCATGGAAAGATAGATGCCCCTTGTTAGAAAATAATGAAGATCTTTTCAAATGTAGAAAACAATGTGAAGAGGCAAACACAGCATGCTCTTCTTTGGAGCATGTTGTATAGCCTGAATAGCTGAAGCATAGATCACACTGCTATTGCTTGATGGTATCCAGCATCTACTTTCATTTTTTATTATGGTCTCTCTCTATGAAGCTAAAAGCTCTACCTCCTGTTTTTTCAACCCCTATCACCTCCCCGTTTTCTGGGCTGGCAGTGGACCTCTAAATTCAGCTGGGCCAGTTTGATGGGGAAAGGGAGGTAGAAAAAATATTGAGTTCTTCTGGTGTTCACTGCATCACTGAGATTGCAATTTCCAGGGACAGTAGTAGCTGTAGAATCACTTTCATCTCTAGCATCCAGAGACAGTGTCCAGAGAGAACAGTGGTGGTATTAAAGCATAGGACTATTATTGTATGGTGGCAGTAATGGTAGACTTAACTAGATTGGTTCTGTAGTCGGATTTTGGCTGTGGTTCTTCTGCCTAGCTTTTCGTTTTTTCTTTCTTTCTTTCTTTTTTCTTGAGATGAAGTCTCGCTCTGTCGCCCAAGCTGGAGTGCAGTTGTGCGATCTCGGCTCACCGCAACCTCCACCTCCCAGGTTCAAGCAATTCTCTGCCTCAGCTTCCTGAGTAGCTGGGATTATAGGCACCCGGCATCACAACTGGCTAATTTTTGTATTTTTGGAGAAGACAGGGTTTCACCATTTTGGCCAGGCTAGTCTTAACTCCTGACCTCGTGATCCATCCACCTCGACCTCCCAAAGTGCTGGAATTACAGGCATGAGTCACTGTGCCTGGCTGCTTTTCTTTCTTTCTGCCTTTTCTGAGTTCAGTTTTCCAACCTTTAAAAGATTTCTGTGAACTACTCAATATACCCTATCATAAATTTATTTCTACTTTTTCAGCCACACTTCTTGCTACTTATAGCCATATCTAAGTCAATGCTCATGTTTGAGTTGGAAAGGTTAAGATAGAATGTGAAAAGTTGTACATGCCATGCCTAATATTTTTTTGACTCAAAGATTTCAAAGAGAGAGATGATATAATCATATCGCATTAAAAATTATGTTATCTATGTAGAGATTGGTAAGGAGGAGAGAAAGATGACATGGAGTTCAGGCGGGAGACTATTGTGGCGGTCAGGCAAAAGAAAACAAGGGCTTTAAAAGAAAGGGGCCATGAAGAAGAGAGAGAGAAAAAGATTTGAGAGATTGTCCAGAAGCAAAATGAATTGATCTGGGTAACCTAGGAGGTGGGGTAGAGGGAGAAATTGATGACAGCTTTGAAGTTTCTAGCTCGGATGAATAAACAGATGGTTATTGGAGCTGTTGACTAAGTAAGCTACAGAGGTTTTGGATACATTGAGTTATTGAATTTAAGGTGCTGTTGAATATGTCCAGTAGGCAGGTACATATGTGGAGCTGAATTTGAGCAGAGAAGTGAGGGATGAAATGCTATGGAGTATCTCTTAGGTGGTCTGAGTGGATGAAGCACCTTTGAGAGTTGCAGATAGATAAATGGCTTCCTTAAAAAAAATCCTCCAGATTTATCAACAGCAACCACTCTTAAGGCTTCACTAAAGCTTCTTTTATCCATTACTAGTCTGGTTTTTGTGTGTGTGTGTGTGTGTGTGTGTGTGTGTGTAACTTGTTAAAGGGTATTCAAACTCAATTTCAATTGGGATAAAAGAGGTACCATGGTTTAGTTTTCTAAGTTTCACTATTCAGGCCACAGAATATTTTTTTTCAAATGACATGTTGCATGGATCCCCAAATTATAAAACATTTGAATTTAGAGGGAATCTGGGTGAAACAGGTATGAAGGTTCAGAGAATACCTGCTAAGCCTCCCACTCAGTTATCAAAATAGCCTCCTGAGAATCCTAAGTGTCCAGGTGTAATGTACATTATCTATCTATCTATCTATCTATCTATCTATCTATCTATCTATCTATCTAGTGAATATACACAGCCTCCCTCCAAAGTGTCCCCCAGTTCCTTACCTGTGCTCACAAATGGGACTGCCTTGTTCCTCATCTGCTGCCTTGCCCTGGCTTTGGTTTATCTCTGGTAGCTGATTGCAACACCATATGAAGGAGGTACACAGCTGTCAATGTCCATCATGAAAACACCACTGTCCACAGCAAAGGTTCTATCTCAGGGTACTTTAAAAGTTCCCTAATAAGGGATACGAGAACATCTGAGTGGCCAACACTGATGGGCATTAGGGCTTTCTCTCCCATTCCCTGACATACTTTTCTGTACAGCCCAAAATACATTTGAACATTTCCATCTGCCTACGGTCATTGCCCTTAAAAGAAATCTAGTCTACAGATACACATGGGAAAAGATATCATACTATCCCTTCCCTCTATATTTTACTGGCCCTCACCCTGATATAAAACAAAAGCAAATAAGTGGAGTCAAACCTATATGTTTGTAAAAGTGTGTTGTGTGGGTATGTGTATGTATGAGTCTATGTGTATATAGGGAGGGAGTGGATCAGTATTCAGCCAAAAGTGCCCTGCTACACATTGAACACAGTTTAAAGACCACTGGCTGTAGTGGAAAGATCAATGTCTTGTCACCAGAACAAGGTCAAAAACTTATGTTATTTGTAGTGGAGTGGCTTGGATTTTAAGTTACTTCACCTCTTGAAGCATTAATTTCTTTATCAGTAATATGGGAATAACAATAATACTTATCTACCAGTACTGTTAAGATGTAAGATGGTGTCCCTAATGTACTTGGCACTAGTAATTATTGCTGATTATTCTTGGCAAATAATTAAGAAAATGGATCTGATCACTTTCCTAAATATTTGAAATGGGTCTACTTAGCATATGCTTTCTGAAGTGACTTCGTCTTTTACATTCAAAATCTACTCCTTTTTTAAAATGTGTACATATACATTTCAGCAGAAATACGAACGTGTAGATACACACATGAGAAAGATTTTGAATATGTGAAATCATTTAATATGTTCGAGCAGCTCTTTCTTCTGTTTATTATGGAGATAAAACATTAACAATTTTTTTTGTGTGTGCAAGATCCCACTTCAAAATGACTTAAACTGAATAAAATGTTTTCAAAATATTCCCAACTATCAATCTGTCATCAAGAGCAGACCTAGGGGAATATTTGCAAAAGCATTTGTGCCTTTTGTTCCCAAACACCTAGCATGGTTGCAACCAACTTTTATGCTTTATAAGCATTTTTCAGCAAAACAAGCTATTGGAACGAAAATAAGCACTAGAGCTATTGAACAAGGCAAAAATAATGGCGATGTTTATCATTTTCATTTTTAAAAATGTTGTCAGTTGCTTGTGGCCTATTTGTACCATATGCTCTTCTTTTTATCCCACTTTATGTCAGACACAGAATGTTCCTCAAAGAGATTTCCTGCTCCTTGCTAATCCATTCATCCTTTCTTTCTCTTAAACAAACCTTGCCTGGAATAACTATTTAGTGACAGAAGGTTTCAGTTTTGCAGATAATGGCTTAAAATTTCTATTTCATTGTTTGCAAAGTTTTAGATTGGAAAAGTATTTTAGAGTGAGAGGGGAAGTAAAATGTTATCAATGCTCACAAAAGTTTTGCATGTTTCTGCTATTTCTCACTTAAAATATCACTGGAAATGAGACCATCTCTACTCAGGCTGTTTGTACATTCATTCCTTCATTCATTTATTCAGTATATATTTCATGAGCACCTATTTTGTGCCAGCAACTGACAGGTCCTGGAGGAGAACTATGGATACAGATCGTCCTTCCCATGGTGGAGGTTAAACATGGTCAGAATTGGAAAAATTTTTCCTCATAGAGAACACAAAATCTATTCCAGTGAGTTTGTGGTCCAGTGTGGGAAGCTCGAAATACAGTGGAAACAATACTCTTCCTGTTCCTGTGTGCTGACAGTCTTACTCATTGCTCTCCCACCTTCCACATAAGAAGCCAATTTTATTATTATGATTTATTGATTGCAACTTAGCTTAGATACTGTATATGAAGCAGTTTGGTGAACCTGATGATTGAATTCAGGTAGCTATATTTATATTTTATACTTAAGTTGACTTACTTATCATTACAATTTCCGTGTTACGTGTAAATGCTTTCCAATAACAGTGGAGTTTTTAGTATTATCCTGGAGAGTTGCCTGTTTTTCAATTGCTTAGTTTTATAAAATGGGATTATCACTGTGACACGACAAAGAAAGCAGTTTGAACAAAGTTCTTAATTCACCACTGTTTGTTTGCTTTTAATTCAGTACGAAACTGTTAACCTTTACAAAAAGACAACTAAAGAATATGGCTAAATATTTATTTTCATAATCTCTAGTTTCACATATTTGTAAGTCCAGAGCTGAAATCCTATATCTCCTCTGATGCCCTAGCAGCAGAGTTAATGTACAAACTCCTTTTATGAACTTTTTCTCTTGACTTAGTCTCTTAATTTTTTATGGCTCTAAAAAATAAAACATGAAAAAGCAAAGCCAGATACATTTTATCTTTCATGTCTGACAGATGTTCCCTCACCCATGTTTCATGGGCATAATCTGTCTTTAGGAAACATGGAGGTGGATGTTTTTGCCAGCAAAACTTCATGAAAAGAAGGCTGTTTGTCTTGATTAGCAAATCCTTCATAATGAGTTTTAGGGTCACATATTATTCAAGTTTCTGGATGAGATTCTACATTGAGTGGTAAAACAATTAGCATAGGACTAAAATATAGAAAGTGGCTATAAGTAGACAAATGGTGATAGTGGCCATTCAGATAGACCATGTTCTATTGGTGCCATTAAACATTTACTATTAAAAAAATTATCAGACACACAAAGGTGAAAGCCACCATGACTCAAGAGCAGTTTTATTTTTAGGATAGTCCTGGAAGTGTAGGTGTTAATATGGATATTTTTAATGAAAAAAATAAGAAAAAAATACATGTGTTCAATGTGGACATGAAACAAACCAGAGGCTCTGAACTGGTGTCATTACGATTTGCTTTAATTGTCACGGAAGAACAGAAATAGACTGTCTTTTGGTTAAAACTGATCCTATCTCCTTATAATGCTGGCAGATAGAGCAGTTTTGCCTTTCAGATTTTCACTCAGTTATTTTTAGTTCTTCTGAAGCCTGGGAAATAAGAAATATAACCTCCTTGAAAAATCCAAGTGGGCCAACCATAGCAGGGCCTCTGAATCTGATTAGATAAAACAACAAAGAGGTTCTGTTGGAGCAGAGGCAGGAAGAGCCAAGGTGGGTGGCAATCTCTGCTTAACTCAGGGGAAATGGAGCCTCAAAGAATTCAAAAGTGGGTGAAAAAAATAACATAAGCAATAGACAACTTTCCCACATCTCAGGTCACTCTCTAAATACAGCTAAAAAAATTTTCCCCACGCTAAACTTTTAAAAAATTTTTTGAAGTATAATAAACAGTATGTGAATGTATGTTTATCCTAAGCACCACACTGAGAGAGATATTCGCTCTCTAGTAACGTTTGTGCTCAATATTAACCAGTTCTCATCCCTCTTATGAGCTTAGAAGGTAAATGAGAACAACGTTTAAGTTATAAAAATGGATATTTGTTTTAAACTTCAAAATAGGGTACCAAAATAATTTAATGCAGCCTTTTTCTTCAGTTGTTAAAGTGGAAGTGTATCATGGGAGTAAGAGGGTGGGTAGAAGTTCTGCCTCCAAGTAGAGTTAAGAAATAAAGTCTGTTCCACTTCTGCCACTTGGTTTCCTGGAATCGGTTGGCCAGATTTTAGCTTGGTGAATGCCAGGCAGAGTCTAACCAGAAAAGTGGGGATGGCTGATGTGCTGACAGTTGTCATCAACAGCTTTCCACAGAGCTTGAATAAGTGACGTTATGCATCCCCAGCATCACCACGCTGCAAAAGAAAACAAATAACAGGGGGCTGGGCACTGAAATACAAGATAGTGGACATCTGGCATCTCCTGTGCATTAGAAGTCACTGAAATACCCTGCAGTTTAGTTTCACTTTTAAAAATGGGATAATTGCCTTACATTTCACATTCATTTGGTAACTTGAAAAATCACTCCAAACTCTTATCCATTTCCTCCTAATAGTGCCAATGTCCATGGTTAAAACTGCAGAAAAGCTACAAAGAGTCAAATTATCATAAGGCATTTAATATATTTTTTAGATACAAGTAAAGTCAGCCAAGCTAAATTTCCTCTTTTCTCTGTTCCTCAACTTCTCTCTTCACTTATCAACACCGTGATTCTTCTTTAACATGTCACGAACAGCTGAGAGGTGCTGTATCAGATGCTGGAGAGGGTTTTAGTGGAGGAACTGGAATGGGCTTAGGCCAGGGAATCCTATAGATTGTTCAGAGGGCTAGGAGACATTCCAGGCAAAGAAGAGGAGTGAGACAGTGTGGTGGGCTCACCCAACACCCCAGCAGGTCCCGTGACTCTCCCAGATCCCACTTGTCAGCCAGCCCTCTTTGAGCTGTTCCCTGTGGCGTAAGTGGGTTTTTTTATGTGCAGTTCCAGGTTCTGTGACAGTTGTGGATGCTGTGAGACATCCAGCAGTAAATGAACAATTGTTTCATGTGCACTCCTTCAAACCGAAGAGAGAGCCGATGATAGGCCCAAGGTGTAAAGGTAAAGATGCTTCCTGGCATCCCTGACATGATGGCATTGAGCAACTAGTCTAAACCAACTTGGGTTTGGGGATTTTGTCTCTTTCCTGTGCCTCCCTATGTGATGCATGTGAGAAGGGGACCCAATATTTGCTTTTCAGTGCCACTGTGAATCTGTCAGTTTAGAGATCCCTGGAGTCAGACGCAGAAATCTGATAACTCTTCTCTAGGCATCTATACCTTTCTGAATTTTGGATCACAGATACTCTTAGATAAAGGCATTGGGAGAGTTCCGGTATTAAAATATTTTTTTTTTTTTTTGAGATGGAGTCTCGCTGTGTTGCCCAGGCTGGTGTGCAGCGGCCGGATCTCAGCTCACTGCAACCTCCGCCTCCCGGGTTTACACCATTCTCCTGCCTCAGCCTCCAGAGTAGGTGGGACTACAGGTGCCCACCACCTCGCCCGGCTAGTTTTTTGTATTTTTTTAGTAGAGACGGGGTTTCACCGTGTTAGCCAGGATGGTCTCGATCTCCTGACCTCGTGTACACGATGTTTAACATCATGCTCTCACTGTTACCCAAAGAAAATACATTGACAAAATGTGTCTGTCTTGTGAAATATATAATATTCACTGCTAACTTCCGCTTCTATCAGGTCAGATTCTGTGATCTTCTACACAGAAATGTTCTGGCTGTGGCTGGCAACTCTTTGTCTAAAGTATCATCATGTATTACTTGTAAGGTAGACTATTTTCACTGAGAAGTCTTGAGTACCTAATTCAAAATATACATTCAAAGTAGAAATCATGGAGGGGATGAGCTAATTCTAAAGATTACATGAACATTGTAGTTAAAATTTTGCATGAGAGTGTTAAAATTGATTATGCAGTTATCTATGAACCCAAAGCACATTAGAAAAATGATAACTTTCAAGGAAAAGAAAAAAAAGAAAAACCATAACTTTCTAGTCATTGGTTTCCCCATCTTCAAAATAAAACACACTACTTTTAGGGGAGATTTTGAGTGTACAAAGTGTTTTCACACATGTTATCATTTTGATCCTCCGAAGAGTTTGGGCTAGATGGTTTATAAGCTCCTCCTAGCTTTAAACTTTGATTACTCTGTGGCTATTTTTCTGCTAAAGAATACAGACTAGAAGGTGGTTTCTAACAACATGAACAATAAAAGAAACTGACCCCATGCAACAGAGTGAAGTACAAATGCTCTTCATAAAGTCTTCATAGCCTTTAGATAGCACTTTTTAAATTGCCATCTGGTGCTCAGGCTTTTTGTTTAAAGGGTCAGAGACTCATCATCTGAGGATTCCGAAGTGGAGGAGACAGTTTGTCAGTGCCCTGGGAGCCAGAGCAGCTGAGCATTTGAAGTCAGGCAGCCACCCACGTGGTGCCAAATTTGCCACCACGGAATTGGCTGTGCAAGCTCTAAATGAGAGCACAAAGGATATGACACCGTCCTTCCATTTATTCCCTTTCTTTCAGCATCCTTTTTGCTAATCATTTCTTAACTGTATCAATTTAAGAAATAAACATGTCTCTGACTGAGCCCTCAAAGACTCTCTAAAATGTGTCTTGAAAGTAATACCCAGATTAAGCTTACAAACCAGGCTATTCCCTTTGTAGTTGCAGGCTTTTTGAAAGTGGTCGTTTCCCTCATGTGATAAAAACCTGAATCATGTTCAGAGAAATAAGAATTTCATCGTATTTGTCAGGATCAATGGAACCTTGACCAGTACTTAGGAAATACTTCCATGGCAAGAAATTCTCTCAAGTTTCTTGTTCTGACCTGAAAAATTATTTAACCAGTATTGTGAAATGGTCCCACTTTAGAGGTGATAAAAGTAAGGCACGAGTAAGGTGGTTTATTTACTAAGGAAAGACTTTTGCAATATGACAACATTAGTTGTAACTCTAGTAGGATGCACAGAGAATTAAAAAAATTCTTCCTTGAAAATTCCTAGGGTAAGTTTGAGATCTTTCAAAGTTCAAGACTATTCTTTAACTATTGTGTACATTGCTAATTCTATATTCTATAGAGTTATGTAAGCAGTACTCTTAAGTACCAGAGCAAAGACTCAATGGTTGACTCATCTTCGAGTTTGGGTTACATGTGTGGCATTGTGTTTTTGAATGGAGCTTTCTGGAATAGCAACACTCCATCAAAAACACAATAGCACACCTGTACTCCAAATGGCTGAATAAGGCAAAACATATGACATCAAAATGCTGGGAATCATATTAAAAAGAAAGAAAAAAAAATCCTCTAAGCTATAGCAAAGATAAAAATAATACTAAGGCACTAATACACATGAAGAATAGAGCGTTTTACGTATGTTGCTTATGAAATGATTTATCTGTCATTTAACCTCTGCCCATAAGCCATGTTTGTTCTGTGTGATGTTGACATGAGCACCGCATACATAGTATGTGAAACGTTGCTCAGATGGATGTTCTATCCTAAAAAATAAATTATCATCACAGATTGCACAATGAGAAATGACTGCTGCTTATTTTACAAAGGCTATAAAACATCAAGAAAAAGGCAAAAAGTGGCTTTTTTTCTGGAATTTTCAGTGCTAACTAATGGTGTATAATATATTTGCTATTTTTAAGGGGGGTTGTTTTAAATTAATGCTTAATATTAAAAGGGAATATTTTGTCATTTTTTTTACAAAAAAAAGAAAACTCACAAATTACCTTTCCAGTCTAATGAATGTTTATTCATACCTCCTGGAGGGAAGAGCTAATAGTGTTCATTTGCTTGAACTTTTACATAGTTAATTTTTTTGTGGATATCACTTAAAACAATTGTAATAGAGATTTTCCTATGTGTTGGTATAGCCATCCTTTTTGCTTCATTGATTGCGCGAAATCATTTTTGCATGTAAAAATAGAACTTCTGATAGATAAAAAGCTTATTTCTATCTATCAAAAGATTGACTGTTAACAACTGAGTTTGGGTTTTGCTCACTAAAACTTGTTAAATTATAGACCTTTTCTTTGTGGTTATCTATACGGAGTCATATTGTTTTTATTACATAGATAATAAAAGCATATTGCCCATTGGGTAATATTCTTATTTTTTTCAAATAATGCTTTTATATTGAAATTGCACTAGATTTTTATTTTAATTGGCTGCCTTCTCACTGTGCTCCATGCATTACAATTATGAGATAGCTGCCTATCAATCCAGGTCTGCTCTTTGCCGAGGTCTGAAACACTGGTGAGGAAAATTAACAACAGAGTTTGAAAATCCAGCTTTCTAATAACAATGTGCACATTGAGCAGTTTTCATGCAGAACCCCAAGGGTTGGCATCAAACACTTACTTTTTTCTCTATAGAAATATCATCAGAAAAATGATTATTAAAAATACCAACTATTTTTTATGTTGGGTACTCAGGAAACACACTCACAGCCTCTAATTTGGAAGTTTGGTGCCACCACAGTCTTTATCGAGAAACATGTGGCTGGCAACTGAGAAGCTAGGAAAAGTCGTATGGATTAAAGGAAATAAATTAAGAGCTGATTTATATAAATCTTAAGGGCTCTTTGCACCTGGAATCATTTTCATGGTAGTATATACAATTGGGCTTTCTCCTTATTAAAGTATCCTGGCTGCAGGATGAAAATTGGTATTTTTGAGTAAAACACTACACAAATCTTTCATTTGGTGTGGTGACTAGAAAAACACTTTTTTCTTGTTGAGATTTTCAAGAAGTACCAGGATATTTTTGCCAGAGACGGCCAAATTTTTCTGCTGCAAATCATTGATCCCAGACTGATATTCTCTCCTTGTGTGTTTTCTTTAGCTTTCGCTGAATCAGTTTAACTTAGCCCGTGTTTCATATTCTCAGAAAATTTGGAGAATTGACACAGACTGAGTTTGGTAGAGATAATCCAGACATGGTGTAAGAAGTTTTAAGGCATTTGACCAATATCCCTGATGAACATCGATGCAAAAATACTCAATAAAATACTGGCAAACCGGATTCAGCAGCACATCAAAAAGCTTATCCACCATGATCAAGTGGGCTTCATCCCTGGGATGCAAGGCTGGTTCAACATTCGCAAATCAATAAACATAATCCAGCATATAAACAGAACCAAAGACAAAAACCACATGATTATCTCAATAGATGCAGAAAAGGCTTTTGACAAAATTCAACAGCCCTTCATGCTAAAAACGCTCAATAAATTCGGTATTGACGGAATGTACCTCAAAATAATAAGAGCTATTTATGACAACCCCACAGCCAATATCATACTGAATGGGCAAAAACTGGAAAAATTCCCTTTGAAAACTGGCACAAGACAGGGATGCCCTCTCTCACCACTCCTATTCAACATAGTGTTGGAAGTTCTGGCTAGGGCAATCAGGCAAGAGAAAGAAATCAAGGGTATTCAGTTAGGAAAAGAAGAAGTCAAATTGTCCCTCTTTGCAGATGACATGATTGTATATTTAGAAAACCCCATCGTCTCAGCCAAAAATCTCCTTAAGCTGATAAGCAACTTCAGCAAAGTCTCAGGATACAAAATTAATGTGCAAAAATCACAAGCATTCTTATACACCAGTAACAGACAAACAGAGAGCCAAATCATGAATGAACTTCCATTCACAATTGCTTCAAAGAGAATAAAATACCTAGGAATCCAACTTCCAAGGGATGTAAAGGACCTCTTCAAGGAGAACTACAAACCACTGCTCAGTGAAATCAAAGAGGACACAAACAAAATGGAAGAACATACCATGCTCATGGATAGGAAGAATCAATATCGTGAAAATGGCCATATTGCCCAAGGTAATTTATAGATTCAATGCCATCCCCATCAAGCTACCAATGAGTTTCTTCACAGAATTGGAAAAAACTGCTTTAAAGTTCATATGGAACCAAAAAAGAGCCCACATCTCCAAGACAATCCTAAGTCAAAAGAACAAAGCTGGATGCATCACACTACCTGACTTCAAACTATACTACAAGGCTACAGTAACCAAAACAGCATGGTACTGGTACCAAAACAGATATATAGACCAATGGAACAGAACAGAGTCCTCAGAAATAATACCACACATCTACAGCCATCTGATCTTTGACAAACCTGAGAAAAACAAGAAATGGGGAAAAGATTCCCTATTTAATAAATGGTGCTGGGAAAATTGGCTAGCCATAAGTAGAAAGCTGAAACTGGATCCTTTCCTTACTCCTTATACGAAAATTAATTCAAGATGGATTAGAGACTTAAATGTTAGACCTAATACCATAAAAACCCTAGAGGAAAACCTAGGTAGTACCATTCAGGACATAGGCATGGGCAAAGACTTCATGTCTAAAACACCAAAAGCAACAGCAGCAAAAGCCAAAATGGACAAATGGGATCTAATTAAACTAAAAATCTTCTGCACAGCAAAAGAAACTACCATCAGAGTGAACAGGCAACCTACAGAATGGGAGACAATTTTTGCAATCTACTCATCTGACAAAGGGCTAATATCCAGAACCTACAAAGAACTCAAACAAATTTACAAGAAAAAAACAAACAACCCCATCAAAAAGTGGGCAAAGGATATGAACAGATATTTCTCAAAAGAAGACATTCATACAGCCAACAGACACATGAAAAAATGCTCATCATCACTGGCCATCAGAGAAATGCAAATCAAAACCACAATGAGATACCATCTCATACCAGTTAGAATGGCAATCATTAAAAGGTCAGGAAACAACAGGTGCTGGAGAGGATGTGGAGAAATAGGAACACTTTTACACTGTTGGTGGGATTGTAAACTAGTTCAACCATTATGGAAAACAGTATGGCGATTCCTCAAGGATCTAGAACTAGATGTACCATATGACCCAGCCATCCCATTACTGGGTATATACCCAAAGGATTATAAACCATGCTGCTATAAAGACACATGCACACGTATGTTCATTGCGGCACTATTCACAATAGCAAAGACTTGGAATCAACCCAAATGTCCATCAGTGACAGACTGGATTAAGAAAATGTGGCACATATACGCCATGGAATACTATGCAGCCATAAAAAAGGATGAGTTTGTGTCCTTTGTAGGGACATGGATGCAGCTGGAAACCATCATTCTTAGCAAACTATCACAAGAACAGAAAACCAAACACCGCATGTTCTCACTCATAGGTGGGAACTGAACAATGAGATCACTTGGACTCGGGAAGGGGGACATCACACACCGGGGCCTATTATGGGGAGGAGGGCGGGGGGAGGGATTGCATAGGATTTATACCTGATGTAAATGACGAGTTGATGGGTGCAGCACAGCAACATGGCACAAGTATACATATGTAACAAACCTGCACGTTATGCACATGTACCCTAGAACTTAAAGTATAATAATAATAATAATAATAATAAAGAAGTTTTAAGGCATTTAAGAAGAGATGGTTTTGAGGGCACTACATAGTCTTAATTTGTCTATAGGACAATAGAAATAAACATTACAATTTTCTGTTCTGTTCATACTATGTTTAGGGAGAAAATAAGAGGATAATATTGCTATTTGGAACTCCTACATTATCATAGCACTCTGCTGAATAATTTTTATGCACTCTCCAATAATATGAACATTTACTGAACATTTGCTATGTGTCAAACTCTGGCTGAAGCCCTTCATATGTATTATCTCACTGAATTCTCACAGGACCTTATTAGGTATTTTGCTATTTTCATGTTATAGATGAGAAAACTGGAGCTGACAGGATGTAGAACTCCTAGCCATTGGACTAGATTGCTTCTCTATACTATTCTATTATCTTACTGAATATCTGTAATACCCTGCAAGATAGGCATAATTATTCCCTTTTATATATGAGAATACTGGAAGCTCAGAAATTCAGTAATTTCCCCAAAGTCATACAGCTGGGTAGAGTCAGAATTTAATTCAGGACTGAGTGATGCTAAAGCTCATGTTTTCCCTATCACAATAGGTATGTTTTTGCTAGACGGTCAAGTCAATGACTTTGAAGAACATGTCCTATAAGCATGGCACTGGGAAGACTCTGGGACAAGAAGCATAAGGCAGTGTGGCAAGGGTGGTGCAGTCTGCCCTGAACTGTAGCCTGTACACATGGTTCAAATTGGCCTTCTTACCCATGCTGCAAGGTCAGTGCTCAGAGAGGATTGAGAATTTCAGAGTGGTTTGCTTCCCAGAGTGGACATGCGCCTTTAGACAGGCTCTTTATGGAAATCCCGCTGGGACTTCCACATAGCACACATATTTGTAATGCCTTCTCCTGCCTCAGGCTACAAGGGTGCTTTGTAGTTAGAACCTAGTTCATTTTAGAATCCCATCTGGTCTTTGGTGGAGCACATTGGAGAAAGTGAACTACAGATTGACCCCCAACCCAGAAAATATTTTCATGATTCCCATTTCCATAAGGTCACAAGAGTGTATGAGAATAGAATTTTTGGCAGGAAGTAAAAATCTATACTCTCAGAAATATTCTTTTCTTTAGTTCTAACTATATCACTTTGGACCTAACTACTTGTAAGAGGCAACAAAGTAGAGACCAGTGCAGAAAACATCCCACTGTTTCTGTAGCAGTAGGTTAAAGAGAAAAGACAACATATTCCATCCTCTTAATGTTCTAGTCTTACAGAAATAAAATTTCACCAATCACTTATGTAGCCACAATATTTTTGTATTATGGGGCTTCCTACCACTTTGGGGGGTTTATAATAATCAAACACAATAAAATACACATTTAGAGCCACTAGTCTTATTGATTTGTGAATACAAATGTACACATTACCAATATGGCCCCTTCTAGTTTGCATTGTTTTCCAAGTTTATGGGCACCATAAGATTTGCGCCCCTGCTGTCCTTCTTAGAAGAAATCATCTTATTTATTGAGTGACTAACCTTCTTTGATTTACAAAGTAGAGATTAATGTAGCTTCATTTACAAATTGAATCCAGCAAACACAAATAAGTCATGTGAATCTGGCTCCATTGTGATAGAGGGTCGTCAGCCCACCATGGCCAAATTCTGAATTCTTTTGGAGCAGAAGTTTTAAACTTTGAGTCTGTAGCAAAAAGATAGACTTTGTTGGATCCATAAACCCTTGAAACTGAATGCAAAATTTTGTGTCTGTTAACTGTAGCAGTGACCACAGCATTTATCAGAGTCTGTGAAGGACCTATGACTCCCCAAAAAAGACGACTGAGAGATGCATAGTTCTTTTAGCATTACCTTCTTTCTCTCAGACAGAATTAAAGATGATGAAAACAGCAACACAACAATTACAAAAAAGGAAAGCTCCCTTTTTAAAAAGGATATTTTCCTCATAGAATATGTTATTCTTTTTGCATGCAGAGGGTGTTGTGTATTAAAATGGAGATGTCCACTTCCTATTGTTGTGCAAAGGTTAACACAAAATTATGAGAATAATACACAAAATAAGTGTGTAGGATGCATAGAATTCTACAGCTGTTTCTTAACTGGAAATAAGTAAGTTCAGTAATATTTCTAGAAAAAAATCAAATGATTCACATATCATTCATAAATAGCTACTGCAGTTTGCAAAATTCAATCACATTCTAAGTGATTCCTCACATTGGAAGAATAAATACTGTTTGTGCTCTTTAGAATGGACATAAAAATACAATATAGAGTTAAAGATTAATTTGTAAGAACCATTCCCATATCAAAATCTTCAAAAAACTCTCAAAAATAATAATTCAGACAGGCTGCAACTGCCATGCAAAGTTTTATAAATGAGCATCCTTTCAGGAGGCGTTCCCTGCAGCCATCAGCCAAGAATTCTCTTTTCTCCTTGTGACTGTTGGCATTTTCTTCCTCTTGTGCCCTTCCTGTCTTCCTTCCCTGCTGCTTGGCACCATTTGCACCACCACTCTCTTGACATTTCATAATTTTTCCTCCCCAGGATGAGTGTCCAGTGGTTCCCCGGTACAGAGGTGGCATTTACATGAGGAAGGGGAAAAAATGATGAAAGTAAAACCTTGTTGTCTTGCCATGTGTGCCATTGCTTCTCCAACCGCGGCTACTTCCCAAGTGTCATCAGTTACATTCCAGCTCCTGAGTCCCCTGGCACCATCTCAGTCTTTTACTTGCTTTCCTCTTAAGGGCCCCACTGTCATAACATGCTCAGCATGAGATGATTTTTCTCTGAAATATAGGTAAATCTTGTTTCAGTCTTTTATTTTTTTATATTTGTTTGTTATTATTATTTTCTATTATACTTTAAGTTCTGGGATACATGTGCACAAAAGATCCTTAGTTAACAAGCATGCTGAATCCTCCCTCCCAGTGACATGGCTTGTGTTGTTTTCTTAGTCTCTATGTCTATCTGCTTGGCTGCCTCACATTTTTGGGCCTCTGATCAAATTATCTCATCAGTTGGCTTTCCCACATTATCACTCTATATCTCCCTTAACTTGCTTCCTATTTATTCACAGTACTTTTATCATCACATTACAATAATCTATGTATTTGTGTACTATTTGTCTCTTCCTATCAGGATGAGAGCAAGGATTCTGGTTTTCTTTACTGCTCAATGCAGAGCATGGAGTAGGCACCTAAAATATTTGCTAAACATATTGAATAAATAAACAACACATAACAATGCTTTGTAGTTTATATTTTCATATTTGCTGCTTTAATTAATCCATCTCAAATCCTTATTTTTTTTTAATTTATTTTAAATTTTTGAAAATAAATTTAGGGGGTATGAGTGCATCTTTGTTGTATGGACATACTGTGTAGTGGTAAAATGTGGACTTTCAGTGTAACCATCACTGGAATAGTGTACATTGTACCCATTAGGTAATTTCTCATCCATCACCCTGCTTCCAAGCTCTTACCCTTCCAAATCTTTGGTGTTATTATTCCACTCTCTTTGTCCGTTTGTACACATTATTTAGCTCCCACTTGTAAGTGAGGACATGAGATATTTCACTTTCTGCCAACGCTTATTTGTTATTCTCATCTTCTCAATGAGAAATCCAAGGTTTTTTTTTTTTTTTTTTTTTTTTTTTTTTTTAAACAAAGGAAAGAACAATCACCTTTTTTTTTCTTCAAGCCCTTGTGTTGCTATTTGGAGAATTAGGCAACAGAAAGAGAAGGGTCACTGCCTGGGACAGGCCAAAATGGTATTGACCTTGGTAGGGTTTCTATATCCCAGGGATTTGTTTTCAACATTAGGATCAAACATTTTATGTTAAAATAAGTATAGGTAATGTTATTCTGGGGAAATAACTAATCAGATTCATAAAAGTCGGATGTATAAGAACAATAATTCCAATGAATTAATTTATGATGAGAAACAATGCTATTTAGTAGACCAACTACTTCTGGTCACTGATCATTATATTCTTTCCCTGCAGACAAGACTTTATAGAAGCAAAATTATAATTAGAAAGTTGCTTGGTAAGCATGAAAACAAAGGAAGGAGGGCTAAATGATTTCAATAACTGTGTCATAAACCTATAATAGTTAATAGTAATAGCCAACTGTATTGAGCTCTTACTACATGACAGCCATTTCGCAAATTACATGATTTACATTTATATACAATAAAAATATTTGAGGATGATGATGTAAAGATCAAGGAGTTTAAGTGACTGTATAAATCACACAGCTGATAGGTGATACAGCCAGGATTCAGCCACAGGTCATTTTGAATCTAAGACTCATGTGCTTTACACTCTCTTACCCAAGGGTGATGCCTCCTCCTCTAGAGGGTGTAATTGGAGGACAGAGTACCTCTCTCTTGAACAGTGATATAATCATCCTGTCAAAATATCTTTACACTTTCTGTGTAAAGTGTGTAAAGATACAGATCTTTCTGTCTGATTCTCTTTCCCATGCTTCCACTGGTGATGTGCACTCTCCTTCTGACAGAAATACCCTTTATTTGACAATATTAAATATCCATAATTGGGTTACAGTAACGTCTGAGAGTCATTCTATCTCTCTAAGTCAGGTATCTGCATTCTGATACCAAACTTAGGTGCATCTTTGAATTCCTCTTTTGTAGTTTAATTTCTAGAACATAGTATTTGTTCCTCATTCTCAAGTTCTTCAGTTATACTACCTCCTGTGCTGCTTAATCGTGAATGTACTTCAGAAATTCTCAACCCTGGCTGCACAGTAGAAGCATCTTGGGAGGTTAAAAAATATTGTTATGAGGCCTAACAATAGCCAATTAAGTGAGAATGCTAGAGTGGGAATGGACTCTATACTAAAAAATATTGTTATGAGGCCTAACAACAGACCAATTAAGTGAGAATGCGAGAGTGGGAATGGACTCTATACTAAAAAAAATCTCTTTAAGTGGTTTAAAAATTAGAACAAGCTTACTCTACTATATATTATCTTAATATCGATACATAATTAGGACATTCTCTAAACTTATTAATTAATTTAGTTGGTGGTAATAGTGTGCTCACAATATACAGTTAAGTTACCTTTACTTGTGAAGTTAAATTTCCTTAATTTCCTTCTTAATTTTAATAAAACTCTTTACTATTAATATTTTTAGAGATGGGATATTGCTCTGTCACCCAGGATGGAATGCAATGGCACAATCATAGCTCGCTGCTACCTTGAACTCCTGGGCTCAAGCAATCCAATCCCCTTGTCTCAGCCTTCTAATAACTAGAACTACCAGCATGTGCCACCACGTCTGGCTATTTTTTTTTTTTTTTTTTGCTAGACAATGGGGTCTCACTATGTTGCCTAGGCTAGTCTTGAACTAAAACTCTTAATAGAGATTTTTAAATGTGACTTTGTGCAACCAATATAGAGAACTATTGGGTCTTTGTATGGACAAATGAGGTCCATTTTTCTGGGGCATGAATTCTGCTTAAATATGTAGAAGAAAATACTATTTTTATTAGGACAAATTCAAAAATCTATGTTATAGATTTTTCACTCAAAATGGGCATAAATTTTAAAGATTAATTCCTAAGACTTTAAATAAATTCCTTGCTTGTGTTGGCTTTTTAACTGACCATACCTATTCTCTCTTTGGAAATTCCACAGTAAAGTAACAGTAGTGGAAGTTTTGGGAAGCAGTACCAAAATTAACATCATTCATTGTAGACAGCATAGTCATGAAACAAAGACAAGTTTTCATATTTAATGGGAAAAACAAAAATGGAAAATGATTTAATGAAAAATAGGGACCTTATATCAATATTCACTTAGCAAGTAAATCACTCAAGAAACATATATACCAGGACATCTTAGCCTCTGGTGATATACAGATCAATTGAATTGCAGAAGCTTGCAGGGTAGTAATATGTATTAGGCCATTCTTGCATTACTATAAAAAAATACATGAGACCGGGTAATCTATAAAGAAAATAGGTTTAGTTAGCTCGCAGTTCTGCAGGTTGTACAGAAAGCAGGATGTTGGCATCTGCTCAGCTTCTGGGGAGGCCTCAGGAAACTTACAATCATGGTGAAGGGTAAAGGGGCAACAGGCATATCACATAGAGCAGGAGCAAGAGAGCCAAGGGGAAGATGCCATACACTTTAAAACAACCAGATCTTGAAAGAACTCACTATGGTGAGAACAGTACCATGCGGATATTGCTAACTTATTCATGAGAACTCTGCTCCCATGATCCAATTAACTCCCACCAAGCCCCACTTCCAGCAATGGGGATTAAATTTCAACATGAGTTTTGGGTGGGAACATACATCCAAAGTATATTATAGAAGGAACAGTCATATAAATGTAATTATAATGCAATGTGGTCGATGCTGGAAAACAAGGATGTAAAGTGTGCAAGTGGAGTACAGAGCACTAAACTTGATAATTTTGAAAATTAAGAGTGGGGACTAAAATCTGGCAGAGATGATAATATATGTTTGTATAGTACTTTATGGTTTCAATGCATTTTCACATGAATTTTTTGCTTGATGGTCCCCAGGCACTTTGAGGGAGAGCAGATTACTTCTAACAAATTAGGAAAAGTTAGAGATTTGCCCTGTGTCACTTCACTAAGTCCATGCTCTGGTCTTCTATTTTCAAATCCATTATATCATCTTCCATTTATGCTATTTAAATATGACATCACTGGTGTTAGAAAATAGGAGGCACTTAATGTTGTTTATCTTCTTTTTTAAAAAAGAACAAATGTTAAATTTATTTGGATAGGAACAAAATCTTTTACTTTTTAACACTTTTCATAATACCAGCATGATGCTTATAATAAAGTGACAAAATTTCTGCTTGACTAATAGATGAAATGATTTTGTTAGTATTGAATACTGATGAAAAAACCTCTGCCAATCGATGCTTAATCTGTCTGATGCATAGAGTTTATCTTTCTTTCGAAATATTTAAGGAGTCTTTTTCATGGTTAAAGGTTAAAGGCTGTCTCATTGGTTTCCTTAAAAATATGTTTTTCAACTTGCACTCTGTGTGTTATTATAACAAATAAAAACATTCTTAAAAGCCCTGGGTAAGCTTTTTCCTTTAGATAAGTGCTATGCTACTAGAACATATGACATCATATTTGGCTTAGATGTTTGGAAATGAAATGGTAGAAAAGATGACAATTTCTAGTAGCCACGTTATAATAGGGAATAAAATTTAAAATGACTGACAAAATAAAGTTTGAGGAAACTTACTATTTTTAAAATTGTACATATATCATGACAGTTTTGGGGCTAATCTCTGGAACCAGCACAAGGATGAATGAGGTAATATTTGCACATGCTGTGGATAAGATAACTAGAGTGGGGGAAAGTCCATTTCCAGGCTAATGTACAACTAAGATAATACACTTGATGGCTGGAAACTGCTGTGTGGTTAGGATAATATAGGTTAAAAAAAGATGCTGATGGAATGGTGAGCAGTTACCCTGGATCTGAAGCTTTCTGAATGGAGGCATGAAAAGAGGAGGCAGGGAAAGAAGTAGGTGGGAACACACCAAGAGAAATATATGGGAAGCAAGAAAATGCGGAGTAAACTACCAAACTCCCTCACAGAAATGACACAGTAAGGGTTGGCAATTAAAACTTCAGTGAAAAGTGAAATCTGATGATAAACCTAGCTTAATGCTGTTCATGTGTACATTAGGGTATGAGGGGAGATTGTAACACTGATTCCCATTCTTTACTACCCAGATGTTATTACCATCAGAGAAATGTTCAGAGGTCTTATTTAGATCCACTTTGGTTTATTCTGTGGCTTTGAGGAAGGAGAAAGAAAGCATTGTGAGGGACGTGTTGACTGAAATGGGCCATTAATTTCATGTCTCTTTTGTAGAAAGCACTTTTAAAGTGTGCCAAGGCATTTTAAGTGTTTTAACAACATGCTTTTGTGACAATAGAGGAGCAAGGGTATTTTTTCATGGTATCAATAAAAATATCACGGTAATTTACAGGGTTGAACTGAACACTAAATTGGCTCACAACGAAGTTCTTTCAATGTGAACAGAGATAGCAGCAACCTTTATTTTGTTCCTGAGCCATTGAGATGAGAATAAACTTAATCTCTGTTTGTCTCCATGATCTGAAATCTTGTTTGCCAGGGGGCTTGAGTTTTATGGAGGGTCCCCATTTTTGGAACTCCCTTTTCTCTACCCAACAGATCCCAGATTTACAAGCTTTGAGGACTTAGAAGGAAAGAAAAAAGGCATATTTGTTTCTTTCTTAACTGGTGTGGGTTTCCAGATGGTATTAGATGCTATTATTGGCTGAGAAGAAACACTTGTTTGTGTCTTAGTCTTGTACTTGGGTCTGCAAACTTGGCAAATGGCTCACTTTGAATATCTAAACAAATAAACAAAGCATTTTCAGAATTTGCTGACACCCAGTATCCTATCCTTCTCAAATGTTGCCAGATGCAAACACCAAAGGCCAATTTCTTTAGTTTCTGCTGTGCTCAGAATTTCTTTAGAGAATTACACTGGTGAGAATCTTATATCTGGGTCTTTACATTAATGTGTGTGGATACATGATTCCATGGCTGTTTACTGATGAGTTAAGTTGCATCTGGCAACAAGATAGAAGCTTGTGAGTCATGCCTGATGGAACATTTTCAAATTAATGTCACATTATGCATGTTTCTACTGTTCAATATATGGCAGCAGTTACTCTGGGATGCAAAGATATTGAAGACCAAGTTTCTGACCCTAAAGTATCCATAACATTATAGAGATACTGATGAATACATATACCACATTTCAAATTTGATGCTCGAGGGGAAAAGTGAAGGAGATAATAAATAGGCTCAGTGGACAGAAACAAACATGAGCTCTGCAGTCCAGGTAGACATGGACTCAAATTCTGACTCTGCTACTTCCTTACTTAGACACATTCTTTACCTTTTTATTTCATTATCTGAGAAGTGGGAAAATTTGTAGTCATTTCACAGGGATGTTTTGAAGACTAAATAGGATACCACATAAAAAATGCCAAGCACTGTGCCTAATATATAAAAAGTGTTCAGCAAACATTGGTTCCTTCCCCCAGAAAGGCAGTAAAGGACCCACAGCAGAGGGAATAAGGGAATTTCTGCAAGTAAGTGGCCTTTGAGTGGAGTATTGAAGGATGCACAGAATTTCACACTAATGATTTGAAGGACACTGTAGAGAAAGACAGAACAGCAAAGGCTTAAGGAAAGAAGCTTGCTTGGGGGAATAACATGCAGTTCAATTTGACTAACTAATAGGATACAAGCAAGAGAGTTTTGTGTAGGGATGGGCTATATAAGCCTTGTAGGGCCTCCAAATAAAATGTGAGGGATTATAAAATTCTGTGACCAAAAAGTGTCAGTGGGATATGTAGTGGGCACGATACATTGTCCCAAAGAAACATTGATCTGGCGACAGTATATTCACTGGATTACAGTGGGGAGTGACCAAAGCTAGGGAACGATTTTAGAGTGGTTGAGAAGTATTGAAGATTTAAACTGGTGTGGCAGGAGGAAAGGGAGGAAGAGGACATGAAGGTGTGAGATGAGCAAAAAGGAAACTGGAATTTCTCCTTTGGTATTTGCCCATACTGCACTCTCTTAACTCCCTACATGAATGCCTGTTCTTATCACACTAGAGGAAATTTTGTTTGTTTTCAGGATCACCTCTTCTACTGGTCTAAGAATTCAGTGAGGACTATATTTTGTTCATCTTGGTATTTCTAGACTCTATAGCAGAGCCTGAGAACATAGTCCTTGAAAAGAGTTTGTTTTTTATTTTTAAATATATTTTATTTTAAACCTTTAAAAATTTTTAATTTTTGTAGGTACATGAGGTGTTATGATACAGGCATGCAATGTGAAATAAACACACCAAGAAGAATGGGGGTATACACCCCCTCAATCATTTAGCCATTGAGTTTCAAATGATCCAATTATACTCTTCAAGTTATTTTAAAATGTACAGTTATTACTGACTAAACAGGCAAAAACAAATGCTGGCAAGGATGGTGGTGAAATGAGTTTATGTAATGCAAGAATAAATGTGGAATATGTATAAAAACATATAGAATGGTAAGAGGAAAAAAGAAAAGAGAGAGAAAGGTAAGTGAAATGGGGAAGGAAGTAAGGAGAAAGATGAGAGGGCTGTTTTGGAACAGCTTGAGTTCATTCACAAACAGGGATGTGGAATTGTAGCCATTTAAAAAATTAGATTAACACTTCCCTTATTTTTTTTCTTTTACCCTGAAGCCGTCACCCCATGCTCTGCCCTTACTAAATAATACTTGATGAAGATGGTGATGATGTGTCCTCTTCATGCTAATCCAGGCAGTTCTCAGTTTATGAATGGATTGGGTTCCAAAAGTCTGTTGTAAGTCAGTTGTTTGGCTATTGGAATGTATTTTTCCTTTGAGACAATGTAACACTCAGTGGTTAAATTCTCCAACTACTTCACAAAAGGTTATTTAATCCATGACATGTTGGAATTATAGTGCTAATGTACTGCAGAATAGTAATTCCTTATAGGCATATTATGTACTGCTTGATGGTTTACAAAGTGGTTTTGCATACATTTTGAAAAATGGAACATCTTTACATAATATTTTTTCCCATGGAAAAAATGTGTTCTAAATTTTAAAAGCAGAGGCCAGTTACACATCCTCCACCCACTGTGGTCTCAGTGAAAAGACTTGGCTTCCAAAGAGAGGCTCCCACACTGTCCTCTCCAGAAGGCTCACTCCAGGGGAGATCCTAAGATGACAGCAGGGAGGTAGGATGGGTGTGTGTCAGTGCAGGAGGACTTTGCGGTGAGTTGAACCATCACTGGGTTTGTAGTCAGTAGAGTGAGTTTGAATCTAGATTCTGCCACTTACCAGCTGGTAACCTATGTGAGTGTTAAGTTTCCACTTACTCAGAGTGAGGATACTGATATTTTCCTGATGGGGTTTGGTGACGTTCAAGATGAGAGGATGTGTAAGGAGCATATGGCATACCACACTCATAATGGATGCTCAAAAATGTTTTCTTTATCTTCTCCACCTGCCCACCACCAAACCCTAATGAGGAGTGGGTAGACAGAGTTCCTGCAGTGATCAGTTTGCTGATGGGCAGGTCAAGAGTTTGGGAATCAGGGAGAGCCTAGGTGGAAGATGCTTCCATGGTGAGAAACCAGTTCCCAGAGTGGGAGTAGTGAGGGCTCAGTAGTGCTGATTCTCCTGGATAACAGCGGCAGCTGCAGCATCCATTTCTGCATCAACATTGTGGGGAGCTCAATCAGAAAGAGAACCAGAATGGGATTGTGTACTGGCATTGTACCCAAATCTCAGCTGCTTGGCACTGTAGAGGTATAGTGCTTGCTCGCACTCATGTGAAGCAAGGAGCTTTCTTGCTTTCTTTTAAAGGTGTTTGGGTGATGAAGATTTTTTTCATCATGTGGCTCTGACTGGCTTCACCACTTGGCATCAAGCTGGTGGAAGAGGAAAGAAAAAGTATGATTATAGGATTGTGTGTGGGAGATTTTAATGGGTCAAACCTAGAAGGGGCTCATATCGCTTCTACTCATAGATTATTGGCTAGTGTCATGCAACCATATCAAATTGCAAAGGATTAGAGAGTATAGTCTTATTGCTTTCCTAGGAGGAAGAAGAAATTGTTTTGGTGGTCAGCTTGCAGTCTTTGCCATGGATGGGAGTAGAGATGCTAAGAAGTTGCTTGTTGTTACAAGTTGTTTGCAAGTGAGTAATTATAAGTTAAAAAACCATCCTGACCATGATTTAAGATAAACAAGTCAAGCTAAATGAATATTAGAATATTCAAAATAAGATAGGGCCTGAGCGTTTTGGGATAAACCTTGACATATACCCCAGTTCTTCTCTGGCAGAAATGAAAGAGATGAAATGGACTAATACTAAACAGTTTTCAAAGAAGATGAAAACATAATGATTCTTTAAAGTTCCTCCACCAAGAAAATGTTTTAAAAATGCCAAATTTAATGATATAAATTACCTTCAGCTACTTTAACATACTGGTGCTGTCTGAAGACATAACTGGTCACTTTTTTATGATGTTCCTTTCTTTCTTTGCTTTAACAAATTTACTCAGGGTCTGGATGTTTGAGTCATACCCTTAGCTAAAGTTGATTAAGACAGTTGTCGTCATTCCAACCTTCCCTGATTGACCTCAGAAAGGGTCCTATTTTATAGAAGTAGCATGGATTTTGGAGTTTAATCACTTCAAAGGGTCAAAGGTCCTCTAAGGCTCTACTACGTTCCAGATGATAGAGATAAGAAAATACATAAGACATGGGATCATCCCCCAAGAAGCTTACGGTCTAGTGATGGAGACAGGAATATAAATAAGTAATGGCATGGTGGGATGAGGGCAGCATTGGCCGCACTGGCATCTTGGATTAGAGAGAACTGAGAGTGGAGGGTGAGAGTAGATGGGACAAGTGAGGAGGCTGGTTAGGAACCAAGGGTAGGCAGGAGCCACAACACAACAGATCTTTTAAACCATGTTAAGGGGCTTGGCTGTTATCATATAGATGACTTCTACAGGAGCTAATTTCATTCTGGTGCACAAGCCCTGGAAGCTCAGAAATATATTATCCACTGACTCAAGAATCATGCTAATTTATTTGTATAAATGGCTTTCCAAAACATCTCTGTGTGGTCTTACTCTATTGAATTATTTCAGCACAATTTGTTTAGAATTCTGATATGTGCATGTGTGATGTTTTCTAGGGAGTACAAACATTTTTCAGATTAATATCATGGAAGTCCTCTATATATCAGAGGCAATAAAAGAAAGTTGCAAATTATGTTTGCTGTGTCCTTTAGGCTTGTAAAATTATTAATTTTTTTCCTAGAGAAAAAGTTGCTCAAAATCAACTTAAAGTAAAATCTAAGTGCATCATTGAAAGTGTGGGGGTATTCCATGTTGTAGTGATTTAAATATTTTTTTTAGTGAACAGCATTTAAAAAGCAGTCACTTTACTTATTCCAAGAAAGCAGGGAATGAGACTATAGAGGAAGGGTAAATAACTATCTGTACCATATAACCCAAGACATTTCAGTTACTCCTTAAATGTGGGATTACTTGGAACATTTCTCAATTTGTGAAGCTCTGGCCATTAGAGTGGTTCTCAACCATGGCTGCTTATTAGAATTGCCTGGAAAACTTTAAAGTGTTCTGATGCCCAGGCCATATGCCAGACCAATTAAATCAGAAATCTCCACAGATGGGATCCAGGCATAAACATTTTTTAAAGCTTCCCAAGCAATTCCAATTCAAAACCCAGTTTGAGAAGTACTAGTCTATTAGGTAGGATTACCTGGTGCATGGAAACAGCAAGTTCCGATTAATCAGCTCAATTCATTTAAATCACATGCCAGACACTGTGCTTGGTCCTGGGGCTAAGACACAGGTCCTGCCTTCAAGTATATCACTCTAAAAGAAGGGCTGAGCCTAGTGGGGTTTGAGAAGGGGGAGATAGTGAGGGCAACAATGGTTTGGGCGAGTTTCCTGCAACAAGAAGTATAGACTGAGTGTGGAACTTGGTTCAAATGTATGTCAGTTAAAGGAGGAGGAGGAACAGCATGGTAAATATTTGGAATATTTGGTAAAAGTCATGTTCTGTAGTTAGAGAAATTGATCCGTAAGTCTAGAAGGATTCACTGGAGGAAATATCTGATGTTTGGCGGGATTAGAAGCCAGGAGAATTGGTTTCCATGCTTATGTATAGTAGACCATTACTGTTGTCTGTCTTCTCCAGCCTCTACCAAGGACTTTTTTTTTTTTTTTCCAAGGCAAATCAAGGGGCCTTTTTTCATAAAATTTCTTAAAAACAACATGTACTTCTAGATATAACTTATACAATATATTTTGTTTAAAATATGTGGTTACAAAAAATAATACCAACTTGAAAAAAACAGAATACTTTAGTTTGAAATGTTTAGAGCTAAAGAGCTCTAGCCAGGCAGCAGGACAAAGTTTTATAAGCCAGTGGTGACATTTCCATGGTGTTATAATCTGTAATATTACAAAGATATTAAGATACTTTGACTGATATCTGATAAATAACCAATGAACCATTACTAATTATTTCTTTATTTTACATTTCTTTCATGGACTGGACTACTCTAGACCTTTCCCAGATGAAGATCTGTAATTGTGGTGTCTCTCATTTCTTTTTTGTTGTTGTTGTTGAGACAGAGTCTTGCTCTGTTGCCCAGGCTGGAGTGCAGTGGTGTGATCTCGGCTCACTGTAATCTCTGCCTCCCGGGTTCAAGCAATTCTCCTGCCTCAGCCTCCCAAGTAGTTGGGATCACAGCCGTGCACCACCACGCCCAGCTAATATTTTTTATGGTATTTTTAGTAAAGACAGGGTTTCACCATGTTGGACAGGCTGGTCTCGAACTCCTGACCTCAGGTGATCCGCCCATCTCAGCCTCCTAGAGTTCTGGGATTACAGGTGTGAGCCACTGCACCCGGACATGATGTCTCTTTATCCGATGGTTAAATGTCTTGAGAAGAGCATGAGTGCTGAATCCCAGCTCTGCTCAGTATCTTGACATGAGTTTTCTTGTCTGTGAAATGGTGATAGTAAATATTTGATTGAAAGGCTAGAGTACTGGGAGGGTTAATTCTAACAAATGAGAAAGAGCCATATGTGGGCTTTTATACTTATTAAATAAATGCTTACTAAGTGTACGAGTAGTGGGGACATGTGTCATTATTCATTCTCTAAACTACATACAGATTATCTACTTAATGTTTCGTGTTGATTCTCCTAAATGAACTTTTCTCACGTACTTTTCCCATGATCTGGAAGAAGCCATGGTAATGCCCAATAAAATGGAAATGACAGATTCATATATAGTTTCTACAGTGTTGATGGGAGCTGGGGAGTGGTTTCTTTGTATAAATGAACAAAAGCTAAATTAGAAAAGAATTTCACAGTAATTTAACAAAAATTTTACATGTCTCACAACAAATTAAAACAAAATAATTTATATTAAAACTTATAGAACATAACAGGATTCTCAAATATTGTCATGACTAACGTAAGATCCAAAGTTCACTTTTATAATTTAATGTTTTAAACAACAAAATCCACTTATCTTGATCATGCATAGATTAGTTCAAAATAATTGAAAAAGGCAAATATTTCTAGATACTGGGGATACCAGGTAAACTTAATTTGTGTGTAAATTCTCTGTGATTTAGTTCACACTATAACACACTTCTCAACATGATGCTGGTGTTTTAAATTAAAACATCAAGTCCGTTTATACATCTGGCCTTACTTGGTGGTTTTCTAACTTGCCAATGTTACAACTTAAATGTACTTATATTAATCATAGTTCAAAATAGCCACATCATTAAATAATCATTTTTGAAAAATATACGTTCTTAGAAATGGTACATACACCCGCTTCAGTTTTTGTTGTCAAATCATGGACATGGTGGGGGTGGGGAGGAAAAGAATGCCAAATCTGCATTTCAGTCCTTCAACTCACTTCCAGAGTAGTTTCATGTGAGTCTCCATCTCCTTGCCAAAGGGAAGGTGGAGATGCACGCAGCCACATTTTCATACTCTCCTGCCAGCTGCAAACCTCATCACAGTCCCTGTGAAGTACATTTCCACAGATCAGGTTTCTGCCAGGGAAGACTTTAACAATCTCCTACTCCACTTTCAACCAACAACAATTAGTATTAGCAAATGGTTCAGGCCACTGCCTGGGATTACATATGATTTCCATTCAAAAAAGACAAACTTTTACTCAAACCAGACCCACGTGCTGAACACTTGAGCTCCCCTCTTAGATATAATGAAGTTGAGACAGTTTCTATCTTTCATTTAAATAAAAAATCACTCTCACATTTGAAATCAAGTTGGCTGTTTTCCCTCAGCTGGGTTAGCCATCTGGGAAGGGGGACTTTTGGAGTACTTATGTTCAGGCCAGGAGTGTAGAGAAAAAAAAAAAAATCATTATCCTTTTGTCCTTTTGTGCCTTACTCTTTTAATGTGGTTAAACTTTTTTAGAAAAATGTTTCCACAGCAGTTTTTTTTTTCTTTCTTTCAGATAACACATATGGAAAATACATTACATTCTTAATACATTTTACAGTCAAAATTTGCTTTTTCAGAGCGTGGACCAGCAAAACACATACCTGATTGAGGTCACTACAGCTCATTGTAAAAACAATGAAGATTCAAAGGATTTATTCTCTTGATGTACTACATACCTGTGGGTCTTTTAATATTACTATGTTATTTTTAGTATGAGGCATTCTTCAGGGTAAGGTAAGGTCAGTTTCCTTTCCATGTATTTCAAAGGTTAATAATTGCCTCAAATAGAGGCTCTACGGCCTTAGCATGTTCAGGAATTTTACTGTTCTTCTCAGTTAAGTTCTTAGAAAATAGGTCTCGATGACTAATATCTATCCAGTCACTCTTGTGGCTGTTTTCTTCATAGATAGAGGTTGATTATATCAAGCAGTAAAGAAATCTGTTCAGAACAACCATCTCATACTAATTGTTCTTTCTATTACATTCCTTTTGACTTCTGAAATTCATAGATAATTCAGTTATAAGTTCATGAAATTGAAAGTAGCTGAAAAGATCATTCCTGTTTTATAGATAAGGCAATAAGATTTCAGAAAAATAAGGTGATTTTGTTTCTTTGATCCCACCTAGGTCAGACAGAGTGGAGAGGATGCTAGAATCTAAATGTACTTTCTGCCTGTTAGAACTGTATTCACTTTTCCATGTTATAATACAGGTGTATTGCACCTTTGGGTAAGTTTTGTTTAATGATAGTGATAATTTGTAGAAAACCGTGTATTTTCATAAAATGCTCATTATGAAACTGCATGAATCCCAATTGGGAACCTATTGTTCATTTAGGCATAGCTTACCTTTTCTAAGTAATTGAACAAATAAATTTGCAAAGTACTATGCATAAATATTAATATTAATATGCACTATGCATAACATATATTAATACTTATGCATAGTGCTTTAGAGTCATGAGAAATGTTTTTTGCTTATTTTGTACATGTGTTCTAAAGACAATACCTGAATATATGTGAACATTTTAATATTAAATTAGATTTCAAACTCAATCAATTTGATATTAATTTCCTCAAGAAGAAAGGAAAGAAAATCAAAGGTGAAGTTGATGGCATGGAAACCTATATAATGGCTTTGTAATATATCAATTTGGCTAGGCTGAGCTAAATTTCCCAGAATCCCCTTTCTTCCATAGTGTGGGCCATAGGGCAGATTCTTGGGAGTTGCGGAAGGTGGAATGGAAGCAGCAGCTGCTTAGTGGCTCACACGTAGGATTGCTCATCTACTGTCTCATCTTCTTGGCACGAAGCAGCAGTTGGGCCTGCAAGGACTCTGTCTTCTCCTTGATCCTCCTTTGGCCTTTCAGACTCCTTTTTCTCTGCCTCTCTCTTTTTTGTGAGTCAGTGTCTTGCTCTGTCACCCAGTTTGGAATGCAGTGGTGTAATCTTAGATCACTGCAATCTCAAACTCCTGTCTCAAGCAATCTTCCTGTCTTGGTCTCCCAAAGTGCTGGGATTTCGGGAGTGAGCCACCCTTTTCCAACTCATTGGTCTGATGTGTGTGTTTAGGTTCGTGATGAAGGACTCTGGTTTCTGTAGGAAACTTGTATTAGTTTATTACTGCTACTGTAACAAATTACCACAAACATGGTGGCTTAAAACTACTTATTACCTCACAATCCTGCAGGTTAGACATTTGATGGACACCTCGCTGGGATAAAATCAAGATGTCTGCAGGACTACCTTCATTTTTAGAGGCTTTCTAGAGCTGAATCCATTTCTTTGCTTTTTCCAGCTTGTAGAAGCTGCCCACATTCTTTGGCTCATGGTTCTCTTCCTCTATCTTCAAAACCTGCAACAGCTGGTCAAGTCTTTCTTGCACTTCATTGCTCTGACACTGACTTTTTTTTCCTCCCTCTTCCTCTTTTAAGGAGCCATGTAATTACATTGGTACTACCCAGATAACCCAGGATAGGCTCCCTATCTTAAGGTCAGCTGATGAGCAACCTCAATTTCATCTGAAACCCTAACTCCCCTCTGCTACATAAAGAATATATTCACTGGTTCTAGGGATTAGGTTGTGAATACCTTTAGGGGGCCCTTATTCTGCCTACCACAATATCCTTATTATCAGGTGAGAGGCAACAAGAACTGACATGGGTTTCAGTCATCTTTGTGGAGTTCTAGCTAGTGTTTGTGGGCTCCAGTTTGTTCTTGTTCTTTTTTACTTTATATCCATCTCCCCTTCCTGACTACCTATCATGTGGACTTCAAGATCCAGCATCAGATGCAGAGACAATGGCTTTTCAAAGACTGCTTAGTTGGCTCCCAGAGTTACTTAAGTCTGATTCCCTCTCTATATTCATCTACCTATGCATCTATCTGTATCTATCTATCTATCTATCTATCTATCTATCTATCTATCTATCTCTATCTACATATAATCTATCTATCGATCCCTAGATGTTTTACCTTTCTGGTTGAACCCTGACTGATACGGTATACAATTCAACCTTAGGTAGCTGTAGGGGTAAGGAAAATACGCTAAAGTCATCATGGGGTTAGAGCTAGAGTCGTGCAAGGTTTGTGTTTGGAATCATTTTAGCTGTAGTGACTATCTCTCCTTTTTCCTCTCTTGTTACTTCTGTTCATGTAGCATCGGCTGAAACTAGTCACATGGTTGTGCCTAATTTTGAGAAGGCAGGAAGTGTGAGAAGTATTATCCTTTGTATTTGTGGATATAAAGGAGAATCTAATAGTGATGAATTGTAGTAATGTCTACCACAAGAAAGACAGAGAGAAATATGTGAAAAAGAAGAAAATGAGTGTCAAAGGCTGAAAGACAAAAGGATAGTCAAAAAAGATGAGCTCTGCTTGGTTTTCTCCTCTTTTAGTCCCAGCAAGAGGCAAGCTGCCAAGTCACCATCTTTCATTTAATCCTTTGTTTGTCCTGATGGGGAAAATAACTTTGTATTAGTAAAGACTGTGATGGCAGAATTATTGCTGTCAAAGGTGGAAAAAGGTCAGTTGTGGGGAAATTTTCATGTAAACATTTTAATCATTTTCTTCTTTAAAGAAATATGCAATTCAGATATACAATATGAAATTGCAATATGGTTGCAATATGAAAAATATCAGGGATATTATGAGATTAAACACTTTAAACAGAAAGTATTTATATTACTCAAGGCAAATAATACATTCCTTTAAGTCAACAGATAATCATGGGAAATAAATCTGAACAACTTGGAGTGTGGGAGAAATTACCAATTCTTTCATGAAGCAATAAAATTCCTCATGAAAGAGGTGGGATTTAAGGTTCTTTTGTAATGAATTAAGAAAAAAATGTTTTGGCAGGAGCCTCTTTTTCTCTAATGTATTGCAAATCTACTAGAAAAATCTAGATTCTTTTTTCTGTTCCTCATTTTCTTCCCTTCTGTCTAAGTGGAATGTAGTGACAGTTATGCAAGGGCAATCAAATCATGTAGGTAGTTATGAAAATAGAGTAGTGTGTGTATAGTCACAAAATTCCTATATATAATTGGTATAGACAAGTCTTCCTTATATGACTCTTGCAGAAAAACATTGATAGTTACTTAGAATTGCCTGGAAATTTGACAGTCCGGGAATAATTTGAAATTTGGTGGATGCCCAAACTTCACATAGTAGAAAACGCATGTCTAATTTATCTTCTGTCTAACTTCATTCAAAACCTCTGCATTTGTTGATCAGCTGGCATGCTGATGCAGTTGCCAGAAGAACACCACTCCCTCCAAGAGCACTTATTTAACCACCCACATCCTGGCTGGTGGCCCACTGGCACACTCGCTCCTCTTTGTGAATCAGGAGCAGAGGGTAAACTCAATCTGCTACACACACACAATGGCACATTCTTGGAGCGTGGCTGTCTAGACCATTTCCTTCACATAGCGGCTCAAGGGTCTTTTTATGGAGCGATTACTGGAACATTAAATTGCGAGTAGTGGCTTCTTCAACAGATTCCTTACCCAGTTCCGACAGGGGTGTTTTAAGTGGTCTTCTTCCACAGATTAGTATGGTCATTAATGTGCCTATTCACATTAGCTTTAAAGTGAGCTTTCTTGCAGCTGAAGCTCTTTACCTCTCACCTGTTCTCTCTCTAGAAATGAAAAGGATTTAGTCCCCATTCCTTCTTGTAATTTGTTGTTGTCTTTGTTAGTTTTCTATACTGGGGCATTCATTTTGGGGGAAAAATAAGAGTATTTAAACCAAGCCCCAGACACCTAGATGCTTCAGCTAGTATCTGTGAGTTTTGAATTAGTTTGAGGAAGTCCAATGATTTGAAAGGAGTTAATGACTCTGAACTCCTGAAATAATGTTCATGATTCCAAACTTGTTAGCCAAGCGCCTTCATTTCCTTATGGCTCATTTCTCTTTGAAAGAAAGAAAGAGAAAAAGAGAAAGAAAGAAGGAAAGAAAGGAAGGAAGGAAGAAAGAAAGAGAAAATGGTGTTCAATAAACAACAATAGCAAAACATGCTCATGTAGTTCCAGCTACTTGGAGGCCGAGGCAGAAGGATCGTTTGAGACCAAGAGTTCAAGGCCAATCTGGTCAACGTAGTGAGACTCTTTCCCTAAAATAAATAAAATTAAGAAAAAGGAGTAAGTATAAAGTGATCAGAACTGGATAGGAAGAAACATAAACTATGCATATGTTAAATAAAATTGTAAGATAATATATATTTTTTGGAGCTTGAAACTATTGCTCACTTTATGTTTGTATTGGGAAAACCTAACTTCTAGTATGATAAAAATGTCATCCTACTTATTCTTCTATTGCTTTTGTGATTTCTTTTGTTTAGATTGTTGATCAGCTATAGTTTATTTTTGTATATGTCTTAAAATAGGCATTATGTTTAACTATCTCAATATTTTACAGGTAATCCTTTTCTAATTAATTTAGTAGGTACCTTTACCAAATTTGAGATTACCACAAACACCTGAATCTGTTTCTGGTGCATTGCCTTCGCCAGTACCACAATGTTTTCATTACTGCAGTTTTGTATTGTGTTCTGATATTTGGGATAGCAAATCAAAAATATTTTGCCTATTCTTTTAGAGATGAGCTTTAGAATCAATGTGTTACATTTATTAAGACATCCCATTTATGTTCTGATTAAGATTATATTGAATTTAGGAGGTATCTGGGACAACTGGAAATTTCATCAACTGAATCTCTCCATGTAAGAGCATGGTATCTTTAGGTATTTCTTTGCATCATTCCATTCTTGCTCAGTTGGTACATAATAGGATTTGAATACATTTAGAAAGAAATGACAACAACAACAAACGAAAGCAAAATCAAAACATCTCCAAGATGCTTGAATGAAGCCAAACCACAAGTTCCTTTTGTGATGTTATTCTAGAAGGGATCAAATTATTAAAGATATTGGTTTTAAAAATTAAAAAATATAAGATAATTGCTTTGGCCACTTGAATGTATAATCTTAGTCCTCTTGTACCACAGAATATCACTCAATAGATACTGGTATTTGATAGTAAGTGTTGATCATTATTTTCAGGCCTGTCAACCTCACCCCCAGTGTTACACCACCTCTCCTTGTGGTCAGTAGGGGGTGCTCCTGGAGCGACATGCCCTCTTTCAACTTCACTGGATCCTAACAAATTTCAAACCATAGGAAGTATTGGTTTATAAATTATCAACTGCAGTTCTCCCACATTCTAACAGTCTCACATCTGTGGGCATTTTATGTAGAAGACAAGTAATGGGAGAAGGTGAGATCTTCAAAGTGTCTTGTAATCGAAGAAGGTCTGTATTATACAAGCACAGAAGGCAGAAGGGATTATAACAAGTTGTGTTTGGGCTAACGAGTAGAGCCTTTGCATTTTAGGGCCTGTTCCTTTGAGCTCTGGTGCCAGCAGACTGCTTTGCGAGCTGTCAGTTTCCTGATCTTTGTCTTTTAAGGGCAACATTTTAAAAGTGGTGCTTTAAATAGGAGAGACTGTGGAAGGAGAGGGGTCTGGTTGCAGACAATCTTATGGGAAAGGATTTTATTCTATCTACTAGCTTTGGAACAATTTCCCTTATTGTTGATGGTGCTGATGTTCAAAAAAGTGTCATTCTGCACCTCTCCTACCAGTCTGAGCTCAGGGCTTCTTCCTTACGCTCCCAAACCATATAGGGCTTATTTCTATTTTGCAGAGATTACATTTTATAAAATTCTCCTGTGTATTTGTTTATATATGCCTCTAGGTTAAGCAACATGAGAACAGAATTGTGTTGTGTTTGTTTAACATAGGCTTTGGTATGTTGTAGGCAGCCGATAATTATTTGTTCAGTGGAGGAAAGAAGGAAAACCAAGGGAGGAAAAAAGAAAGGAGGAATAAAGAAGAAGGTGTCACAGAGTGGTACATTGATATAACAGGGCAACTTAATTTTTAAACTTATCCAGAATTCCAGAAATGTCTGTAGCATAATTCACACAGAACATTACTGGGCATAACCCAGGACAAAAAATAACAACAAAAACATATTTGTTTCTAATGAGGTTAGTAGTAATTGTAATAGCAAATATACAATGTAACCATAACCACTTCATTGTGAAGTAAAGACTGTTTGATATTTATGTGAATTCTAAAGTTTAATTGCATAATGCAACTGTGTCCTTAAAAGTATTGAGGTTTTGGAATTTAGTGTTCCTTGCACAATTTTATTAAAATCATATATTGTAACTGAAATTCAGATATTGCAAGGTAAACTCGTAATTCCAATGTTAACCTAACACCTAAGGCTAAATTGGATAAAATAAATACTATTTGAATAGAACAACTTTTTAAGATGCTCCCATTCAAAAGTCTCATGTTTATTAATTTGATAAAAATAGTTACATTATTTTTTCTTTGTAATATTGACTTTCTGTATGTACCTCAATAATCAGTTAAAGCTATGAAAATTGCTCGTCAAAGATTCATATTGACATTAAAACAGTGTATACAATATAGCCAAAACAGAACAATATTTTATTTTTAATGTTTTAAGCAGTTTAGAGAATTTAAAAATAATCAGCATGACCATTGGTTCTTCCCCATGCACTCTGAGTTAATTTCATTTTGTTGATTTAGTACTAATTAAGAGAATCACTGGGCAATTGAAGGAAGCTGAAGAGGAAACAGGCTTTGGGAGAGTAAGTCACTTCCCTAAGGTTTGTAAGTCCGGGGATGGGTTTATCTTTCTTTCCTTCCTTCCTTCCTTCCTTCCTTCCTTCCTTCCTTCCTTCCTTCCTTCCTTCCTTCCTTCCTTCCTTCCTTCCCTCCCTCCCTTCCTTCCTTCTTTCCTTCCTTCCTCTTTTTCTCTCACCCCCTATCTTTCTCCTTTTCTCTTAAACACTCATTGAACATAGGATTATGATGGCTCTTAAAAATTACCAAGGCCAGGAGCAATGGCTCATGCCTGTAATCCCAGCATTTTGGGAGGCCAAGGTGGGTGGATCGCCTGAGGTCAGGAGTTTGAGACCAGCCTGGCCAACATAGTGAAACCCCATCTCTACTAAAAATGCAAAAACTTAGCTGGGTGTGGTAGAGGGCACCTGTAATCCCAGCTACTCGGGAGGCTGAGGCAAGAGAATCGCTTGAACCCAAGAGGCAGAAGTTGCAGTGAGCCAAGATTGCTCTATTGCACTCTAGCCTGGGAAACAAGAGCAAAATTCTGTCTTAAAAAAAAAAAAACAAAACAAATATTGGTTCGATATATTGTGTTTGACTAATGTGATATGTATTATTTATATTATTTTGATATAATGTATTCAACTCAAACACAAATATAATTGGTTGATATTTTATGTCTAGAATAATGCAATGAATAGAAAATAGGAAGGCAAAATGTATTTTTTATTTTTTATTTTTTTGAGACAGAATCTCCCTCTGTCATTCAGGCTATAGTGCAGTGGCATGGTCTTGGCTCACTGCAACATCTGTTTCCTGGGTTCAAGTAATTCTCCTCTCTCAGCCTCTTGAGTAGCTGGAAATACAGGCACGTGCCACCATACCCAACTAATGTTTGTATTTTTGGTAGAGATGAGGTTTCACCATGCTGGCCAGACTGGTCTTGAACTCCTGATCTCTAGTGATCCACCTGCCTCAGCCTCCCAAAGTGCTGGGATTACAGGTGTGAGCCTTTGTGCCCGGCCTGTATTCCTCTTTTAAAACCTCTATTAGATAGTAATTGTTGAACATCTGCTTTGGAGGTAGAACCTTGTCTGGAGTTAGACTGCCAGGGTTCAAATTCCAGTTGTGTTACTTGGAGTTGGGGAACATCAGGTATGAGACTTACTCTTTCTAAGCTTCAGTCTCCTTATGTGGAATATTCCTTTAAGATAATTACAGTCACTATTTGTAAACGTTTTTGGGAGGATTAAATGAGATAATTCATGTAAAGCAATTGGCACGGTGTTCACCATATGATGAACTTTCAATAAATAGTACTTATATTCTTACCATTATGTTAGGCAAATGGGATAACAAAAATGTTAATATACTATGTTTTTCAGTGTTAATAATATTTTATCTGTTGTATTAAGAACCGTGGACTCTGTGAAGCAGGTTGATTCATTTAAAAAATATTTCTGCCTACAAAATGCATCTTTCATGTAGATATACACATTATATTTGATATATGCTTATATTTTGTTTATGTTATTACCTTTTATTTTAAAATAAAATGCAGCTCCAGAAAACCACACAAAGCAAATGGATAGCTTAGCAACTTATCAAGGGTGAATAGCCTTGTAACCACCACTTATTTTAAGAAGTAGAATGTTGACAGCCTCTCCAGAAATACCCCCATAGACCCAACTCCATTACAGCACTTTCCCTGTACTTCCTGAAGCACAATCTGAACATGTATAGGAAGTGCTTCCTTACATTTCCTTGTGATTTTACTATCCAAATGAGCATCCCTAGATATGATATAGTTCAGTCTTGCCCATTTAAAAAAACTTGCTATAATTTTATGCCTCTTTTAATTACAGTTTTCTCAACCATTGGTTTCTTTTTCTTACAATATGTCTGTGAAGAATCTAGAACGTTTGACCTACCAGAGTCAACAATCTGGATTTTGCTGACTGTATACTCATGGTGCAGTTTGACATGTTCCTCTGTCGTCTGTATTTCCTGCAAATTGGTAGCTAAATCCGTACTTAGTTGGATTCAAGTTCAGTCCCTTTGACAAAATGATAAGTTTTCATTAGAAGGTACATAATGTCTGATTTTCGTTCTTTGTTAATGTTTAAAGCAGTTGATGTTTAAAGCTAAACTTAGATACAGTAATTTATTGGGGCTTCCAACAAAGTAACATAATTGTGTTGCTTCTTTTTCATTTGTTAGCTGGTACAGCTTTATAAGGTGATGTTTCCTCTTGTCTACTATTACCCAGTAGCACAATACCTAAAGGAGAGGCAGTGTAAATGCTCAATTATTTTTTAAATTCAGTTTTAAATATAATAAAGTGGTTCTCTGTCATCCTCAAAAGATGACCAATTCACTTTATTTTAAATATCATTACAAAAATTTTAAACATATTTAATGGGTTTCAATTGATCATTAATTCTGTCCTTCCTGACACTTTTATTGTCTTATCTTTGGCCAATCAGAGCTTCTTTCAATTTGACTCTAAAGTCTTTTGACATTAGAAAATGATCTTTCCTTCTTTTGTGGTGTTGCAAGATATTTTAGATTATCTTGCACATTTCTTGCGCCAGACCTGGAATCAGCCATTTCTTTAAGAAGCCTGAGTCTTCTAGTACAAATGGTGTAAGAAGACATAATCTAGCTCCAGGATTACTCAATGGATTTGGGCTTGTCATTGTTTCTAGGTTTTTATCAGCAAATTTATTCTAACTTTCTTAATTCAAATATATGACTACGGGACTTTGACTTCACCTTTCTATATTACATCTTTGTTTTAGTCTGTTTTCAAGCTGTTGATAAAGACATACCTAAGACTGGGCGACTTACAAAAGAAAGAGGTGTATTGGACTTACACTTCCACGTGGCTGGGGAGGCCTCACAATCGTGGTGGAAGGTAAGGAGAAGCAAGTCACATCTTATATGGATGGCAGCAGGCAAAGAGAGAGCTTGTGCAGAAAAACTCCCATTTTTAAAATCATCAAATCTCATGAGACTCATTAACTATCATGAGAACAACACAGGAAAGACCCACCCCCAGTATTCGATCATCTCCCACCAGGATGGGAGATGATCCCACACACATGGGAATTATGGGAGCTACAAGATGAGATTTGGGTGAGGACGCATAGCCAAACCATATTATTCTGCCCCTGGCCCCTCCCAAATCTCATATCTTCACATTTCAAAACCAATCATGCCTTCCCACAGTTCCCCCAAAATCTCAATTCATTTCAGCATTAACTGAAAAGTCCACAGACCAAAGTCTCGTCTGAGATAAGGCAAGTCCCTTCCACCTATGAACCTGTAAAATTGAAAGCAAGTTAGTTACTTCCTAGATACCAATGGCAGTATAGACATTGGGTAAATACAGACATTCTAACTGGGAGAAATTGGTCAAAACAAAGAGGGTACAGGCCCCAAGCAAGTCCAAAATCCAGCAGGGCAGCCAAATGTTAAAGCTCCAAAATGATCTTTTTTGACTTCATGTCTCATATCTAAGTCATACTGATACAAGAGGTATGTTCCCATAGTCTTGGGCAGCTCTGCCCCTGTGTCTTTTCAGGGTATAGCTGTCCTCTTGGTTCCTTTCATGGGCTGGCATTGAGTGTCTGCAGCTTTTCCAGGTGCATGGTTCAAGCTGTCAGTTTACCTACAATTCTGAGGTCTGGAGGATGGTGGCCCACTTCTCACAGCTCCACTAGGCCATGCCCCAGTAGGGACTCTATGTGGGAGCTCCCACTCCACATTTTCCTTCTGCACTGCTCTAGTAGAGGTTCTCCAAGAGGACCCTGTTCCTACAGCAAACTTCCGCCTGGGCATCCAGGCATTCCCATACATCTTCTGAAATCTAGGCAGAAGTTCTCAAACCTCAGTTCATGACTTCTGTGCACTCACAGGCTCAACACCACGTGGAAGCTGCCAAGGCTTGAGGCTTCCACCCTCTGAAACCATGGCCTGAGCTCTACATTTTCCCCTTTCACCATGGCTGAAGCAGCTGGGATGCAGGGCACCAAGTCTCTAGGCTGTGCACAGCACAGAGACCCTGGGCTTGGCCCACAAAACAACTTTTTCCTCCTAGGCCTCCATGCCTGTGATGGGAGGGGCTGCTGCAAAAGTCTCTGACATGCCCTGGAGACATTTTCCTCATTGTCTTGGTTGCTTATTACTTATGCAAATTTATGCAGCTGGCTTGAATTTCTCCTCAGAAAGTGGGATTTTCTTTTCTATTGCATTGTCAGGCTGCAAATTTTCCAAATTTTTATTCTCTGTTTACCTTTTGAAACGGAATGCCTTTAACAGCAATTCATCTCTTGAATGCTATGCTGTTTAGAAATTTCTTCCACCAGATACCCAAAATCATCTCTCTCCAGTTCAAAGTTCCAGAAATCTCTAGGGCAGGGTCAAAATGCTGCCAGTCTCTTTGCTAAAACATAACAAGAGTCACCTTTGCTCCATTTCCCAATAAGTTCCTCATCTGCATCTGAGACCACTTCAGCCTGGATTTCATTGTCCATATCATTATCAGTATTTTGGTAAAAGCCATTCAACATATCTTTAGGAAGTTCCAAACTTTCCCACATTTTACTGTCTTTTTCTGAACCTTCCAAACTGTTCAAATCTCTGCGTGTTACCCAGTTCCAAAGTTACTTCCACATTTTTGGGTATCTTTCCTGTAGCTCCCTACTCCTGGTACCAATTTATTGTATTAGTTCATTTTCACACTGCTGAGTAAAGACATACCCAAGACTGGGCAGTGTCCCAAAAAAAAAAAGAGGTTTATGTGACTTACAGTTACACATGACTGGGGAGGCCTCACTATCATGGCAGAAGGTAAGGAGGAGCAAGTCACATCTTACATGGATGGTGGCAGACAAAGAGAGAGCTTGTGCAGGAAAACTCCTATTTTTAAAACCCTCAGATTTCATGAGACCCATTTACTATCACAAGAACAGAATGGGAAAGACCTGCTCATGTGATTCAATCATCTCCCACCAGATCCCTTCCACAACACATTTACCGCTATAAACTTCCCTCTTAGAACCACTTTTGCTGCATCTCATAAGTTGTAGTATGCTACGTTTCCTTTTCACTTGTCTCAATATATTTTAAAATTTCTCCTTTAATTTCTTCTTTGACCCAATAGTTGTTCAGGAACATATTATTTAATTTCCATATATTTGATAATTTTTAATGATCCCTCCTGTTATTGATTCTAAATCCTTCTTTTCATTCAGGGGCCAGAGGTAAGATGTGGTACAAAAAGAAGAATAAAAATATCTACTCTTAAATCTATACCCAAATACTTAGATGTTTTACTCTGGCTATTTTTTTTAACTCCAGGCTTTGACTTCTTCATCAGTAAAATGACAGGGATAGGACCAATTGTTTCTAAATTTCTACAGACATCACAGTGTGTTAACTAGGACATCAGTATATCAGCTATCTTTGCCACAATATTGGCAAGAGGAGCCAGAACTGATATCTACACATAAACTAAGTTGTGGGGAGGATTATTTCTAGGTACAATGATGATATGTGTTTTGGGGAAAAGGCTACACGTTATCAACTGGAAGCCATGACATTGGGAACCTGAACTCTCTTTGCCTTGGAACACCTGTATCTAAGATTATGCTGTCAGAAAGAGCACTCTTTTTGCATGGACCCTGAGGAACTATTGAAGGATGAATAGCTCCAAACATGGCTTTAGAAATGACTTTTTAGTATATTGATTTTACTATCCACACCAGCCATCCAAAACTCAAAAGGACAGCTAAAGAAAACTTAAAAGGAGTACTAAAGGCAAAGTAGGTTCATTGCAGGGCCTCCTTCAGCTAGGAGGTTGTGGTACTGGCCTTGAAGGCCATGCCCACTTTCCCTGTATAAAACCAGTGGGGACAGAGTCTGTTATTGACCAGTGTAAATAATCATGGGGTCTGATGACCTATGTTCCCTGGAGAAGCTGAAGTAGTCTGGGTAGATGGGGGCTAAAAATAAATGTGATCTTATTTTATAAGACTAGCTAATGAAGTAGAACATGCCAAGTATGTCATTATGACTATTTAAGAAACTTATAGTACTGGACAGGACATTTTTTTTTTTCCTAGAACAAAAAGTCAAATACAAAAATGCCTGATTTTTAAATCATTTAAAATCATTTTTATAAAATGACTTGGTTAGTGATATATATAGAGTAGAATATCTATTATATCTAATATATATCTATTATATCTATTATGTAGCTTATATATTTATTATATATAATATCTATTTATATATAATTTTGTTCAGACATTATTCAGATATTAGAAATGGTCAATGATATGCATCTCATATGATTATACATAGCTGTATATTTTATGATAGTTCACCATAAGAGACAGTAACTGAAACTAAATGTCTATGAGATTACTCCATAAACAGCCTCTAGGAACTTAAGCTAATGTTCATATGGGAATGATTTGCAATTAATACTTCAAAATATGATTAGATTAACAGGATTGATTACATAAAAGATTATATAAGTCTCATTTCCTGAATTCTACTCCTAAGTACTTTAAATATTTCCTCTGAAATTTCCTTATTTATTAATCCAGAAGAGTTTGTTTTTAGATATTTTACTAAACTTTTACTCAACCTTTATAAACACTCCTTGAGGCACTATCAAAATCCTCATGATTTTATTTTACATCATTCAGTGTGTTGTATCAAGTAGTTCTACCCATATTTTGTCCAGCTTTTCATGGGTAATCAACGGCATCTATCATGGCAAGAGGATATAGCTCTTCCTGTCTTGAGGTTTCTCTGATGCCTGGCTTGTAATGCCCAGGGGAATCCACTGTGCATTTACATATGCACAGCCCAGAGGTGTGGGAGACTTAAATTATGGGGTTTCCCTGGTCAATGGGGGATGAAATAGTTATAGAAATACTTTGTTGTTCTTACATAATTCAGGTGGACAGTTCTGGGAGACTTTTTTTAAAGCTCTGTGAAAGGTCACAGTCTCAGGTAGTTTCCTGTAATCTAGCCATCTCCATTACACACTCTCATATTGGTTTTTCTTCTTTTCATTTTACGATTCCTGTTCGTGTACTCCCTGCTTCCTGAAATCACTTTCAAATAAACTACTTGCAGGGCAAGACACTGCCTAATTTTCTATCCTTCAGACCCCATTCTTATTAATTAGAATACATTTCTATTCTTTTAAGATGAAGGGCCAATGTGGACAATAAATTTTACTGGTACCTTTGTGGCTTCATAAGCAGTCAGAAACAAAATATTGGTTCACTCCTCTTAACTTACATCATAGGTTAAAGAGAACATTGCCAGTAGGTCTTCATGCTTCTGAATTGGCACTATATATTAGGTCTCTTTATCTATGGTTTGGAGTAAATGAGGCAATGATTAGAAATTTACTCATACTAGGCTGTATAGCAGATTCTACTGCAAAAGCTACAGTTACACTCTTCTTAAAATTGTGCTAAATGAAGGAATTGCTCTGGATTACTTACTGGCTAAATGGAGAAGTGTCTGTGCAGTTGCTCATACTTCTAATTGTTCATGGAGCAATACCCTGGGTATTATAGAGGCTCAGTTGTAGAGGATTAGCAAAGGGACTGCTTGGTTAAAGCAAGTAGACTCTTTATCTAGCTTTATCTATCTATTTTAATTGTTTTGGTTTATGGAGACCCTGGCTAAGGAGCACACTCTAAACGCTTGGTATCATCCTCCTGATAGTCATAATAGTAGTCTCCGTGTTGTGCTGTATTATCTCAAAAGTTTTAAGAGTTTGCATGCAACCATTTCTGGATTGTCCTATGGTCTCTAGCTGGAATGACAAAAACTCAAAGAAATGTGTGGCCATTAGGACACCGTAATTTATAAATGGTGTGCTGTGACCAGAAACCCCAAATGATGTTGACTGAGAGTGGCACTAAGGCCCTAAGTTTTGGTCACTTGTTTCTGTACCTCACTTCCATTTTCTTTACTTTCCTTTTTTTCTATCTGTAAATCTTCCACCATGTGGCTGTACTGGAGTCTCTTTGAGCCTACTCTGGCTCGGGAGACTGCCCAATTCATGAATCCTTCTTTCTCAAATTAAATTCTGTTAAATTTAAAAAATTGGTTTAAATTTAATTTTAGTTGAAAATGTAGTAATAATTACATAAATACATGAGTGTGCTGAAGAATTAATTCCAGTCATCATTTTGGGTCTTCCAAAACCCCCAGATAAAATCAGAGAGAGATCAGATAGCAAAAGCAGAAAACTCATACACAACATTTAAAAAAAAATTGGTGTATTAGTCAGGGTTCCCTAGAGGGACAGAACTAATAGGATGGATATATATTAAAGGGGAGTTTATTAAGTACTAACTTACACAACCACAGGGTCCCACAATAGGCTGCCTGCAAGCTTGAGGAGCAAGGAAGCCAGTCTGAGTCTCAAAACTGAAGAACTGTAGTCTGATGGTTGAGGGCAGGAAGCATCCAGTACAGGAGAAAGAGGTAGACTGGGAGTCTAGGCCAGCCTCACCTTTCCATGTTTTTCTGCCTGCTTTATATTCACTGGAAGCTGATTAGATGGTGTCCACCCAGATTAAGGGTGGGTCTGCCTTCCCCAGCCCACTGACTCAAATATTAATCTTGTTTGGCAACATCCTCACAGACACATCCAGGAGCAATACTTTACATTCTTCAGTCTAATCAAGTTGATACTCAGTATTAACTATCACACTAGGTAAGGTATATTAGCAAACACCATGCTATGTGCAGTTGGACACAAACCACCAACACTCACAAAATATGAGTCTTATTAGTATCTTTGTGGGAGAAACCAGAGAGATGCAACAAGGCATCCAACAAACCCGAGCGCTATAGTTTGTCTCTGTGTCCCCACCCAAATCTCATGTTGAATTGTAATCCCTCATGTTGTGGGAGGGACTTAGTGGGAGGTGATTGGATCATGGGGATGTATTTCACCATTGCTGTTCTCATGATAGTGGGTTGTCACAAGAGCTGGTTGTTTGAAAGTGTGTAGCACTTTCCCCTTCATTCTCTCTCCCTCCTGCTCCTGCCATGTAAGACGTGCTGGCTTCCTCTTTGCCTCCTGCCATGACTGTCAATTTCCTGAGGCTTCCCCAGCCATGCCTCCTGTACAACCTATGGAACTGTGAGTCAATTAAACCTCTTTTCTTCATAAATTACCCAGTCTCAGGTAGTGCTTTCTAGCAGTGTGAGAATGGGCTGATATAATACACTGAGAAAGAGAGAAAAGGCATTCTCTGGAAAATGTAACAGGCCAAGTTGAGAAGAGAAGCTGAAATTGGGCAGGACTTTGCCCACTCCATTAGTGTTGAGTGCAACCTATCCCTACCCTTGTGAATTATCAAAAGTGACCAGGCAGATTCTTTTTAGGGCAGGGCTTCACAATGAGCAGAAACTGCTGGGAGTGGCATAAAAATTGAGCAGGATAGAGACAATTGAGAAAAAGAAGAGGGAAAGATTCAATTAAAGTGCAGGAGGGGAAGGAAAAGAGCCAGAAAATCACAGAAAGTAAGTTACCATATCTTAAGATACCACATGAAAACAATAGAATAGTGTGCTCTGTAATATTAGAAAATACATTTGGGCCAAGACTCCTTCTAAATTTATGGAAAACTACATTCACCTAAAAATAAACAACAGAAAACTATTAAGATCAAATTCCATACAAAGTTATTGTATGAAAAAGGAGAATAAGTAGAATCACAGTTCTATAAATAATTACAACATTCCAGAAACATGCTGAAAAAAGGTTGAAATTGTAGTATTTCAAAATTATCTAATAAACATTAAGATAATGACGGTGTAATGATGATGTAAGATAATAATACAGGTGGTTCGTGCCTGTAATCTCAGCACTTTGGGAGGTTGAGGCAGGAGGATCACTTGAGGCTAGGAGTTCGAGACCAGCCTGGGCAACATAGTGAGAACCAATCTCTAAAAAAAAATAATAATTAGCTGGGAACGATGGTGTGTGTCTATAGTTCTAGCTACTCATGAGGTTGAGGTGGGAGGATTGCTGGAGCCCAGGAGTTCTAGGTTGCAATGAGCTGTGATTATATATTGTACTCCAGCCTGAGTTGACAGAGTGAGAACCTGTCTCAACAACAACAATAAAAAAACTCACCAGAAATTGAAGTGTTTACTAGAGAACATAAATCAGAAGTAGAAACATTAAGGAATGACTTGACGGAATTGATGGAAATGTTGACAATAAAATAAAAAAAATTATTTTAGAAATGAGGACTAAACCAGAAGGATCACAAAAGTAAACAGATATACTACATTGACAGAATGAAGGATAAGAGTCATGTGATCATCTCAATAGATGTAGAAAAAGCATCTGACAAAACACAACATTCTTTCATGATAAAGACTCTCAACTAATTAGGTATAGAAGAAATATACTTCAACATAAGAAAGGCCATATTTGACAAGCCCACAGTGAACATCATATTCGACCATGAAAGGTTGAAAACCACTTTTCCTCTAACATCAAGAAAAAGAAAAGAATGTCTGCTCTCCCCACTCATTTTCAATATAGTACTGAAAGTCCTAGCCAGGGCAATTAGTCAAGAGAAAGAAATAAAAGGCATCCAAGTGGGAAAGCAAGAAGCAAAATTGTCTCTGCAAATGACCCAATCTTTTGCATAGAAAATCCCAAAGACTCCATCTGATAAACGAATTTGGTAAAGTTGCAGAATACAAAATCAAATTTAAAAATAGGTGTGTTTCTATCCACTCACAACAAACTACTCAAAAAGGAAGTTAAGAACACAATCTCATTTAAAATATCATAATAAATACTTAGGAGTACATTTAACCAAAGTAGTGAAAGAACTGTGTATTAAAAACTATGAAACACGGATGAAAAAAATTGAAGATATCCTGTATTCATGAACAGCAATAATTAATATTGTTAAAATATCTATAGTGTCCAAGTTATCTACAGATTCGGTGCAATCACTATCAATATTCCAAAGCCATTTTTTCACAGAAATAGAAAAAAAATCGCAAAATTTGTGTGGAATCACATAAAGTCCTGAATGGCCAAAACAATTTGACCAAAAACAACCAAGCTAGAGGCATCACACTACCAGATTTCAAGTATATTAAAAAGCTATAGTCATAAAAACAGCATGATACTGGCATAAAAACAGACACATTGACCAATGGAATATGGTAGACAGCACAGAAATAAACCCACACATGTATTGTCAATTGGTTTTCAACAAAAGTGTCAAGAAGACACTATGTGGAAATACTCAGCATTCCCAACACCATTCATTTAAGTTGCTACAATAAATGATATTGGGAAAACTGAATATCCATATACAAAATAATGAAAACGGACCCTTATCTTATCCTTTATATAAGAATCAACTAAAAATGAATTAAAAATTTAAATCTAAAACTTGAAACTACAAAACTACTAGAAGAAAACAGAGGGGAAAATCTCCATGACATTGGTGTGAGCAGAGATCTCTTGGATATGACCTTAAAAGCACAGGCAACGAAAGCACAAATAGACAAATGGAATTGTATCAAATTAAGAAACTTCTGCACAAGAAAGGCAAATAGAATGAAGAAATAATGCATAGATTGGGAGAAAATATTTGCAAATAATGTATAGGATAATGGTCTGATATTCAAAATATACAAGGCACTCAAACTACTCAGTAACAAAAAAACAAATAATCTTATTTAAAAATGGGCAAAGGACTTGAATAGACATTTCTGAAAAGAAGACATACAAATGGCCAACAGATATATGAAAAAAGTTTAACATCTATAATCATAAAGAAAAGCAGATTAAAACCAGAACAAGATATCATCTCACTCCTGTTAGATTGGTTATTACCAAAAAGATGAGTAAAAGCAAGCATTGGCAAGAATGTGAAGGAGAGGAAACGCTTGTATACTATTGTCCATTAACAGATGAGTGGATTTTAAAAATGTGGTATATATACACAATAGAATACCATCCGACCTTAAGAAAACACAGGAAATTCTGTCTTTATGACAACATCGGTGAACCTAGGAGACATTATATTAAGTGAGATAAGCCAGGTACAGAGAGACATACAATATGATTTCACTTATATGTGAAATATAAAAAAATCAAAGTCGTTCAAGTAGAGAGTAGAATGGTGGCTACCAGAGGCTAGGGTGGGAAGTTTGAGGGAGGAGGGGTGGTCAGGGAAAAGGGGGACATTGGTACGGGGTACAAAGTGTTAGTTTGCTAGGAGGAATGTGTTCTGATGTTCTATTGCACAGTAAGGTGTAAGGTGACTACAGTTAATAATAATACTTTGTATATTTAAAAATAGCCAAAAAGGATGAATTTTAAATGTTGTAACCACAAAGAAATGATAAATATTTGAGGTGATGGATATGCTAATTATCCTGATTTGATCATTCCACAAGGTATACATGCATTGAAACGTTACATTGTAACCCGTATATACAGTAAAATTGTTGACAATTAAAACAAAAAAGAAAAAAAGTAGGATTTAGAGAAGTAGCTTTAAACAGTAAAATTTATCACTTTTGTAAAGTCTAATACAGATATTTCTGGACAAGTTCCCTCAAACTGGAGAATTTCTTGATGAGGGTCTCTTCATGATATCCAAAGCTGTAGCAGCATGGAGAAAGCAAGCTGCATATGCGGCCTTCTGATCACATTCCATTGGCAAGAACTCATTGTCCTTATGTGTGAAAAAGGGATTGGGAAATGTAGTACCTTGCTGGACAGCTGCTTTCCAGTAGCTACCATAGGCTATGGAATGGAAAAATTAAGCTTTGGGGGTTAGCTGACCATTTCAGCTATGGAAACCTTTCCCAGATAGATGCCCATGGACTTCCTCTGACACAGCTGTGGTCGAGTTAATCATTGGCAAGAGAATGGGAAAACCACAATTAGTTTAAACCAATGAAGATTTATCTTTTAGCTGTTTATAGGGTCATCCTCTCTGAGTGATGAAAGTCTGAATAAAATTGGGATTCTGTGGAAAAAAGTAAAGGCCTACTAATAGTGTCTTCTAGTCATTACTATGACATATCTTTTTCAAAATGGGTACACTCATCTGAACATGAGCAGAGAATGGATGTCATCTTAGCTGCTACTGCAAGGCAAGCTGATGTGGAGATGGCTGGAAATAGAAAATAAAACAGAATTACCCTTTAGTGATCATTGAGTAATTTAACCTAGCTGTCAACAAGGTCCATGTTCTGCCTACAGATTCATTTTTCCATAGGATATTTAGACTGAGTAGTTTTTCCAGAAGAGGGAATAATTCATATTTAATAATTATTTTTTATTTAGCTGTGCTCTCTTACCTAATTCACCTGAAATGTATTTGTGATATGCCTTGCCAAACTGAAGACCGTGGCACAAAACCAGATTAAGTGATCCAAACAAGAAACAGCACAGGACCTTGATTTAATTAACACAATTCCAAACTGAATGTTCAGACTGAGGTTTGCTTAAAGGAAACGACACATACACACACATATTTTGAGCCAAAGCACTACATAGGCAATTATGCAGCAATAAAAATATAGATGGTAGCTACATTAACTATGCAACAGATTCTCCATATATGTCAAAAGAGCATAGATCATGCGTCACTCTTTTCCAAGTTGTATACACACCAAATGACACTTAATTTAACAAATCTTTTTGACTGTTCTGGGCTTAGATTTTTCGCCTGTAAAATGAGAGTTGCATAAGATGTTCTCTGAGGTCTCTTTTCACTGTGTATTTTTTCAGGTTTTTGAGTCTTAATTTTAAATCACTTAATAAAGAGTTGTTGTATAAAGGGGTTTATTTTTGTTTATTTTGTCTGTTTGTTGTACTTTTATTTTAAGTTTAGGAGTACAAGTGCAAGTTTGTTACATAGATAAACTTGTGTCATGGAGGTTTATTGTACAGATTATTTCATCAGCCAGGTATTAAGCCTAGTACCCATTAGTTACTTTTTATTAGCCTATGGCTAAACTATGATATCTTCTCTGATTCTTTAGTGGCTAGCACCTACTGGATCTTCAGTACATCTCTGATAAAGGAGTAAACCTGGAGTCCTTCTTATCAGCTTATTAGGGAAAGGAGGTTAATTTGGATCCTATGCTTTAAATATCTCTATGAGATCAAACAGCCATGAAACTTGCATATCTACATGATAATGAGTAGTCAGAGACCACAGATGATCTAATAGATATTGATTTTAAAAATCAATCTAATTCATGAGATATGAAATAGGTCAAGCAGTGAGCACTTGTGGCCATTTCCTTTGAATAATGTACAACAGAATGTCACTTATGATAAAACTTCATTAATTTGATTTTCATTTATTTGATACTTTTGATGGTTTAGACAGTGGCTGGACTGAGATTTTGCCTTGCTAAACAGCTCTTTATTAAGTGATTAATGTCATAATTAAGATTTCTGGGAAATATTTATAGTATTACAAAACATTTGGAAAACTTGATAATTATTCCAGAAATTCTCACTTATATGTGAATACTGATAAATACAGACAAGCCAGTCACTGATGTATTGTCCCCAAAAGATATCTGCTGCTTTATTAGATTAGTTTGAGTCACTTCAGACAATTTAAATTAATTCACATGTGTTTTCATGACAATAATCTATAATGTAGTCTTTTCTCTAATTTCAACTTGTTCTCCTGTTTATGAACTGAAATTTTGAAAGTTTTATCATATTTTACTAGAGGGGAACAAGATGCACTGGAGCCTTTCAGAGGGTAGAAGATGGAAGAAGGGAGAGGATCAGGAAAAATGACTAATGGGTACTAGATTTAATACCTGGATGATAAAATAATCTTCACAACAAATCCCCATGACACAAGTTGACCTATGTAACAAACCTGTACTTGTATTACTGAACTTAAAATAAAAGTTAAACAAACAAACGAAAACCAGACATAAGCCCCCTTATACTAGTAAAACAAAAAAAGTTGCATCAAGGGCAGGTTATCTTTTTTTGTCATAAAAAAATCAAAATTTCTATAAAGTGGAATGAGTCATCGTAAAATTTTACTTTCAGTATAATTATTTTTCTTTTATAACTGAAGCACTTTCCAGGACTAATCAAGGGGCTCCAGTCTCTTGTGAGCCAAAATAACATATCTGCAGAAGATCTGATCCTAAATTCATCAGAAAGAAAATTCTTGAGCAAACAGGAACAGTGGCTACCAAGGAGACTGTTGGAGATTATAAATTCTGTACTGTGTTCTTCACTGACATTTCTACAAAACTAGTAAAATGCAAACCAGTGTCTATATTCATCGATTATTTTATTTTATTTTTTAACTTTTATTTTAAGTTCAGGGGTATACGTGCAGATTTGTTATATAGGTAAACTTATGTCTCAGGGGCTTGTCGTACAGATTATTTCATCACCCAGGTATTAAGCCTCGTACCCATTAGTTATTTTTATTGATCTTCTCCCTCCTCCCACCCTCCACCCTCCAAAGGGCCCCAGTGTCTGTTGTTGCCCTCTGTGTCCACGTGTTTTCATCATTTAGCTTCCACTTGTAAGTGAAAACATGCAGTATTTGGTTTTCTGTTCCTGCATTAGTTCACTAAGGAGCCTCCAGCTCCATCTACATCCCTGTGAAGGATATGATCCTGTTCTTTTTTATGACTGCATAGTATTCTATGGCATATAGGCACTACATTTTCTTTACCCAGTCTTCCATTGATGGGCGTTTAGGTTGATTTCATGTCTTTGCTACTGTGAATAGTGCTGCAACGAACATACACGTGCATGTTTCCTTATAAAACAATGATTTACATTCTTCTGGATATATACCCAGTAATGGGATTGCTGGGTCAAATGGTAGTTCTGCTTTTAGTTCTTTGAGCAATCACCACACTGCTTTCCACAATGGTTGAACTAATTTACACTCCCATGAATGATGTATAAGTGTTCATTTTTCTCTGCAACTTTGCCGGCATCTGTTATTTCTTCACTTTTTAATAATAGCCATTCTGACCTGTGTGAGATGATATCTCACTGTGATTTTGATTTGCATTTCTCTAGTGATCAGTCATGTTGAGCGTTGTTTCATTTGCTTGTTGGCTGCATGTATGTCTTCTCTGGAAAATTGTTCATGTCCTTTGCCCACTTTTTAATGTTTTTTTTTTTCTTGTAAATATATTTAAGTTCCTTATAGATGTTGGATATTAGACTTTTGTCAAATGCATAATTTGTAAAAATTTCTACCATTCTGTAGGTTGTCTGTTTACTCTGTTGATGGTTTTTTTTTGCTGTGCAGAAGCTCTTCAGTTTAATTAGCTCCCATTTTTTCAATTTGTCACTCTGGCCTCAAATTTTTAATTAGTCATTAAAAAAAGAGACAATATGTGTGCATATAAGATAAATACTTTGTTCTTAAAAGGGTTATTTTAGCAGCAAACTTTCTACTCAAAGAGAATCTGACAGTTTTTGAAGACAGGGACCACCCACATTGCCTTAGGCTGCTGTTACGAAGGGAACAATATCTTTAAGGTTAGTGTCTTTTTAGTTAGGTAGCTAAGAAAAAATTTTTCAAAAATAATGCATTTCAACATACAGAAATGTGTTTTGAGCTAGTTTTGCCACTCTCCAATTTCAAATTAAGATATACTCTGAAATATTAAATTCTTTCTATTTTATCGTAATATTTTATTTACAGACAGACTTATTAACTGATATAGTAAGTCTTATGATATTGGATCTAGGTTACTATAGGAAATACGCAAGCAGGGCTTAGCAGGAAGAAAAGTAGATCATGCCATCCATATATCTGCCTCTGTTATTAAAAAACTGCTTCTTTTGATGTGACCACGTCATCAATACTAACATGAACTTTTGATTTCTGCCTGTTTTTCTGGACTATCAGTTAGTATTACTGGCTGCTTTTCCCCCTGCTTCTCTATAAACCCTGTAAAGGGGTTCAGTTTAGGAAATCTTTTGTTTCAGAAGAAATCTAAAATTTGAAATTTTTTTGTTTTCTTAAAATAGAGCTATGGAACATTTCATTGACTTTAATACATGAGTGAAGAGAGTCTGGATGAGGCAATTAAATATTTTCCAATCTTAATAACATGTGCAGACAGAGTTGTATTAATACCGTCATAAAGAAAATTGTACTAGAAAAATACTTTTATGTAGAAAACAACTTTTACAATATTAATTTGGCCCTGAATAACACTTTTAAATGTATAAGTTGCTGCTTACTCACAGTCGTGTTGCAAACAGTAAAATATAATATCAACTTATTATAAGACTTTTGCCTATATCTTAATTGCAACATTTATCACACTCAAATGCATAGTTACAGATCATCAATAAAATATTAAAATAAAAATCATATGCAGACGATAACCTCTTTGTCCTTTAAATTATAAACTGCTTATATACTACTTCTGAGGTGCAGCACACTTCCTCATAAATTGAAGAAAACTGATCCTTTGAGAAGATTGATCAAAAGATGACCAGCTGTGAAGCAGTTTGGAGTTCAGAGGTCTAGATAAGTGGAGATTTTATGTAACTATGGATGGGGGGACCTGGTTCTGTTCTGGGTCTGCAGAATGTCTTGAACTGTTTTTCAATGTTTTGGGTTTGGCAAACCCAAAATATGTTTTGCTAAGCAGTTTTCTCTTCACTTTAAACCCATGTGTATTATAAAGGAAATTTAATCCGTATGTTTTTGATTCTTTTACACTTAACTCATCAAAATGTTGTTTTGTAAGAGCTATTTGATGTCCAAGAAGGCTTTGAGTCTTTTTATAACTTTAAAAAAGCTTTTCACCCCTTAGAAACAGGAAGTTGTGCTTTTCTGAGAGTAAACAAACAAAAAACTTAGAAGCTAGTTTCTTAGAAGACTTCAAACTTAGGATAGATTGATAATAATAATAAAGCAAACACTATTTCCTTGGTTTGTTCTAAGCATTTTTCATGTTTTAAATTATTTAATTCTTGCAACTATCATGTGAGGGAAGTACGGTTACTAACTCTGTTTTAAGTTAAGTTACCTGTTCAAAGATCATACAACTTATGAGGTGGAGCTGGGATTGGAAACTAGGCAGTTTATGTCAGAACTTCAAACAATTAAACATATTACCTGTTTCTACAGTACTGTCCTGAAACTTAAGAATTTTGGATATTACTTAAAAATACTTATGTACCAGTAGAGTACTAGATACTGAGAAGATTGTATTTTTACCCCAAGAGAGTTTACTTTGTAATGGGCACACATGGACCAAAGGAAGAACAAAATAAAATAAGAAACAAGCAACCCTGAATGAAATCCTACACATTCTGTTGATATCATTCATCTAACACATAGGTATAGAGTGTCTACTAATATCAGGCTCTGTTCTGGTCATTGAGGATACTGAGGTTATGGAGCTGGTATCCTGATGGATACTGTGTTCCTCCTCTAAGAGCAGATATGGAACTTGGAAAAAATGTCTGGATGGCTTCAGATGTTTCCAGCAATGACAGGCAGGTCGAGTGGCAGCTGGGATGACCTGTAGCAACCCCCATCCAGCCTGTGCTCTTGGGATAATGTGTGTCCTACAGAAGCTGAGGGTGTTTGGGGCATCCAGTCTCGCTCTCCAGATGCTGGTGAATATTTTCTTCCCAGCAAAGTTATTCCTTTCCTCAAGGACTTCAAGAAGCTAGTATTCCTGTTTATGGAAAATAAGCTTTATATCCTTAAAAGTCTTCACGAAATTTTGGGAGGCCGAGGTGGGCAGATCACGAGGTCAGGAGATAGAGACCATCCTGGCTAACACAGGGAAACCCCGTCTCTACTAAAAAATACAAAAGAAACTAGCCCGGCGAGGTGGCGGGCGCCTGTAGTCCCAGCTACTCAGGAGGCTGAGGCAGGAGAATGGTGTGAACCCGGGAGGCAGAGCTTGCAGTGAGCCGAGATTGCCTCACTGCACTCCAGCTTGGGCAACAGAGCGAGACTCTGTCTCAAAAAAAAAAAAAAAAAAAAAGGATTAACTAAGTTAGATAGATAATAAAATACCTTAAAGATCTTCAGGGAATTTTACCCTCATTACTATACATTGGTATGTTTTACTGCATCTCAATTATGAACAAGAGATTACAGTAAAAACGGAAGGAAGTTTAACAGTTAATTCAGTATGTTAACATTTACTTGAATATTTTATGGGTGTTTTTTCTTATAAAAGCAATACAAACATGTTAAAAACAATTTGGAAAATAAAGTTAAAAAATAAAATTCTACCCACAAACATAAGTTTAGCTGACATTTCTGGTGAGTAGAATTGTGTAGCTCTTAAAACATATCAGTAATTGTCTTGCATTTCACTTACGTGCTTACTTTTTCGATAACTTTTATTCTCATTAAAAGAAAAGGAACACTATGTTTTATCTCTTAAAATGAAATAACACAATAGAATTTGGACCCTTTAATTTGGCTTTGCTTTACATTTGAGGAAGCTTAGGTTTTCTTTAAAAGAAGGCGATTTAAGACATCCTTAGGCTAATCAGAACTTTGACGACATGGCTTCCAATACAAAAAAGTCACCCAGGAAATTGTGAGATGAAAGTTATGGGATGAGAGTTGTAGTATGGTGAGGAAACGTCAGCCAAAACTATATCTTTAATTAGGAAACGTGTCTTGGATTCCAAATCAAAATTCATTTACTATGAAATGGAATCATTTAGAAAGAATGGATGTTACCAGTCCTCCCAGCCATGTAAAACCCTAAAGTGTCTGGAAATAGTGAAACTTTGTCAGGCCTATAACAAATATATGCTTTTCTTCCAAGCCTTGAAAATAAGGCTGAAATTAACTATATTTTGTGAAAATTACTTTTCTCGTAAATATTGTTTTAGAAACACCTTTAAAAGGATTAAAATGTAAAAACCTCTAAAACTCTAAAATACGTTGAAATATAAGCCTAAAGTATTAAACACAGTAAATTTTCTCAAATAAAAGAAAAACAAGAATAGTACTTTCATTTGTGTTGAGAATATAAAAACATACTAAATAAAAAAAAATCAAGGGGTTGAAAAAAGACTTACATTTTTAATCTTTCTGTTAAATACCTCTGAGCAGCCAAAATGCTCTTGCTTTAAGTGATTTTCTTGGTTCGGCCAATAAGTCTTTCTTAGCTTTGAAAATTTTATTCAAATATCAAGGGAAAGAAGAAAAATAAATGTCTTTTAAAAGAAAAGAAAAAAAATGAGATCTCTGAGCCATGCAAGTTTCAATCTTTGAATTATCTTATTTGAAGGATTACCTTTATTACCTTTTTTTTTTTTTTTTTTTTTGCAGGCTTGTTACAGTTTTTTGTCATTTCACAATTTTCCCTTTAAGTACTTCCATGTCCTTTGTCATATTTGCCAGAGCTAATCTTGTCTCCCGCAATTTGTCCTCTCATTGTTGGAAGCTGAGAGAAAGCTGCTCTGAGCATATAAAATGGGAAAATGTCATCCACATAGAAAGTAACAAAGAATCTCAATCTTATTTTAGTCTTAGAATTATTATTCTCTCAATCTTGATCTTTTTTCCTTGTAATGACACAGATTAAAGCAAAAAATTCTTGTGATTCTCAAGAATACCTTTATGAATCAGTTCTTTATCTAAACTTTACCTTGGAAAAAGAAATAAAAAACAATGAAAAGCAATTGACTTCTAGCATGACTATCAAACAAAGGATTCACTCACAAAACTAATTTCTCATTCATATCCTAACCTTTTCATTATGCTGTATCCTCACTTTAAAAAGTCATGAGTACTAATTTTTAATAATTTGCAAAATTTCGGGCTCTGCCTATTGAAAAAATACATATAGCTACCAGTTGTAATAAGCTAAAACTAATAACAATGACATTGTTATGATGACCTGGAATTCTTTGGTTCTCTGAAATCAGTGGTGGGAGTTCAAACCATTTAGTTTGCCAAAACAGCAATACATTCTATCCCTAATATATGTAGTCTTGCTTTCAAACTCTGGGGTCTTATGTCTTTGTTAGTGGGGGTGAAGACAATTGGGGGAAGTCTCCTACATTGTCCCCTTTTTGTTTTTATACTTTAATCCCACCTCTTCTCTGTTCATGAAAGGATGGAAGGAGAGAGACAGCCAGATATATAAGAATTACAGAGAATGGCAAATTTTCTGTGACTTCCTTTCTAAGTGGGCCCAGGATCATTGTTTACCTGAGTATTCATTAAAACACTAAATTGAAGATCTACTGCAGATCTCATGAGGGCTAAATAGATTCCTAGCTCATCTAACTCCCACTCTAAAAGCAACTTAGTTCACCCTGAAGTGTGACTTATGAATGCAGTTTTATTTGAAAAGAAAGAAGGATGAAAAAAGTAAAAAATTCAGCTTACAAGTTTCCTAATCTGAGAACTGATTGCCAAACATATTGCATAGTTAATTTGGAAGGACAGGTTGAGTTAAACAGAATCACTTGACTCCCTACAAGTTAAAATATCAAGCTCAGGTTTTCTATACTTCTTTTATAATTTTTGTTTTATTTTCTGGCTTTTATTTAAATTAATATTAGGCAGGGAGGCATTGAGATAGGTGAGGTTATATCAATTTTTATACTTCAAATTTTACTCAAGATTTTAATCCTAAACTGAACAGTTTGAGGAAACCTAAGCTGTTATTTCCCATTTAGAAAAGAGTGTGTGTGTGTGTGTGTGTGTGTGTTCAAGAGACATTCTAATATACAACCTGAACTGGACTGGTCAAATTTGGGATATCTGGTAACTTTTGCTTTGACTCCAGAAGCTCGGGTGACTGGTCAGGGCTAAGGGGTGAAAATAAACAATAAAGAAATGACAAGTACTGCCTTAGGGTATAGGTATTCCAAAGAAAGCCTGCGATTTTTTTTTTTTAATTTGGCCAAAATAAGTTAATAGTGTACATTTCTTATTCCAAAGGAAATTGTTTACCTCATATATATTTCCTGTGTTGTTGCTGCTGCTGTTGCTTCCTCTTATTCTCTTCTTCTCCCTCCCTCCTTCTCTTCTTCTTTCTTCTTCTTCCTTCTTATCCCTCATCCCCTTCTCCTCCTCTTCCTTCTCCTTCTTCTTCAGTTTACCTCCCACTTTTGACAGTCATACATCATGAATGTAGTTGCCTTAGAAAAGATGAAACACAAACAGCAAGTTGTGTATGTACAATGACAGAAATGAAAGGATCCAAAATAAATCAGTTTAAATGAGCTCTTTCCCTCATCTAAGTAGGAGAAAAAATTTAAAAATGGGAGGCAGTTATCTAGGAGAGCAAGAATGGGGCTAGTTATACAGAGAAGACAAAGGAGATCCTAGAGGCAAGAAACCCAATTAGGGAAATGGTGAAAACATCAAATTTGAGTTCACTGAATCACTAGGTGGCTCGTACCTCCTGTAAGCCATTTCTCCTCTCTGGATAGGATTATAGTAAGTCCTATAAGTCTTTCACTTCAGTAGAAGCCAGCCAAGACATATTTTTGCATAGAAGTTGGATGGCAGTGGCTAAGGCATTGAAATTTAGAAAGTCTATAAGAAAATCATCTCACAGTGATGTTGAAATAACTGACTGTAGAGTCCTCAACTTTCACTTTTTATCTTAAAGTTGTTCCTTTGGTTTGGCCAGAAAGTGATGCTGACTTTTGATTTCTGTCTTAGGCAAAGTGTAAATGTAACTTTTTCAGGAGCAGAGGGAGAAGAGGATGAGAATGAAGTCTGGAAAAGCAGAGAGCATGGGCCTTGGTGTTTTCTCAGTGCTCTTAGTAAACAAGTGTGTGGGCTGTGAAGACAGTTTCCTGCCTGGGCAGAGGCTGTGGGAGGGCAGAGCCCCAGAGGGAAGGAATGAGCTAACTGGACACAAGATGATGCAGATGGTGTGCAGTTCTGAGATGCTGTGCCTACTTTTGGAGTTGAAATTAAAGGGAGGAAATAGCTACTCATCAAAAATGCTGCAAAGGCAAGGGGAAGAGAAGAAAGACAAATAGAGTGAACATTTGTTGGTTCCTTACCATGTGTAATGCTCCATACCAGGTAACCAAAAAATGCTAAGGCATTTGATCATTACAGCTCCACAAATGAGGGTTTTTAATTTCCATTCCATTGATTGCTACATCTGAGAAATCTAGATTTCTAATAGATTCCTAATAATGAGTTTCCGACAACTCTAGTAATCAGAGCGAGAGAATAGACAGGATTTGAACCCCACATTCTCTGTTTTCAAAGCCAATGATTCAGGTATAGTCATGAAGAAACAGTAAAACACAGAAAAATTCTTCCCATTGAGGAGTTTATTTGACAAAAGAGGGAGACTATCTTTGGAAAGAAGTTGACTGCCCTGGCTAGATTTTAATACTCAGGGGGTCAGAGGGCAAAATGAATTGATACAGGGGAAAGCCTCCTACACTCCCAATGATGCTCACCCTCAAATGAACCTTTGAGCATGTTGCAGTGGGAAATTCCTTGATGTTAACAGTAGCTTCACAGAACAGACACAGAATGACTCACAACCAAATTAAGATGCACAAATGGCACAATATATATTGAATCAGTTTAAAATATACGGAGAAATAAGGAGAAAGGGATGGGTGATGGGGGTGGGGGTGCGGGTGTGGGTGGGAGTGGGTGGGTGCGACTTGACACACCTAGGACAGCATCCAGTTGGGTGGAAGGAGTTTGTTGCCTGAATGCTGGGGTCTTCAATGTTCATACATCTTGTCTTCCTACTGGAAGGCATCAGCCTTCCCTGCTGACTGTGTGGTTATGAGGACCAGAATTGAAGGTGAGCAAGGGGCTCAGTACACAGAAGGTGCCTGGGGTCAACATACACTTGCTCCATTGGAAAGACGCAAGAAAGAGTATACAAGCCAGAAAGTGATGCTGAGTAGCCACAGCTTTTATCTCCTTGTTTCTGGCAGAATGAGGCCAATAATGGCTGATTGAAGAGTGCTAAACTGCCAAAAATATTTGATATCTCATAACTGTTTTTATTCTTAAAAATTTGTTTTTAAAAGCAATTTTATTGAGATATAATTGACATAAACTGCACATATTTAACATGTACAATTTAATTAGTTTTGATATAAATATGTAACCATAATCTCAGTCAAGATAATGAACATATCCATCATCCCCCAAAGCGTTCTTGTGTCCTTTTGTAATCCGTCTTTCTCTCTTCCCCAACCACTATTCTCAGACAGCCAGGAATCTGCTTTCTCTAATTATAGACTAGTTTGTATTTTCCATAATTTTTAAATAAATGATATGTATACACCACAAAATACTATGCAGCCATAAAGAAGAATGAGATTATGTCCTTTGCAGGGACATGGATGGAGCTGGAGGCCATTATCTTTAGAAAACTAACGTAGAAACAGAAAACCAAATACTGCATGTTCTCACTTATAAGTGGGAACTAAAGACAAGAACACATGATACACAGAGAACAACAGACACCGGGGTCTATTAGAGTGGGGAGGGTGGGAGGAGGGAGAAGTTCAGGAAAAATAACTAATGGGTACTGGGCTTAATACCTGGGTGATGAAATAACCTGTACAACAAATCCTTATGACACAAGTTTACCCATGGAACAAACCTGTACCTCCTGCGCAGGTACCCCTGAACTTAAAATAAACATTAACAAAGGAAATATACAAAAGTACTCCTTTCTTTCAGCTGGCTTATTTAAATCAACATAATTATTTTGGCCTGGCATGGTGGCTAATACCAGTAATCCCATCACTTTAGGAAGCCAAGGCAAGAAAGTTTCCTGAGGCCGATCTTTGAGACTCCTCTGGGTGGCATAGTGAAACCCTATCTCTGAAAATACAAATAATTATTTTAAGATTCATCCTGGTTGTTGTGAATGTTAATTGGTCACTCCTGTTTATTGTTGAGTAGTATTCCATTGTATTGGTGTACCAAAATTAGTTTATTAGTTCACTTGTTAATGGACATTCGGGTCAGTTCTAGTTTTGGCTATTACAAATAAAGCTGCTATGAACATATGTGTATGACTTCCTCCTGTCTTTTCAGAACAAGTCCTTTATTTCTTTCGGAAAATATTTAGAAATGAAATGGCCAGGTCATATGGTAGGCAATTTTAATGTTTTAAGAAACTGGTAAATGTTTTCTCAAGTGGTTGTACCATTTTGTACTCCAGCAGTCACATGTTAGAATACCATTACTAAATATCTTGCCAACACTTGTTGTAACCAGTTTTCTTAACTGTGTGTTTCTAGTGTGTGTGTGACATCTCACTGTGGTTTTAATGTTCACTTCCCTAATCTCTACTGAGCATCTGGTCATATGCTTCTTTATTTTTGGTGTATCTTCTTTGATGAAATGTGCATTTAAATATTTAGCCCATTTTTATGAAGTTGCTTGTCTTAATATTATGTGATAAGAGTTCTTAATATTCTTGATATAAATCCTTTGTCAGTTATTTTTCTTCTACTATGCAACTTGAATTTTTATTTTGTTAACAGTGTCTTATCTTCAAATAAAGCTATATCATTCATATACAGTAAGAAAACCATGTAACAACTTACTTTTATTTTCCCCACCAGCTTTTATGCTATTATCATATATTTTACTTCTACGTGTTGTAAGCCTCACAATCCATTGTCATGATTTTTGTTTTCGTGAGTCAGTTATCTTTTAAGAAAAATTAAAAACGAAAACCACCCCAGTGCTTACCACTGACAATGTTCTTCATTTCTTTGTGTGGACTCATATTTCCATTTGTTGTCAATTTCCTGGTGTATAAAGGACTTCCTTTAATATGTGTGTGTGTGGGTGGAGGGGAGAGAGAGTGTTTAAGGTCTGCCAGTGAATTCTATCAGCTTTTTTATGTATCCAAAAAAGTCTTTGTTCTAGCTTGATTTCTGAAAGATATATTTGCTGTATATAGAATTCTATGTTGACAACTTTTTCTTATGCTGCTCCACTGCCTTCTGGCTTGCATTGATTTTGATGAGAAGTTGTCTGTTTTTCTTGTTCTTCTGTATATAACATGTCTTTTTCTCTGGATGCTTTTTAAGTTGTTCTTTATCATTTGGTAAGCAGTTAGATTATTTGCCTTTGTATAGTTTTCTTCTCTGTTCTTATACTTGGGGTTCACTGTACTTTTTTGATCTGTATAGTCATAGATTTCACAAAATTTGAAAATATTTAGTAATTATTTTTGCAAATATTTCATTTTTCTCCTGTCTCTCCTCTTCCTTAGGGACTCCAATTACATGTATATTTGGCTAATCAAAGTCACTGTCCCACAGTTCAGTTATGTGCTATTCATCTTTTTTTAGGTCTGTCTTCTCTGTGTGTTTTGTTTTGTATAATTTTTATTTCTCTGTCTTCAAGTTGAACAGTTTTTTTCTTCTACTGTGTCTAATCTACTGTTAATTTTATCTAGTCATCATTGTTTTCAACTCTGAAAGTTCAGTTTTGGTCTTTAAAACTTTTTAAATCTTCCATGTCTCTTTTTATTATGCTTATATTTTCCTTTATCTTCTTTGACATATGGAATGTATTTATATTAATTATTTTAATGTCCTTGCCTAATGGTTTTGTTATCTATGTAATTTCTGAATCTATTTCTATTGATTGACTTGTGGGGTGGGGGGTGTTATGAGTTACATTCTTTTTACTTCATCGCCTGCTTGGCAATTCCTTATTGAATGCCAGATATCGTGAATGTTACCTTGTCGGGTGCTGGATGTTTTTCCATTTTAAAAAATATTCTTCAGCTTTGTTCTAGGATGCAGTTACATTACTTTGAAATAGTTTGATCCTCTCAAGGCATGCTTTTAAGCTTTGCTAGGTGGGAAAAGAATAGTATTTAGTGATTTCTTTAGTCTAGGGCTAAGTTTTACCCACTACTGAGGCAACACCTTTCTGAATACTTTACCTGATTCTTTGTGTACTATTAATTTTTTTCCCATGGCTGGTGAGAACACAAGCTCTGCCAAGCTTTGTGTGAACTCTGAGTACTGTTCTGATTGTTTCTTTCCTGTGGTCCTTTTCCCAGCAACAAGCAGTTTCCTCATACATGCACTGACCACTATTCAGCTAAAAACTCAATGGAGCTCTGTGCAGATCTCCAGTTCTTTCTCTTTGTAGTTCTCACCTTTCCATGAAGCTCTCCTCTCCATGAAGTTCTCTCCTTTACCTGAAACTGTCTCCTCTCTAGTATTCTCCCCACTGAATTCTAGCTGCCTTGGTCTCTGAATTTTCAAATTTATATCTTCAACTCTGGGAAACCTATGGTCTCCGTTTGAGACTCCCTCTCTGCTCTGTGACTTAGCAACTCTTTTCATAAGCTATTTTCAAGTCTTTTGCTATTTTCACATTTGCTTTCCTATTCCCAAGGTAACTGTTCTGTGCTACCCACCTAAAAACAATTAATTCATAATTATGTCTGGTTTTTTAAAAGAGGGAGATCCATATTACTTCATATTACCTTGTCTTGACTAGGAGTGGCAGTTGCCTCATTTGCTCCTTCCATTATTTCCTATCTATGTTTAGCACACTTGCGCTTTACTTTAAGTATGACTCACATGTTTCAAGAGCTAGTTGCTTACTTGGTAGATGTAAAAACTCATATTACAGAAGAGAATAATTTAAACATTTTCCCTTTATTTCACAAGTATGTGTTTATTTTAGAAAAAAATAGAAAATAAGATAAGCAAAAAGAAGAAAACAAAGTCACCATTAAGTCTGCTACATTGAAGTTACTATTTTGGTGCCATCTCACAGCTAGGGGATTCTTTTATTGGGAAACACTGCAATATACCTGATGGACACTTTGGTTGATAAAGATGAGGTTTCCTGGGTGTATGATAGTCAGGTAAGTGAGAAAAGAGATGATTTAATTGTTCTTCCTAATGAGGAGGAGAACTTATGGTTTTCCAGAACTTAACTTGAAATGGTAAAGAGGAAGGACAGATAGAAGAGAAGATTTGTGAAAAGAAGCCCATTAAGAGGTCAGTGGGAGTTGAACAATGAGAACACATGGACACAGGGGTGGGAGACGTCACACATTGGGGCCTGTCGTGGGGTGGGAAGCTGAGGGAGGGATAGCATTAGGAGAAATACCTAATGTAGATGATGGGTCGATGGGTGCGGCAAACTACCGTGGCACCTGTATGCCTATGTAACAAACCTGCATATTCTGCACATGTACCCCAGAACTATAAGTGTGTGTGTGTGTGTGTGTGTGTGTGTGTATATATATATATATATGTAGAGAGAGAGAGAGATCAATAAACAGGAGTCTAAGAAGAGAAATTCCCTGTGGCCAGGAATTGCTTAGTCATTCTTTCCTCAATTACTTGTGAGAACATACATTTAATATTAAATTTAAATTGTTATTTGTACTGTGCTAAAATCTCAAAAACATTAAATATCATCTGCTAGTGCTTTTTGTGCTTTGCAAGAATTAATTTGCCAGGTATTTATTGGATATCTACTAGGTACCAGACACCATTTTGGGTGCCTGGGATACAATGAACAGAGGTTCCTCTCCTTTAGATCTTGCATTTGAATAGGGATCAACAATGTACAAGAAAAATAATTAATAGGTACATTTCATAATATTTTAGAAAGTGATTCATACCTTAGAAAAAAGGGGAAGTAGAGCAGAAGTATAGGGTTAGGCTAGGGTTAAGGAGGCAAGTCAGACTTTTTAATTGGATGGTCAAGATGAGCAAAGACTTAAAGAAGATGGGGGGTTAGCAACAAGGATAGCGGTGGGAAGAACAGTTCCAGCTTAGGGAGCAGCCAGCGCACAGGCCCTCAGGCAGAAGCTGCTTTTCATGATAAGAACCAGCAAGGAGACCAGATTAATGTTTTACTACTCCTAATAAGGAAAAGAAAGTAGATGTGTATATTCAATCCAGGAGTGCTTGGATAAAATCATAAATTTTAGAAAATAAAGTATTTGGATCTAGAGATAACAGTAAGAAACCCAAGCAGATGCTGCTTGGGAGACTGATCTAGGATGACAATCAGCAATGAAATAGTAAAAACAACCCCCAAATAGCAATACAATATAACTCACTTGTACTCAGATTTGTTATTGATGTTATTGTAGTAATTAATCTTGGAATTGTTTAGTCCCAAGCCCCGATCTACCTGTATGGAGTAGAGGCCATTTATAACTTTTTGGTTTTCTTTTTCACTTTCCTTCCTTTTGGAAAGTGGCCCCTCCCATGCTGGACACTCTTGACCTATAGGCATAAGCTACTCTAACCCTGGGATAGGCACCAATAATTAGGCTGGAAAATCAGGGTAATTCAAACTCTTGGCCACAATAATTGGTTTGGGGATGGGCAAATTGTAGAGTCCAGTCATATCTGAGTCTGTCTAAAAATTGATGTGGACAGTAGGAGGTTGCGCTCTTTTCCTTGGGAGCACTGGATACAAAGATGATATGAGAGCCCTGTGGATATTTTGCTGACCTAGAAAGACTTCTTGATAAACAGCAGAGCAGAGAGGAAGAGAGAGAGAGCGAGAGAGAGCGAGCAAGAGAGCCCAATAACATTGATTGAAACCCTACCTCCAGCTATAGTCCATGTCAGCACCAGCACCATCCCCTTTGATTTCTCATGGGCTAATATATTTATTTTGCCTAAACCATTTGGGTTTCTATTTCTTGCAACCCAAAAGATCCTATCACATGAGAATTCTTGCCTTCTCCAAACTTTCCCCAGCCCATTTCTGGAGTCTCAAGAGGTGTCTTAAATGCCTCCAGAATTGGTCTGGGTTGTCCCTGTCTGTTGCCACATTATTGACCATGGTCCAGAGGAGGCTCTGCTGCTCTCAGTGTGAGCTAAACTGAAATCTACTGGCAGAGGTGCCTATGGCCCTGCTGAATGGATCCCCCACTGCAGGGTGAGAAACCCTGCTTACTGCTCTATTAGGTTGCTGAATATTAAGACAGGAGAGGCCCCTGTCTATGTGTTTATTTGGAAGTTCCAAAGCAAGTCTCCTTGAGCCACAAGTTGTTACTAAGTAGAATGGAAACCACCCTTTTAGTGGACACATTAACCCATCTTCAGAAAACCTAATCCAGGCTCTTCACCAAGGACACCTCTTTCCTTTTCCTTTGGGCTCCACTGTAGGGCAGCTCATGTGCAAGTTTCCTTCCCTGTAAGGGGACTCTCCTCAGATACACTGACCCTTTCACCCTCACCATTGCTATTTGCTCTCATCTGGTCTTCCTGAATTTAGCTGACATGTCTGCCATATTCAGCCATTGACATTCTTCTAGTTCTATTTATTTTACATTTTATCTCAATGTGCGTCATTTTCAATACAGTTCTGATACAATTATTTAGAAAAGGGAGGCGCAGTGGGTGGAGTGGATATGGTCACTTATCTCTGATCTTATCTATGGTCACTTTCAAATCCTGACTCTGGAATCAGGCAATCACATACAATCTGGCATGAATTTAGATTGCCGAAGTTGAATAGCAATGGATTGGTCAGCCTACCATGCAGGCTTGGTATTCATTATTTAGTCATGTCTATGAGAAGACAGACTGCTAAGAAACAAAACAAAACAAAACAAATCAGCAAAAATCCCCTACAGTCTAAAATTAAAAATCTGAATGTACTGGTAACTTGCCAAGCTACATGGGCATTTTCATAAAATAGTCAGCATTGTGGTAATTACTACTTAACCAGCATATTTAGAATTTCTTTATGGGCCAGATGCTATGATAGGTGCCTTATGCTACTTGGTTTGATTTGGAAGGAGTTATGCCTTGCACTTTCTAAATTTGCAAGTGAAACCTGGAAGTAGTGGCTGAATAAGATCCCTGGTAAATCTCCAAAGCTTCCAAAATGTTTTACGTTTTGTGAGGTCAAGCTCAGGGTTATATACCGGGTTTGGGGGTATGCACGTAGATCTGTGGTGTGGTTCATGACTCAAACACATGTCAGGGAGGTTTGGTTGTGGAAAGTGTGATAGATGTCAGGAGAGCTCCTGCAACTTTTTTCATTTGAAGCAGCATTTGATACTATTAGACTCCAGGGCCCACATTTAATTTAGAAGCTTAAAGACACTAGGGTTCAGAAAAATATAAAAAATTTTGACCCTGGGTTTTTTTCTGTTGTGCTTTCAAATCACAAGATAAAGGCAAAACCTCAGAAATAATTAGCAAACCTAAATTCCTGGAATCTGTCAACACACTTGAAGCATTCCAGTAAAACAAATGTGTGTTTCAGGATTTGGTACTCAATCTCGCGTTTATCCTTTCTTTTACCTTGTAATGTTTCCCATATTTCTCTCTCAAGCCTACTCTGTGGATCTCAGAAGAGCCCTTCTGGTCTGCAGTGGGTCTTCTGCTACTACTTTCTAGGTTCTTCAAAGTCAGTCCTGGCTCGATCATACCATAGAGGGTTGAGTTTGACTCACTTCCGGCATCATTCAGCTGACTCAGGAATAATGGACTCCAGCATCTACGAGAAGTATCTGCCTATTTTTCTCCCTTCCCTCTCCTGCTGCACACTCCTAAAGTGTTGAAATCCTAAAAGAATGTAAAATAACAAACGAGAACTCAAAATGAAAAAATATGCTCTATATACTTTTTTGTTCTTTTTGCAACATGGTATGTTGAAGTGGATGCAATCTCTGAGTGCACTGTTTGGGAAAATGTATGGAAAGATTTGGTGATGTGTTGGTAACCCTGATTGGCCAAGAGAACTGCCTCTTGCCACTGATGCCACATGGTAGGAACACTGGGCCAAGTGTCTGGGACTTTGGTGCTATTGTTGGAGTTCAATCCATACCAACTGTACCCATACATCACCTTTGTGTTGAGGTAATGGTGAAGCACATAAATAGAATCATTCAGAAGTAGAGGCCCAATTACTAAATTAAAAGCCTGGTACCTCACGGATAAGTAGCATTCTTTGTTAAACTTTGCCAGTTTCTAAAAATCCCAATATTTTAATTCATTATTTAATTAAATAATATAAGTTCCATTAAAACACAACAGCACCAAGAGGGAATTGAAACACCACAAAGGTGAAAATCCAATAAGGAAACATTTGTATGTTCTTCAACTGATGGCAAAGGAGAGAGGGAAGTGCCACATGACACTAGGGAATTCTTTGATTTTTTCCTTGTGGAGTTTTCCACATAATTATCGTAAACTGGCACAGGATTTAAAAGGTTTGGCTTGTTGCAAGCTTCCTTAATTTTAGCAATAAAAATATCATCCTTCTCTTAGTTTTATTCCCCTGCTTACCAGGAATCTATACACAAATAATTTTCTGCTTTACTTAAATATTCCTCTCTAGATATGTGCCAAGACAAAATGTTTCTCACCTCAAAGTCAGGGCCCTCTTCCAAGGTGGGCGGATAGCCTCTCAATAAGAGGTAGCTCCTTACTATTTTCTGTTTCCGTGTGAATGCAGGAATCCCAATAAGTTTTTTCCAGCCAACAGAGTCTAGGGTGCTCATTACGAATTTTCCAGAAGGTAATTTGTAGGGCAATTATGGCCTGTAATGTGCATAACCACCTGCATTCTGCCATCTCCCCTTAGTGTCCATGGCAGACATAATTTATCCATTGTGGTGTACCTTCCCATGCAATTTGGGTGTGCTTTGGGATCTTTCTCAGTGGCATGCTTCAGACAGTTACTACCTATCAGAGACTGAATACAAAAGTCCTCTTACTTGCTAGCCCTTGGCTCTCATGTCTCCAATCTGCCTGAGTAGCATTGCCTGGCTTACATATTCTGGTTGGAAGGAGGCAAACAGGGATTATCCCTACTGAAAGGTGCTTCAAGAATACTGACTTCTTGAACTTTCTGAATCAAAGGAACACCTGGCTTTAGGGATTCTGGAGGAATAACACCAAGGGAAGTCATTTACAACCAAATGCAAGTTCAATTCCAAGTATCCCGGAAGAGATAACCAGCATGAGAGTCTAATAAATCCTGACCATCACAGACTGACATGGCTTCTTGTTTAATAAAATATCACTTTGCTTCATTTGTGAAAAGACTCTAGTATAACTGTATCCTGGGACAGCCCAAATACAACTACTTGAATATATACAAGAGGATGGTAGGCTTAGAAGTAGCAAAATAGACTATTGCTGCCTTTTAGAATGAAAGCTGGAGAGCAAGAGAGCCAGATAGTGGAGTTAAAAAATGTGTTAACTGTGTTGCACTAACAAACTATAATCATTTAGACAAGGATGGAATGCGGTTAATTTCTGCCTAGTTTTTGAAGAACTTAGGTATATTAGTCACATGAAAAAGATTATGTTGTATAAGACAGCAGATTATTTTATACATTTAGAGAAATTCATGTTATTGAATTACTTGAGACCATAAAAATTGCATTTCGTTTAAAACGTTGCCTAGTTCAGTTGAGGTCGGATTAGCCCAGGTTGTCCGAATTTGTCTTTCCTAGCCCTTCTCCCAAGGCTCCCAAGCCCACTCAAGGCTCATTAGCAAATACTGCAGGCTTGTGTAGGTATCCTCTACCCCACAGGATCTCTGTGTTGACTGGCCTGGTTTCTGACCTCCTTTCTCAACCAACTGGCATCTACTTCCCTTCTGTTCACTTCTTCATTCTCTACCGTGATCAGTTTATCTGTCTCACCTCTTCTATATGGGCCTCCCTTAAAAATGCAACATTGTCTTCCTTTAAGCTCTGAACCCTTGGCTCCATTTTCCAGAACACCTATCTCAGTGCTTCAAGGAGTAACCATACCCTTAATGGAAATAGTTTAAAACATCTCATTCTCATGCCTTTCCCTGAATGTTGGTCCTGAACAGGTGTGTCCCAGTCTTGTTAATGAGCCTGGATGCCTGGATACAATTACTGAGGTTTCTATGCAGAATAACCAGTTTTAAGCACATTTATAAATTTGGCCTGTATTTATTTATTTTAAAATTTATCTTCACTTTTCTTATGGTATATTTCTCCCAGTCTTGTTGCTTACACATACACACACACACACACAGACACAGACACACACACACACACACACACACACACACAATATAATACCATAGGGATGCCTTTTCAAAGTTGTTAACTATTCTTGAAATTTTCCTCATAAATATCTCTAGCAACGTAAGAGAACAATTAACAAGTACTCAGGGGTCGGGGGATATTTTGCAAAGAGCCACAACTCCGTACTTAAGTTTTCCTATTTTTATCTTAAAATTCATGCATTTTCACTGGTTTGTATGACACATATTTAGTTTTATTTTACACAAAATATGCTTGTGCTTATTTTTACTGTCTTACTTATAAGGTTTAAGATTCTCAGATTTAGGAAGTAAAAAATACAGGATATGCAGTTAAATTTGAATTTCATATAAACGAAATATAATTATTTGTATAAGTATGTACTTTAGCAACCCTAATAAGGATTGAGGCGCTTCACTTTAAGACTGTCATTTCTGGAACTAGGCATATTGAAGAGTACTGACAATGCAACCAGGATTTTTCTTCTCTGAACATGTCAATATTTCAAGGACTTACGTTCAAATATATAAAGGCGCACAGTAAATTGTGTCATGCTGAGCACAAATGGATCCCAATAAGTTATTCAGCTTTACTAATTATATGGGTTGGACCATGTCTTTTGACTTTAAAGGATTACGTCCTTACAGAGATTTTATCTGATCTTTCGGTCTAGATTATGGTTTCATTTATAGCAGTCACACTACTTCTTCTCGCGAGCTTTATTTGTAATTATTTGATTATTGATACTTATTTGATCCAATAATCAAATCATTATTTATTTACTGTATGGTTCTACTACTGCTATAGGCTTCATGAGGGCAGAGATCTTTCCCATTCTGTTCTGTGATGTACTCAGTGTTCACCACTGTACCTGACATATGATAGGTGATTAATAAATTCAGATGTTACAGTAGAATATTCCATTTTCTATAGTAACAAATAGAAAAAAAAACGGGAATAAATATACCAACAAGTATGGAAAACATATATAAATAACACTTTTTTTTTTTTTTTTGAGACACGGTCTCACTCTGTCATTCAGGCTGGAGTACAGTGGTGCAATTTCAGCTCACTGCAACCTCCGCCTCATGACCTCAAGTGATCCTCCCACCTCAGCCTCCAGAGTTGCTGGGACTACAGGTGCATGTCACCACACCTGGCTAGATTTTTAAAATTTTTCTGTAGAAGTGTGGTTTCTCCATGTTGCCCAGGCTGGTCTTAAACTCCTGAGGTCAAGTCATCTGCCTGTCTCGGCCTCCCAAAGTGCTGGGATTACAGTTGTGAGCCACCAAGCCCAGCCTATAAATAAAACCCAAAAATACTTCTGAAGGGCCCAAAAGAGACATGAATACAAAAATAGTATACAAAAGTATACTATGTTTTTAGATAGGAAGTCTTGATAGTTACAAAGATGTCAGTGCACACTGAATTAATGTATAGATTTAACATCTTCCTGAAATTATAGCAACAATTTTTTTTTTTGAGACAGAGTTTTGTCCTTTTTGCCCAGGTTGGGGTGCAATGGCGCGATCTTGGCTCACTGCAACCTCTGCCTCCCAGGTTCAAGCAATTCTCCTGCCTCAGCCTTTCGTGTTTCTAGGATTATAGGCACCCACCATATGCCTGGCTAATTTTGTATTTTTAGTAGAGATGGGGTTTCACCGTGTCGGCCAGGCTGGTCTTGAACTCCTGACCTCAGGTGATCCACCTGCCTCAGTCTATCAAAGTGCTGGACTACAGGCGCGAGCCACTGCACTTGGCCCACACATTTTTAAACTTTAAAAATAATTCTAATGTTCAAATGAAAACAAAACAAACACACAAAAGAGCTAGGAAAATTTTAAAACAACAACACAATAGGGTAGATTATATAGCCCAGATAATATAGTATATTAATAGAACTTCAATAATTAAACTGTGATTTGGGCATAAGAAGAGGTAGGTGGATCGATAAAATAGATGAAAAAGTCTAAGTTACATCTCAAATTAATGACAAAAATAATTTTTCATTAAATAATGTTGGAGCATCTGTGTAACCATCTAGAAAAAAGTAAAATTGAATTCATACTTCATGCCATACACCTTATAAACTTCAAAATGGATCAGCAATTTAAATGTGACACTGAAACCATAAATGTAATAAAAGAAAATGTAGCAGAATTCATTTTTAATGTTAGAGTAGGGAAGACCTTCGTAAGTATGACTTAAGATCTAGAAACTATAAAAAAAGATTGATAAATTAATTAGATTATATAAAAAAGAAAAAAATTATTTCTGCCTACTGAAAACAAAATAAAAGTCTTTAGGTAAAGTAAAAAGAGAAACAATAGGAAAAGAAAACACAATTCCTATCACAGAAAAAAAAAAGCCAATGTCCCTAATATATCAAGAGTTCCTAGAAATAATCAAGAAAAAGACCAACAATCCAACAGAAGATTGATATTACATTATGGGAGTGGATGTGGGGAGACAGGTGTGTTTACTTCTGTTGGTGTGTTAATTGACAGACATTTATGGAAAGTAACTCAGTAATAGTTACCAAAATTACATGCATAAATTATATAAAATTTATGAAAATACAAAGTTATGGACATTGGCTTGGTGACCAAATGTCTTTTTAAAAGGGAGTAGTTAAATAAATTAAGGTACATCTATGTAATGGAATACTATTCAATTATAAAATGGAATAATGTCACTCCTTTATCTGGAAGGAAAACCTTCAAAATACATATGTGAAAAAAACCAGGTGTCATATGAAGTGCACGGTGTAAAAATGTTTTATATATTTATGTATGTATATATGTATGCACGTGTATATGTACACACATATATACTCATACATGTATTTAGTTTACATATATATTTAATACGCCTAAGGAAACCACGGAGGATAAATAAGAAATTTCCTGTTAGGATGAATTGAGAATAGGAAGAGGAAACTAGGTGAATATGAAACAGGAGCAGGAGAGAGACTTTTGGTAGTATGACCTCTTTTTGAAAGATGCTAAGGTAATACACATTTAATAAATGAGGTAAATAAATTGATTTTAAGAAGAAAAGAAAATGACATCACGCAGAAAAACCAACAACAATAATAGCTGTTTATACTGTGAAATTTATTATTGAGGATTGAATAAAAGTGCACTGAAAGGATACCAATGTTTTATGTTCTTTTTATTTTAAGCTGCCTTAAATTAATTTTGGAAATAAGGGGCAGATAAATAAATAAGTGTATGTTTATGCTAATGTTTCTTGGTCAGTGTTGATTTATCTAGAGTGAACACTAATTCCTTTAAATTAGGAATGGGGAGTCTCCTTAGGGTTATGCAAAGAATCATAGAAGGCCTAACTGGTGCTCTCTGTTAGGAGATATTCAGTGGGATTTTGTGCTGCTGAAAAAATATGACTGAAGGCATTTCGGCATTCCATACATTAAGAACAGAATCTCAAAACCAAATGCGGTAAAACTTAATAATTTCTTACTAGAAACTAAGCTACCTGGAGGGAAACCAAAGACACTCTTCTTCCTGCTGGGAAGTGGCAACAGTGGCCTCTGGCATTGGGATGTAAACAGCACATCAGAATCATCTCACCATCAAGTCTAATCTTTATTACTGCCATTGTACCATTTTGCTTTTAACAACAAAGGTGCTAGAGCACATAAAACAAATTTCCCTTCTTACACACTATAGCAGGGTCACTCTTCCCCAGAGCATACAATGTTTATATTTTTAAACCTAACAGAATAGTTTCCTTGATATTCTGTTTATAATAGAGGTACTGATGAAATCCACATGGCTTACTTTCAACTGAAGTGAGGTTGACTGACAGAGGAAAAAACTTTAATAATAACTGGAAAGAAATAGGACTGCACTGTGGAGTGAGGAAGTTTACTTCCAAATTATGGGGCTGAGATGGAAATTTTAAGTTCCTCTACTTCTTACCAGAATCATTCTGAACTCCTGTATTCTTTTGACATCAATGGCTAAATTATTTTTCCACCTTCACCTTGCCAGGAAAGGCTGCCAGAACCATCTTTGTATTCATCATCTCTTGGATGGACTACTGTGAAGTGATGAATAGGGTGTAGAGACAGGGAGCAGGGGTGGGGAGGGGGAAGTAGCCCCAGATGAGCAGAACAGACTACAGACTATTCTTTTTCTCTTTAATAGCTGTGTTAACAGTTTCTAGGAGATGATTTAAACCAATATTGCTACTTTAAAGAATTTCCAGTTAAGTTATCTCTCTTTTCGAACAATGAAATCTCTGTTCTCAGTGGCTCTGTTCCTTTGAACTCTTTGAAATCAATTAATTTTAATTGAGGATATATACCCCTGTTCATTCCCTGTGTTTTAGATGAGTATGTCTGGTTCTATCTTAGTATCCTGAAATAAGATAATAGCTTTCTCATCTTATGAAAGAATTATATATGTGTGTTTGTACATATATGTATAAACAGTTATCTGTTACTTGCCAATATCAATTTCCCTGTGTTAGAACAAAAACTACATGAAAATAGCCTTCTGTGTCTTAGTCACCTCTGGATCCCCCATATCTAGTACAAGGCTTGGCATATGGTAGGTCTCAATGATTATTATCGAAAAATAAATTTGGGCTTCAATCTGAATTCTATCACTGAGAACATTTCTGACTTAGATAAGTTAATTAACCTAAGCCTCAATCTCCTCACCTACAATGGTAGTACCTCACTCATAGAGATTGTGTTGCAGTTAAATAGAGCTTAGTGAAATGCCTGGCACCCAGCAAAAAGTTATTCAATGTTAGCTGTTTGTGGTTGTTAGCTCTGGGCCACCTGTGGTTTCTGGCAGAGAAATGTGTGACAGGACAATAATTTCAAATATGATACATTATATACTTGGCTTACTTGGTGAAGAATTTTGATCATTTTAAAAATTATACCTAAATTCCCTCTGCATGTTTCACTATCAACGTTTCTAGTTATTGCTTTTCAACAATCCAAAATGTTGATTTATGAGATCTGATGGTTTGGTTGATTTCTAGGTTGTATAAAGTTAATGAATGTTATGTATAAACGGCAATATTAATTTTCTGAGAGACCATAGGCTAGTTCAGATTGGTTTACTAATACCTGTTTGTAAATGTAGGTTAACAACAAGTTATAAAAGTTTAGCAATAAATTTACCACTCTGAGCTGTTATTCAGACACTAAAAATATTTTAGGGTAGGAAAATTTAGGGGAACTGTTTTGCCACTCTCTCTCTCTCTCTCTCTCTCTCTATACACACACACACACACACACACACACACACACACATTAGAATGTGTTATAGACTTTTCTTTAGATTTATTTTTCTGCCCATTAATATTCTTCATCTCACTTAAGCTCTATTAAACTCTTCTACTGTGTTTTAAATTCTAAAAATATTTTTACTTTCTTGAAGTTCTACTGTTTTATAAATATCCGGTCATTTAAAACATCTCTTTTTTTCAATCATATGTTTCAAATTGCCCACTTTATTTTGTTAAACATGTAAAACATACATTGATTTATAATTTTTCTGATGATACCAATAGCTGATGGTTTTTCGGGGGGTGGGGGAGGTTGTTCATGTTGCCTTATTTACTTGTTTCTGTTGGGAATTTTATTAAATCATGATTTCCATTTCCTTGGAATTTTATCTGAGTAAAGTTTTTGAGGATTGGTTTAAAGGTATATTTCTCCAGAGATGATTTACATTTTTTCTGTCGATCAACTGGAGACATTACCAACTTGGGATCACTTTAAAGAAAATTCTGAATTTGTGGTTCTTTATATCTACAAAGTAGAGTGAATTTGGGCTATAACCTATGCAGGGCCAGCTTGTTGTTACAAATTTTCAATGAAGATTTTTTTTCTCCTTTTCCCAGCACTAACATTGGAGACAATTTCCCTAGGTGTCCCTTTGGGAACAGGAAAAGGATGTGTTCATTTGTAGCTCACCACAGCACAGATGATATAGCTGTTTCGGGCACCAGCTATATACATGGTGGGTGGGCCCTGGTCTTTGTCTCCTTCTTCTATAGCTTGGTAGGCCTTGAAAACTGAAGCTCCAGTTAACCTAGGATCAGCCTTCAGAATGTAAGCTGCTCATAGTTTGGCTAATTGCTCTGTAATCCCTCTTTCCCTTAGTTATCAGAATCTTAAAATTTCTTACTTCTTTGACAGATTATAGATATGTTTAAAATGATACTCTAAATATTACCGTCCATTTTAGGAGAAATGACTGTTAGCCAAAAAGTCTGTCAGGATCTCTAATCAACCATTTGGAAACAGAAGTTCCGAGATCTGTTTTTCAGAAAGAATGTTCCCTAGTGTCTTATGTTTTTTGGATATTTGTGCAATTCTTGGCCTGTCTTTGGACTATGTTCATGGTTTTTGTTTTTGTTGTTGCTGTTATTTTGTTGTTTTTGATTTATTCTATTAGTTACCAGATGTGAACTCAAATGGTTCTTGGGAATTTGAATAAATGCATTACTTTGGTAACTTATTTCAAGTCTGCTGGGATATAGTATTATATCAAAATACAGTGTTAGTGTTGTGGAAATGTGGGAAAAAAATTAGCATGGGAATATACAAGATGAGCTTGGAGCATCTTGTAATGCCAGAAAGTAAGGACATGTTAAAAAGAAAAAAAAAAAGGATCTGCATCAATGGGGCTATGTCAAAGGGACACAAGAACCAACTGAAAAAGTTCCCAATGGCTAAAGCTGAAACTACTTGAGCAATAAAAAAAACAAAGTACTATCATACCCAAAGTATAAAATACATATCTATGCATCCATACTGATATACAGAAATGACTGAATAAGTAAATAAATGGGGGAGAATAAGCAATTCGAAATAATTTATATAGATATTCCTCCCTCAAGGAGATAAAACATAACTCCCCAATCTTGACGTGTGGCCTATACATAGTGAAATTTTTCTTTTTACACTTTTTATTTCAATAGGTTTTTGGGGAACAGGTGGTGTTTGGTCACATGAGTAAGTTCTTTAGTGGTGATTTCTGAAACTTTGGTTCGCCCATCACCCAAGCAGTGTACACTATACCCAAAAAAAGTCTTTTATTCCTCATCCCCCTACCACCCTTTCCCCTGAGTCCCCAAAGTTCATTGTATCATTCTTATGCATTTGCATCCCCATAACTTCATTCCCACTTATGAGTGAGAACATATGATATTTGGTTTTCCATTCCTGAGTTAATACACTTAAAATAATGGTCTCCAATTCCATCCTGGTTGCTGTGCAGGCCATTATTTCATTCCTTTTTATGGCTGAGTAGTATTCCATGGTGTGTGTGTATGTATGTGTGTGTGTATATATATACACGCACCATGTATACACATATACATATATACGTGTGTGTGTATATGTGTGTGTGTGTGTGTATATATATCTATAAACATTTTCTTTATCCACTCATTGATTGATAGGCATTTGGGCTGGTTCTATATTTTTGCAATTGTGAATTGTGCTTCTATAAACATACGTGTGCAAGTATGTTTTTTGTATAATGAATTCTATTCCTCTGGGTAGATAGCCATCAGTGGGATTGCTGAATCAAGTGGTAGATCTACATTTAGTTCTTTAAGGAATCTCCACACTGTTTTCCATAGTGGTTGTACTAGTTTACATCTCTACCAGTAGTGTAAAAGTGCTCCTTTTCACCATATCCACACTGACATCAATTTTTTTTTATTATGGCCACTCTTGCAGGAGTAAGGTGGTATTGCATCATGGTTTTTATTTGCATTTCAGTGATCATTAGTGATATTGAGCATTTTTTTTCATATATTTGTTGGCCATTTGTATATCTTCTTTTGAGAATTTTCTATTCATGTCCTTAACCCACTTTTTATGGGATTGTTTGTTTTTATCCTTGCTGATTGGTTTGAGCTCCTTGTAAATTCTGGATATTAGTCCTTTGTCAGATGTACATATTGTGAAGATTTTTGTCCCACTCTGTGGGCGGTCTGTTTACTCTGCTGATTGTCTCTTTTGCTGTGCAGAAGCTTTTAGTTTAATTAAGCCCCATCTATTTATCTTTTTTGTTGTTGCATTTGCGTTTGGGTTCTTGGTCATAAAATCTTTGCCTAAGACAATGTCTAGAAGAGTTTTTTTCCTATGTTATCTTCTAGAATTTTTATGTTTTCAGGTCTTAAATTTAAGTCTTTGATCCATATTTAGTTATTTAGTTGATTTTTGTTTAAGGTGAGAGATGAGGATCCAGTTTCATTCTATATGTGGCTTGTCAATTATCCCAGCACCATTTGTTGAAAAGGGTGTCCTTTCGCCACTTTATGTTTTTGTTTGCTTTGTCAAAGATCAGTTGGCTGTAAGTATTTGGCTTTATTTCTGAGTTTTCTCTTCTGTTCCATTGGTGTATGTGTCAATATATAGATATATATATATTTTTTTATATACAAGTACCATGCTGCTTTGGTGACTATAGCCTTTCAGTATAATTTGAAGTTGGGTAATGTGATGTCTCCAGATTTGTTCTTTTTGCTTAGTCTTACTTTGGCTATGCGGGCTTTTTTTGGTTCCATATGAATTTTAGGATTTTTTTTCTAGTTCTCTGGAGAATGATGGTGCTATTTTGATGGGAATTGCATTAAATTTGTAGATCACTTTTGGAAGTATGGTCATTTTCACAACATTGATTCTACCCCTCCATGAGCATGGGATGTATTTCCATTAGTTTGTGGGTCTATGATTTCTTTTAGCAGTGTTTTGCAGTTTTCCTTGTAGAGGTCTTTCACCTCCTTGGTTAGGAATATTCCTTTTTTTTTTTTTTTTGCAGCTATTGTAAATGGGGTTGAGTTCTTGATTTGATTCTCAGCTTGATCATTGTTGGTATATAGCAGTGCTACTGATTTGTGTACATTAATTTTGTTTTCTGAAACTTTTCTGAATTCATTGATCAGTTCTAGGAGCTTTTTGGATGAGTCTTAAGGGTGTTCTAGGTATATGATCATATCATCAGCAAACAGTGACAGTTTGACTTCCTCTTTGCTGGTTTAGATGCCCTTGATTTCTTTCTCTTGTCTGATTGCTCTGGCTAGGACTTCCATACTATGTTGAATAGAAGTGGTAAAAGTAGACATCCTTGTCTTATTCCAGTTCTGAGGGGGAATGCTTTCAACTTTTCCCCATTCAGTATAACGTTGGCTGTTGGTTTGTCATAGATGACTTTTATTATATTAAGGTATGTTCTTTCTATGCCAGTTTTGCTGAGGGTTTTAATCATTAAGAGATGCTGAATTTTGTCAGATATTTTTTCCACTTTTTTAAAGATGATTGTATGGTTTTTGTTTTTAATTTTATTTAAGTGGTGTATCACATTTATTGACTTGTGTATGTTAAACCATTCCTGCATCCCTGGTGTGAAACCCACTTGATCATGGTGGTTTACCTTTTTGATATGCTGTTGGATTCAGTTAGCTAGTATTTTGTTGAGGATTTGGCATCTATGTTCATCAGGGACATTGGTCTGTAGTTTTCTTTTTTTGTTATGACCTTTCCTGTTTTGGTATTAGGGTAGTACTAGCTTCATAGAATGATTTAGTGGGGATTCCCTCTTTCTGTATCTTCTGAAATATTTGTCAATAGGATTGGTACCAATTCTTTGAATGTCTGACAGAATTCAGCTGTAAATCCTTCTGGTCCCGGATTTTTTTTTTTTTTTTTTGGTTGGCAATTTTTGCTTGCTGCTTGTGATTGATCTGTTCAGAGTTTCTATTTATTTCTGGTCTAATCTACGGGGGTTGTATATATTCAGGAATTTGTCCATCTCCTTTAGGTTTTCTACTTTACGTGTGTAAAGGTTTTCATAGTAGCCTTGAATGAACTTTTGTATTTCTGTGGAATCAGTTGTAATATCTTCTGTTTCATTTCTAACTGAGCTTATTGATCTTATCTCTTCTTATCTCGGTTAATCTCACTAATGGTCTATCTATTTTATTTATCTTTTCAAAGAACCAGCTTTTTGTTTCATTTATCTTTTGTATTGTTTTTGTTTGTTTCAATTTAATTTAGTGCTACTCTGATCTTGGTTGTTTCTTTTCTTCTCTTGGGTTTGGGTTTGCTTTGTTCTTGTCTGTCTAGTTCCTTGACGTGTGACCTTAGATTGTCTGTTTATGCTCTTTTAGACTTTTTGATGTAGGCATTTAATGCTACAAACTTTATTCTTACACCATTTTGCTGTATCCCAGAGGTTTTGATATGTTCTGTCATTATTATTGTTCAGTTCAAAGAAGTTTTAAATTTCCCCTTTGATTTCATTGTTAACCCAGTGATCATTCAGAAGCAGGTTATTGAATTTCCATGTGTTTGTATGGTTTTGATGGTTCCTTTTGGAGTTGATTTCCAATTTTATTCCACTGTGGCTTGAGAGAGTACTTGATATAATTTCAGTTTTCTTAAATTTATTGAGACTTGTTTTGTGGCCTATGATATGGTCTATCTTGGAGAATGTTCCATGTGCTGATAAGTAGAATGTATACTCTGCAGTTGTTAGGTAGAATGTTGTGTAATTATTTGTTACATCCATTTCTTCTAGGATAAAGTTTAAATCCATTGTTTCTTTGTAAATTTTCTATCTTGATGACCTGTCTAGTGTTGTCAGTGGAATATTGAAGTCCCCCACTATTATTGTGTTGCTATCTATCTCATCTCTTAGGTCTAGTAGTAACTGTTTTATATATTTGGGAGCACTGGTGTTAGGTGCATATATATTTAGGATAGTGATATTTTCCTGTTGGACAAGGCCTTTTATTATTATAGGATGTTCCTCCTTGTCTTTCTTAACTGCTCTTGCTTTAAAGTTTGTTTTGTCTGATGTAAGAACAGCTACTCCTGCTTCTGTTTGGTGTCTGTTTGCATGTAGTTTCTTTTTCTACACCTTTACCTTAAGTTTATGTAAATCCTTATGTATTATGTGAGTCTCTTGAAGATGAGATGCTTGGTTGGTGAATTCTTACCCATTCTGCCATTCTATATCTTTTAAGTGGAGCATTTAGACCATTTACATTCAAGGTTAGTACTGAGATGTGAGGTACTATTCTATTCATCATGCTGTTTGTTGCCTGAATACCTTGTGTTTTTTTTTTTTTTTTTCATTGTGTTATTATTTCATCAGTCCTGTGAGATTGATGCCTTAGGGAGGTTCTGTTTTGGTGTATTTTGAGGATTTATTTCAAGATTTAGAGCTCCAGTTCTTGTAGTGCTTGTTTAGTAGTGGCAAATTCTCTCAGCATTTGTTCATCTGAAAAAGCCTGTATCTTTCCTTCGTTTATGATGCTTAGTTTTCCTGGATACAAAATTCTTGGCTGATAATCGTTTTGTTTAAGGAGACTAAAGATAGAACCCCAATGCCTTCTAGATTGCAGGTTTCTGTTGAAAAATCTGCTGTTAATTTGATAAGCTTTCCTTTATAGGTTACCTGATGCTTTTGCCTCACAACTCTTAAGATTCTTTCCTTAGTCTTTACTTTAGATGACCTGATGCCTACATGATGATACTTTTGTGGTGAATTTCCCAGGTGTTCTTTGAGCTCCTTGTATTTGGATGTCTAGATCTCTAACAAGGCTGAGGAAGTTTTCCTTGATTTTTTTCCTCAAATACTCTTTCCCAACTTACTGATTTTTATTCTTCCTTGGGATGCCAATTATTCTTAGGTTTGGTCATTTAACATAGTCCCAAACTTCTTGGAGGCTTTGTTCATTTTTAGAAATTCTTTTCTCTTTGTCTTTGTTGGATTGGGTTAATTCTAAAGCCTTGTCTTCACATTTTGAAGTCCTGTGTTCTACTTGTTCATTTCTATTGCTGGGACTTTCCAGTGTATTTTGCATTTCTCTAAGTGTGTCCTTCATTTCTAGAAATTGTGATTGTTTTTAATTTATGGTGTCTACTTCTCTGGAGATTTTTCCATCAATATCTTATAACATTTATTTCATTTGTTTAAGTTGATATTCACCTTTCTCCGGTATCTCTTTGAGTAACCTAATAATTAACCTTCTGAATTCTTTTTCTGGCAATTCAGAGATTTCTTCTTGGTTTGGATCTCTTGCTGGTGAGCTAGTGTGATTTTGGGGGGTGTTAAAGATCTTTGTTTTGTCATATTACCGAAATTATTTTTCTAGTTCCTTCTTGTTTGGATAGACTATGTCAGAGGGAAGATCTGGGGCTCAAGGATTGCTGTTCAGATTTTTCTGTCCCACGGGGTGTTCCCTGGGTGTGGGTGCTCAAGGATGTGGCTTTCTGAGAGCCAAACTGCAGTGATTGTTATTTCACTTCTGGATCTTGCTGCCCAGCAGAGCTACTGGGCTCCATGCTGGTACTGGAGAGTGTCTGCAAAGAGTCCTGTGATGTGATCCATGTTAAGGTCTCCCAGCCATGGATATCAGCACCTGCTCCAGTGGAGATACCAGGGGAGTGACGTGAGGGTCTTTGGTTGTATTTTTGTTTATTACACTAATTTTATGTTGGTTGGCCTCCAGCCAGGAGGTGGCACTTTCAAGACAGCATACACTGTGGTAGTGTAGGGAGGGTACAAGCTTGCCCTAGAGTTGCCTGGCTAAGTTTCTCAGGCAGTGGGCAGGGCCACAGAGCTCCCTAAAGAGTTTGTCCTTTGTCTTCAGCTACCAGGGTAGGTAAAGAAAAACCATGGGTGGGGTTAGGTGTGTCTGAGCTGACACTGCCTTTGGGTAGGACTTTCTGTGGCTGCTGTGGAGGATGGGGGTGGGATTCTCAGGCCAATGGACTTAGGCTACCAAGGGGATTATGGCTGCCTCTGCTTCATCATGCAGGTCACTAGGGTAGTTGGGGAGAGCCAGCAGTTACAGGCCTCACCCAGCTCCCATGCAACCCAAAAGGCCAGTCTCACTCCTACATGCACACCCAGCAGTACCGAGTTTATTCCAGGCAGCGATGGGCGGGGCTGAGAACTTGCCCCAAGCTACAATACAAGCCTCCCTGCTAAGAAAGCAAGCAGGGCTTTCAGGTTTCTCACCTCCTTGCCTGCGGCAGCTTCTGTACCATGTCTGCACTCCAGGTTTGCCCCCTTCCTTGGGCTCTGTCCAGGAAACTTCGCGTTTTGTCAAAATTGTTACAAAGTTCAGCTGCAAGTTTCCTTCTCCCTGTAGTCTTTCCCTAATTCCACTGGCAGCCCGCCCCAAGGACCCCTGTGAGACTAAGTCAGAAATGGCCTCCCCAGGGACGGCCGCAGGGCTCTTCCTGCTGCTTCCTCTATCCCTGTATTTTGCTTGGCTCTCTATGTTAGTGTCAGCTCCAGGTAAGGTCAAATCCTTTTCCCTTGATCTGGACCTTCAGGTTCCCCAGTGAGGATGTGTGCTCAGGGGCCAACGATCATCTTTTCACACTTTGAGAACTCACAGGTTTTCGGCTGTCTCCAGGAAACTGGAGCAGCAATCTGCTTCCTTCAAAGGGGCTGTGGATTCTCTCTGCTTTCCTGCTATGTTCCTGCAGTAGTTCTTGGAACATAAGTCCATGATGTGAATCTCCATACGCTGCTCTGTCCATCTGAGTGGGAGCTGCAAGTTAGTCCTGCCTCCTTTTAGAGGAAAATCTGTCATTTTCCTCTAAATCACACAGTGACTTCTTTCTAAAGAGTACAATAATAAAGATGAGGAGGAAGAGTAACTTTTCAGTGGAAAACAACATAAACACCACCTCAGCTAAGTGATCAATGCTAATATCAATAGTGTGTGTGTATGTATCCTGGATATGATGTGTTGAAAATAATGCTGTGGCCTTTCTCTCAAAAACCTAGTCCCAGTCAAATTATAAGAGAAACATCAAATAAATCCAAGTTGAGGAATTTTCTTGAAATGCCTGACCAGACTCCTCAAAACCGTCAAGGTTATCAAAAACAAGGAAAGTCTAAGAAACTGTCACAGCCAAAAGGAGCCTAAGGAGACATGATGTCTATGTAACATGGTATCTTAGATGGGATCCTGGGACAGAAAAAAAGATGTTAGATAAAGAGTAGGGAAATATGAATATAGTATTCACTTTAATTAATATAGTAATATTGGTTTATTAATTATGACCAATGTACTATGCTAGTGTAAGATGGAAATAATAGGAGAAACTGGGAAAGTGACATATGGAAATTCTCTGCACAGTCATTACAATATTTTTATACATTTAAAACTATTCTAAAACAAAATATGTACTGTTAAAAAATGCAAAAGTATTAGCTTGGGAACTTGATGTTTAGTTTTGGCTTTGTAGTTGATTGTCCTTAATGACTTTGAAAAGTCACTCAAATTAATTCTCCTTATCTACTCCAAAGAAAAATAGTGCAATATTATATCTAAGTTCCATTTTACTTCTTAGATGTGGGAACAAAGAGTCAAAATTCAAAGAAATTAATTTGAAAAGAAAATAATTTTGCCCTCTTTGGTGACAGTGTCATTTGACCCCTCCCTCTGAAACTTATAGTGACATGTGAATCTCATGTGGATCAACATGGTACAGTAGAATGGGATTTGCAGTAAGAATTGGGAGATGGTGGTGACATTGTGAGGTAGTATTTTAGTCTGTTTGGGTTCTATAAAAGAATATCATAAACTGGATAGCTTATAAACAACAGGAATTTTTCATAGTTCTAAAAGCTGGAAAGTTCAGGATCAAGATGCCAACAGATTCAGTGTGGGATGAGGGCCCACTTTCAAGTTCACAGAGGATGCCTTCTCATTGTGTGGTCACATGATAGAAGGGGTGAAGAAGCTCTGTCCAGTTTCTTTTACAAGGGCACTAATCTCATTCATGCAGGTTTCATGCTTACGACCTAATCATCTCCCAAGGCCCCACCTCCTAATACCACCACCTTGAGGGTTGGGATTTCAACATATTAAATTCTGGGGGACACAAACATGCAGACCATAGCAGGTAAGTTTTTAATTCCCATTTTATAGAAAAAGGAAAATTAGTACCAGAGAGGTTAAGCAACTTGCCAAGATTCTGCAGCTACTAAGGGATGAAGACATGTTCCAAACTTAGGTATGTCCAATAGTAAAATCCCTCATGTAATTACTACTAATTTCATATTTGCCATTTACTAACTTTGTGCCTTGGGAAAGCATGTAATCTCTCTGGGCTCAATTTCCTCATAAAATGAGGAATTTGGACTAGATGATTTCTAATGTCCCTTCCAGTTCCAGTATTTTTATCTTTATTCTGAGAAATTACCATTGAATTTCTTAGTATAGACTATAAAGTTTCACCACTTTGGAGCACTGACTAGTGGAACTCACTAAGATAATCAAATGGGGAGAAAATGATTAATTATATAAATATGAGCAATTGCTTAATACTCCAATACAAAATTTTGATAGACCCCAGGAAGTCTAATGAGGATTCTATAACCTTGCTGCTGAACCAAAAACTAAAGAATCTTTGGTGCAAGCTCCTCCTGATTTACTCCCCAGCTGTAGGTAGGGAAGCTGATAAAGAGAAAGAGAGAGAACAAGGTGAATTTTTCTGTTATATGCAGGCAGTCTGCCTACTGAAAGGGGGCCCAGTGGACATGGAGCTCTAAGATAAGGCACTCTTCCTGGGCAGCAGTGAGTAGAGGTGAGCATGGAGAGAATAAAGAGAACCCATCCCAAACTCTTTCCTGCATTGGAAGAGAAGATAGAAATCCTCTCCTCTATCAGCTGAGGCAGAAATACAAGACGATCATAAATATTTTCCCAGTTTCTTGACTCTGCCTGATATAGTTTGGACATTTGTTCATGCCCAAATCTCATGTTGAATTGTAATTTCCAATATTAGAGATAGTGCCTGGTGGAAGGTGATTGGATTATGGGGGTGGGTCTCATGAATGATGATGTATTAGTCTGTTCTCACACTGCTATAATGAACTCCCTGAGACTGGGTAATTTACGGAAAAAAAAGAGGTTTAACTGACCCTCCAGGCTGTATAGGAAGCATGGCTGGGATGTCTCAGGAAACTTACAATCATGGTGTAAGGCAAAGGCGAAGCAAGTGCATTTCACATGGTGGCAGGAAAGAGTGAAAGGGGAAGTGCTACACGCTTTTAAACAGCCAGATATCGTGAGAACTCAGTCACTATCATGAGAACAGCAAGTGGAAAATCTGTCCCCATGATCCAGTCACCTCCCACTCGGTCCCTCCCCCAACATTAGGAATTAAAATTTGACCCAAGATTTGGGTGGGGACACAGAACCAAACCACATCAAATGGTTTAGCACCATCCCCTTGGTGCTTTTTTGCCATAGTGAGTTCTTGCAAAATCTGGTCTTTTAAAAGTGTGTGGCACCTCACCGCCCCACAACTGTCTCTCTTTTTCTTACCCCTGCTTTTGCCATGTGAAGTGTCTGCTCCTGCTTTGCCTTCTGCCATTAGTAAAAGCTCCCTGAGGCCTCCTCAGAAGCAGATGCTGCTATGCTTCCTGTACAGCCTTCAGTACTGTAAGCCAACTAAACCTCTCTTTTTATAAATTGCCCAGTTTCAGGTATTTCTTTATAGCAATGCAAGAACAGCTTGATATACTGCCTAAATCCCTTTTTCCCCTAGTCAAGCTCAAAATAAACTATGTCCTGTTAAAAAGAATGTTAGCAGTTTATGAGGTAACTCCTGGCCCATATACATGATTCTGTTCACTTCTACAAGCTCTGCTCTTTCTATGTTCTAAGACAATGAGATGGGCAATTCAGCTGTTGTCTCAAAGCCTTCAAAATGGATCAGAGAAATAATTCTTAGTTAATCTCCTATACCCAGGGCCCCAAATTCGTCATCTGTGGCACCTCCCTTTCAAATTATGTTCTGTCACGATACCCATCAAAACTCTTCAGATGTCCCCAATGAACTCAAATAACACAACAAAAACTTTTAAAATGAAATCACTTTTTCTGTAAGTCATCATCCAAAAAAATTCCCATCTTCTCAGCTTTGTATTTTGTTTTGATTGTATATTTTGTATAAAATTTTATATTTTGCCCAGTAGCAGACTATGCTTCCCTCTCTGCAGATAAGTTTACCTTATCTACAGAAAAATGGAAGCCATCATGTGGGGAGATTCTCCCAACTTTCTTTACATACCAAACCTTTGGCTACATCTATAGCATTTTCTGATTTCTTGTATTATCTATCTATCTATCTATCTATCTATCTATCTATCTATCTATCTACCTATCTACCTACCTACCTACCTATCATCTCTTAATCCATTCACCCATTCATTTAATTCCCCCGATCATGCCTTAGAGTTAATCACTTTCTGACTTGAACTGCTGATTACCCTATCTCTCTTATGTATAGTCAAGAGTTTCTTTTCATGGGGACTGGTGAAATTATGAGAAGCTTCCGTTAACACACATGCATGTATACACACACACAACCCTCTCCAGTTCCCAAATTATCTGCCCCTTTCCCTTGGTATTAAAATTTCTTGAAAAAGGAGTCTAAATTCATTGTCTAATTATGTCACTTCTCACCTCTCAACTGACTCCTTCTGGCCTCTTAAATTAAAACCTCTCTATCTAATCACCATTGAACTCCATATCACTAAATCCAAAGGGCAGTTTTCTATCCTCATCTCACACACTCCATCAGAAACATTTGAAATTGGAGTCAACTTTTTATCGAAAACATCCTCTTTTCTAGAAACACCCTCACACCATTAAAACCAAGCATTAAGAGGTTTGGGGCCCATATTCCTTTGGTTTTTCTCTTCCCTCTCTGGCCTCTCCTTCTCAGTTACCTTGAAGGAACATTCATCCTTACCCATCCAGACATTAAATGTTCAAGTTCCATGAACCTCTGTTCTATGCTCCCTTCTTTCACTATATGATTTTTCCTTAGGCAGTATCATTCATACCCATGGCTTGATTTCTGACTTATGAATAATACAACCAAATGTTGCAAATTTATTTCTCAAGCAGAAACCTCTCATCTGAGCTGCTGCTGGCTCATATATTGTGATTGGTTGGCGTATCTGCTTAGACATCTCAAAAGTTCCTCAAACTCAGGTTGAATTTATGATCCTCCCTCCACGCTCCCTCTTTGTACAGTGTTCCCTGTCTCAGTGAATTACACCAGTGCTCATCCATTTAATTAGTTAAGTCAGAAACCAAGTAGCAATCTTGGATACCTTCCATACTCTAACCTCTAGTGCATAATCAAGTCCTGTCCATTATTACTTCTTTATAATAAAATGTCTAAAATTCATCAATTTATCTTCATTTAACACCCTAACTCAAGATTCTTTCATTTCTCATCTGTACTATTCCAATAGTTACTTTAAATTTATCCTTCAGCTTCTTAACTTCTTGCACCTGCAGTCTGTTGTGTTTTTGGAGCAAACTTTTGAGAAACAAATCTGTTCCCATCACCTCAATGCTTAAAATTTTCCAATGACTTTATAATGCTCTTAAGATAAAAACTAAAGTCTATAACATGGCACCTGAGGTCCTACATGACTTTATCCATGCTTATCTCTCCGGTTTCATCTCTTACCATTTCGACCTCACATTTTGCATTCCACCTGCACTGGTTTAATTCATCTTCTTAGAATATCAGGCCCTTTCTGTGACAGTTTTTGTCTCAAAAGTTCTTCCTCTCTTTAACCCTACTAAAATTCCTGTAGATTGCAGTTCATAGCATTTTCACGGGAGAGCCTTCCCTGATGCAGGTTCTTTTGATAAAAGCTCTCACATTACAAATGTTTCTTCCCTTTAAAACTCCTGTTTCTATTGAAAAATCATACATTCATTGGGTGATTATTTGGCTAATGTCAGTCTCCCTAAGCACTGTGTTTCTGCTCATCATTATGCTCCAGAATTTAGAACAATTCCTGGCACTTTGAATGTGTTCAATAAATGCTTGCTGAATGTGTGAATGAAGAGGAGTCCCATTCAGATGCCTTGTTCCTCTGGCATTTACAGTATGGATTAGAATAGGGGGCAGTAGAATGACAGATACCAGTCCTTCAGGATCTCTAGAGGTGAACTAATTCTACTCTGTCATTGTTCACTTTTGATTTTTTCAAAGTTCCAAAGTAGTAATGAAACACATATAGCAGCAAACCCATAACTACACAATTTAAAGCCAATGTGACTCTTGCAGCAAGAGCATTTTCCAAACAAAATCAAGAGCAAAAAGAAAAAAGTAATAGAAAAAAAATCTTTCAGTCATATTGGGATCAATAAGTCAGTCTGTTTTAGTCTTCTGGGAGTTGATGACCTGAAAATTCAACTTCATTTGGGAGAAATGCCCATCAATAAGTTAAGTGTGACCCTATTCATGTCATATGCATGAAAACAAGCTTCCTTGTGTTTTTGGCATCTTTAATCCAAAAGATGCCTTGGAGATATTCCTCTCTTCCTACAAAATGGTGACATCCTCCATATTCAAGTCCCAAGGCGCTCTAATAATATTAATTTACATATTTAACGCCACTAAATTTTTATTTTCCTTTAGAGTTCCAAGAAAATCAATGTTGACTCAAGTAGAGTTTCTGTTTAGTGACCAAAAGTACCAATTCCTGTGACCATGGTATACCAGACACCTCTCTGGGCATTAGTCAAAGAAAGGGCTGGCTTCTCCACATACACTGATATTTCCTCTGTGTTCTTCATCCTCTGCAGGGTCTTAGGCTTCTTTTCTCTGGGCTTTAGTTGGCTGCTTCCACAGCCTTATGCCCTGGAATACCTTTGTTCCATAGGGTCCCTCAATTTTTGTCTATCAAATTCTCACACTTCCTGAACTGGCTTCTCACAATTTTTGCCTATCAGATTCTCACACTTCCTGAATTTGGCTTCCTGAATTGTTCCTAGAGATAACACTTTTAGTAATCCTGAACACTGTGTCCTCAGGTGTCCATTGAGGGGTAATATGCCCTTTGCCATGTTGTTCTTTTCCAAATTTTTGCTTTTCATCTTATTTTAAGTTGTTGGGAAACTTGTTCTCTTTCAATGTCAGCAGAAACATCTTGCTTTCTTTCCTTCGTGGGGTTCTATTTCCCTCCATTCAAGTGTGCCCCACAGAGGCTTAAAAAAAAATTAAACCATTTCTTAAGATGATTTTGTTTCTTCCTACCATAAATAGGGCAAAAGGTGTTTATGAATCAGGATATCTTCGTTTTCTTTTCTTTTTTTTTTTTTGAGACGGAGTCTCACTCTGTCGCCTAGGCTGGAGTGCAGTGGTGCAATCTCAGCTCACCGCAAGCTCCGCCTCCCAGGTTCACTCCATTCTCCCGCCTCAGCCTCCCGAGTAGCTGGGACTACAGGCGCCTGCCACCTCGCCTGGCTAATTTTTTGTATTTTTAGTAGAGACGGGGTTTCACAGTGTTAGCCAGGATGGTCTCGATCTACTGACCTCGAGATCCGCCCACCTCGGCCTCCCAAAGTGCTGGGATTGCAGGCATGAGCCACCGCACCCGGCCGATATCTTCCTCTTCTTTAGGTTCCAGTCACTGTTTTTCTCATATGATTCTCCAAATTTGGTCTGATGAGACCTGTGGTGAGAAACAGCAAGTTAAAAAGGTTGTATCAAATGCCTCTTTTAAAATATAAACTAGTCTTTATGTCATGAATAACCTTACCCCAGTTTGAGAATACACAGTGGGGTGGGGCATTGAATATCCCAGGAGCCTGTGGATAACAGGATCACTCTAAGAGTTACCAAATTCCACCTTTATATGAAACACTTGATAGTGACCACTCAAAGTTCCCAAATCTCAAACATGGGTGGCCCGAACGTTTTATTAGGAATTAAGCATGCCCTAGCCCCTTCAGGCATTCAAGTTTTGCTAATGTAGTGGCAGCTTGTAATATCAGTTGCGATGACAATACAAGCCCCTTCAGCCTACAGGAGCCAAAGCCAGCTGTTAAAGCCACTGTATAAAGCTAGGTACTGAGTCTGTGGTGCTACAGGTGTTTATACTAAGTGAAAGCACTTTGATCTCTCTATTGGATATTCTGGCCCCAAAATGCTAGTGCCTGAACCTATACCCAATGAACTCCATGACAAGTCAATGGGTTGACATAGAAGGTGCCACTAACCTTCTCATCCTTTCTAGGATTTTGACAGATGGAGGATATACACAGAAATTACAGGAAGAAAAAGGAAATGAGTGCAGATCTTACCAGTTTTTGTATGACTCCAGTTACTACCAAAACGACTAGAAAACTGTTTTAGCCAAGACATCAGATACTCAGATTAGATGCCCCTTCTCCTTGGAAATGAGGACATAAGCAAACACCAAACAAATAAGAAGAGTTTGCTATTGCAAGGGAGTCAGCCACTACCACTTCAACTTTTGCAGAGATTCAAAGGCATGCAGAGGACTGGGAAAGCCTTATAGTGGAAAAAGGGGAATCTTTAGGTGTGCCTTGTTCGGAGGCTGTTGGCCTGGGGAAGCTGTAGGCACAGCCAGCTAGAAATAGGGCATCCTCTGTGGTGGGTGGGGGTGCATATTTAGCTTTCACTAAAGTTTTAAAATTGGAATCAGGCACAAAAATGAGGGAATATGTCAATTATTAATCAAATCATGGCCATTTTGGGCCAGTTATTACAGAGGTTATTATTTGGCTTCCTGAAGTGTTTCTAGAGATAGCCGTCTGACTCCTTCAAGTCTGACTGGTTTCCTGGTTTGTCATTATAGAGAAAAGGGTTGGACAGGTTGCTGCAGGTTGTGAATCAGAGTTCTATTTTTAAATATAGACTGGGCATTGCTGGTTTGTGTATTCAGACTCCCAGAAGGAGGGAAAGGCCAGGAAGAAGAGGGTAATTGCCCTCTCTCTACTGCTATCTCATACTCCCAGAGAAGGTGCAGATTTTAAGGGCAGAAGCATAAATGTCAGGAAAGGGTCATAGGTAACCCTCCTTTGCCCATCACTTGAAGATTATTAAAAATTCTCATTGAAGGTTTGTCCCCTAAGTAATCAAGCAAAATAGCATACAAAAATGAAGAACCATAAACTGAATTCAAATTAAAGTGTGCCCGTAGCACAGAGATTGCTATGCAAAATGACTGTCTGTATAAACATACTAATGACATGTTATTTTGTATCAACCAGTATCATCATGTATCAACCTGTATCCCCATGTATCAATCTGGTGATTGGATGGAAGGTGCAGTATGTATACAGGTGTGCTTGACAAAGAGTGGGAAGGAGAGACCAAAATCCAGAGAGAGCCTGCGAGATCTGACTTGCTCCGTCAGAGCTGTGCATGCTTCAGAAAGACTCGGGAAATGTTCCTGTTAATTTTGCCTTTGAAATAGACTACATTGGTTGAAATGCAAATATAAAGGCGGTTCCAGTGATACACAAGTGAAACTCCTTAGCCTTGCTAGTTGATTTGTGTTTCGGATCATTCTGTTGATGGGCTGGCTTTAGCAGAGTGTGCCCTGGTTAGTATTTATCGTGATTGATTTTACAGGCTGACCTTCGTCTCAGCAGACACATGGCAGTGAAAATGAAAGGTATTTAGGAGACCAGCCAAAATATCTACATTGAGGCCATGAAAAATGGAACCCTAAATGCCCTGATATCCACTCTAATTTGCCTGGTTTACCTGGTGTTAATTGCTTCCTGGCCTTACTTCTTAGAATGGACCTTTACATTTCATATCCTGTTCACTTGGAAGTCCATTGTTTTAACTCTTTCCACATATGGAGGTGGATGCATTTTCATTTTCTTTCTTTGGCTTCACTAAAGACAGTTCAATTAACCTCTGAACAGTAGGTTTGTCAATTCTGACTTTGCATCTAACATTTTCTTGAATTTCTGTTTCTACTGGGCTCTTGGTGGTAAGATCAGGAAATTATCACGAACAATGTATGTGTTTCCTAAATCAAATCAAGCAATGGGAGCACAAGCAAGAGTGTTTGTTTTTGTTTTTAAGCAGATTTTTAAAGGAACTGATTGTTAAAGAAAATATTTCCTTTCTTCTTTTGTTAATGTACCTGTTATCTCTTTTGCTATAGATTTAGCTTGCATACATTTTTCCATTTGTCTTGTTTCTCTATAGAAAACTTCTCTGTAGATTGAAAATTAAAAAAGTAAGTAAGCAAATTAGTCCAAGGCCTTTGGACCACCCTTTTATATAGATTGTTTGTTTCCCCAGAGCATTTTGAAACTGCACTACTGCCCTTCCCTGTATTTAATGAGACCTATGGGCAAACACATGATTCAGTGGAAACTAAGAGGCAGAGTTTAAATATGCTCCGATGACAGCTGGCTTACTTGTGCGAGCTGTTGCAAAAGAACTTTACTAATGGTTCAAGCAGATGGACAGAAGGAAGAAAGCTGAATGTTAGAATGTGTGAGAGGCCAAAGGTCAAGGTGAATGAGGCTGGTGATTTCCTGAGGTCTGTGGGTGTTTTGTGTTGCAGTCTAAATTGAGGGTTGTTTTTAATTTGATGCATTTTTCTAAACTTTAAATAGCTTCATTAAATCTCCCCGCATCCCAAATGTCTCAACTCTTCAATTAGTTCTCAATTAAATTTTAGCTTTTACCTTTTAAGATAATATGGTATTTACCTGTAAAGTATAGACATCTATAATGTTTTTAAGGGTATGTTTAAAGTGGTCCATTTAATGAATATTTTTTACAAAACGTGATCCCATGAGGTTTTTTTTAACCAACAATGGTACATATACTATATCCTCTTGCCCTTTTTTAACTTAAAAATAATTTTTCTGCTGGTGCATGGTGATTATAAAACACTTTAAATATATTACATAAAGAATAACTGCCATTTGATTATTTCTGGAAAACCCTACTTTCCAGATACTTGCTGCGATTTAGGTTAAAAATCCCATGCCATTTTTGTATTTCTTCTGATTTTGTAACTCTTATATCTTTCAGCTTTAATCAAATTCTACTGAAGCCAAGACATTAACTAACTTTCAGTTTGACAATCAAGCCCTTTAAAGGAGGTCATAAATTTAAAAGGAAGATTGTTTTTGTTCCAGAAAAGAGATTATTTTGAAAGCTAAAATATATGTACCACTTATGGAAAGAAACAAAGTAAATCTTTGTTGCAAAAGGTACATTCTTTATTTCTCTGGTTCAAGAAATGGAGCAGGCTGCTGGAAGAAGTGGAGAAAGGTGCTCCTCTAGCTGCCTGGGTACCATGCCTTTCTTCCCATAGGGGATGGCATTGCATTGGCAGTTGCCTTGGGGTCAAGTATTTATTTATTTAAAGATATAATTTTAATTATATGAAACCCCAAATTTAAGCGTGTGTAAAATATTAACACAGAAATTAGATGTATTGTTTATCACCTTGATTTCCAAGCCATGTCAGACTGAAATCCATTTAGGAGTCATAAAAAATCACCAGGACTGGCCACTTAAAAAAATTACCTCAAATTACAATTAGCAGCTCTTTATTTGCAGTTTTCATACATACGTGGAGGTGCTGTTTGTGTTGCTGTTTCAGAAATAATTCACTATGACCAACTACACTGAAAAATAAGTGCACAGGTACAGGTTGAGGTCATTTAAAATCAAACACATTCAAAATTTGAAGATAAATAGTGTACTTGCCATCGGTGGTTAATTTTTCCTATACTTTGGTTTCTGGTGATCTTTCGGGTGAGGACTTTGAAGGTTATATTCATTATTAAAGAAATTCTTTAGGTGATGGGAAGGGTCTCAAATGAAATCTATAAAAGCAAAATGTAACACCTGTGGAAAGGAAGGGAGGAAGGGAGAGAGGGTGCAAAGGAAAGAGGGAGGGAGGGAGAGAGAGAGAGAAAGAGAGAAAGAAAGAAAGAATAGTAGTAGATATGTAGATATTTATTTCTCTTCATGTTTTCAGCAAAAGGTATTGACTGGAAAAATTTTAAATTTGTATTAATTGTATTAAAATGATATTCATAAAGAGAAAAATATCAGTTCCACTGACTTAATAAATTTCTCTGCACAGCTTTAACCTAACTAACCACTTTTATGAACAAAAAGTCATTGGAGACTCGATTGGGGAGCTAAGAAATTAAAGAAAGAAAAAAATGTCAATAAACCTGACTTGATTATGTAAACTTGGCTTATTTTTGAATATAACTAAAAATATATTTTAAATATTAATACACAATACATGTTTTAAACTTCTGTCTAGTCACTGTCCGTGATTTTTTTTAATAACAATTTTTAGTTTTTGCCTTTTAGCACTTTTTAAACACATGTGCGCAGAAAATTTCCCTTTTAATTGATGTGCCACTGAGAAGACAGCCCGGTGTAGAGAAAGGAGCAGTGGACTTGGCAACAAACAGCTATGGCTCCACCCACAGCTCTACCTCCAACTGCTTTTGTGAGCTTGGTCAAATTTGTTAACCTCTCTGAGTTATACATAAAATGGGGATGAAACCTACCTTGCAGGGTTGCTGTGAGTTTTAAGTGGGTTAATTCATGTAAAGTGGCAAGCTCTGCTCAGCAAATATTAGTTCACTTCCTCTTTAGTTCACTTGAAGAAACATTTATTCAGACACGGTATTAGGCTAAATGCCTTAAGTATAATTGTCTGGTTAATCTTAAAAACAAAACACAAGTCATGAGGTTGGCTCTCCAGTCGTTGTTGTTCTGCACTGAGAAAACTGAAACAGAAACAGCTAATAGTGAGTGGCTTAAACCTGGGTCTGCTTGATTCTAAAACCTGTGTCCTTAACTATTGAATATGCTGTGGAAAGAGATGGTCATATAAGCACAGAGAAAAAATAGATTAGTAGTGATATAGGGATCAAGGAATGAGACCAAAAAGATCCAACATTTTTGTAACTCTAATATCTGTAAAAAGAACTTGAACTTTCTTTAGATATGACAATGAGAATTAAAAAATATTCTAAATGCTTGGCTATAATACGTGGATACAAAACAGAAAAAGTCATGCAAAAAACAGAGTAGATAGGACCCAAATGGACAGAATGTCTGTTGATGAATCCTGTATAAGGAGTTATTTTGATATTGGCACGTTGGCATGATTAAGCATTTTTTCTCTAGTACATACTGTATTAGTCAGGCTAGGCTGGGTTACAGTGTGGTGCAAAAACAGACAGTGCCTAAATCTCAGTGGCTTCATACAGCAGGATTTTATTTTTCATCTGTGCAAAGTCTACTATAAGTCTGATTGCCTTCCAGGCAATCAACCAGACCTAAGTACATACTCTGCCTAACTGCCTAACCCATCAACCAGACCTAAGTACATACTCTGCCTAACTGCAAGGGGAACAGGACTGTGTGTTGTGTCACAAATCTGCACCATGTATACTTAAGACTGTTGGTAGGCTGTTTATTTTCAGACTATAACTTTTATGACTATTTAACTGAGATAATTTCTATAAACTAAAACTCCCCCCAGTAGAAAAGTGTCACTTTTATCTCAGCCATTTCTGATTAAGACATATTAAAACACTTAAGATGATTTAAGTGGGAATTGTTATCTGGAAGTGATTTTGAAAACTAAATATTCATTGCTCTTCAATCAGCAGGGATTATGTAATGTTTGCTCTGCCCTGTTTCAAGCAGTAGAATGTGATCTTACAGTTACAAATCTGTATAACAAAGAAAAAAACAACAACAAAAACAAAAGAACTGCTCTTTCATTCTGCCATAGTTTGTGGTGGGACTTGGTTTATATTAGAGACCGTTCATTTATTCTTGGGTCATTGCGCTGCAGAAGGAGTGGTGAGGCAGGGTGAGGGTTATGACAGCTTCAGGGCATGCATGTTCTGAGGGTTCTTCCACAGTGAGACTGGAAAGAGCAAATGGTCAAAGCCCTGGTTTCTACCTTTCCCCTATTTGAACAATAATGACAATTTACCTGTGGCTCATGTGGTAGCATAAGCAAATAAGTCCAGCCAAAGTAAACAGCATTTCAGTAATTCAGAAAGCAAAACCATCTCATGATCATGAGAAAAGATAAAAATATAGATGTACATTGATGAGGATTTTTAAAATAATTGCTATCCATGACGTTCCTTCGGAGATTATTTCATTACTTCTTGAGAAAGCAGAATTTACTTCTTGTTTATGAACATGGTGAAAATACAGGGACAGGAGAGCGTAGGAGAAACTTTATAGTGGCTTAAACCAATTGTTTTCCTTGGCTTTGAATTTTTATTTTTAACAGGTAAAGTGTTGCATTTATTAAAAGCAGTAAAGTGGACCACAAAAAAGGTTATTTCAAAAACTGTCAGCCAAGCACATTTATTGAGTACTCAATAGCTATGGTCCAAAAATGTAAAAGTAAATAAACATAATAAAATAAATCAATTAACTGAACCAAGCAAACCACACTTGAAGCTTTTATCTTGTTTCCTTCCTTGGCGTCAAAGTCTGGACACTCTGGAGATTTATACCTACGGTGGTTTCATTGCCAGAATGCCTTCTTCCTAACACTTATCTCTATCAGAGGATCCAGTAAAAAAAAAAAAACAAAAACAGTTTTATCATCACAAGATTTAGGAGCCATAATTTCCTGATTCAGTTGCTTGGGGTAGGGATCTGAAATTTATATTTTAAAAAGTTCTTCAAGTGATTCACATATGTACCTGTTTCCAAAACTTGAATTTAGAGTGTTCCACAGTGGTGGGATTTGGGATCCAAGAGAGACATAAATATGGCAACACTTTATGGCAACTGTTTTACACAAAGACTACTTTTAAGCAGCCCCACTGATATAGTTAAACTATTTGTCCCTGCCCAAATCTCATGTTGAATTACAATTCCCAGTGTTGAAGGTGGGGCCTGTGGGAAATGTTTAGATTAATGGAGTGATCCCTCATGAATGACTTGGACCATCACCTTGGTGATAAGTGAGCTCTCCATCTGAGTTTACACAAGATCTAGTCATCTAAAAGTGTGTGACACCTTCCCTTCCCACCCTCCCACTCTCTCTCTCTTTCTTGCTTGCTTCTGCTTTCTCCATTTGACATGCCTGCTCACCATTCGCCTTCTGTTATGATTGTAAGCTTCCTGGGGCCTCCCTAGAAGTCAAGCAGATGCCAACACCATGCTTCCTGTAAAGCCTACAGAGCCATGAGCCAATTAGACCTCTTTTCTTTGTAAATTACCCAGTCTCAGGTATTTCTTTGTAGCAATGCAAAAACAGCCTAATACACCTACAACTGGGCAGGTTACACTTTGTCTAGTGCTTCTGATTCTCACCTGCCTCACAGTATGTTTGGGTTAAAGCTCTGGCCAGTATGGACTGGTGTGCATCCTTGGCTCTTTCATTTCATAGCTGTATGGTCTTTGGCAAGTTCTTAATTCTGAGCTCTGGTTGCAGTTGCCTTGTCTAATAAAGGAGCTAATTTCATCTGCTTGGTAGCATTAGAGAGAATATTTGTAAAAAAGCCCTTCATTTGATGTCTGGAATATGGTAGGTGTTCTGTTTCCATCTCACTCAAAGTAAAAGTCAAAAGGCCCTCATAACCTTTGTCCCCACTTCCATTACCCCGACCTCCTCTATTAGTTTCCCTGTTGCTTGCTTCACATTGACCTCACTTCTGTTCCTGAAACCCTCCCTGGACACCTTGGCCCAGCCCCTGCACCTGTACATGCTTCTACCTGGAATATGCTTCTCTCAGCTACCTGCAGGTTTCCTCCCTTCCTTCCTGGCCTGAAACAAGTCCACGCTTCCCAGGGAGGCTCTCTCTCTCACCTTCCCTGTTTAAGTTGAAGCTTCTGCTTTCACTCTCTATTCCCCTTTCCTGCACTTACTACCATATACTATACTATATATTTTATTAATGTACCTTGTTTACTCTCTCTATCACCAGAATATAAACTCCAGCTGGGTGGAATTATTTGTTTGCTTTTGTAATTACTTCTTAACTTTCTAACAGCAATAACAATGCCTGGCAGACAGTAGGTGTTTAGTAAATGTTTCCCGAAAGAATGATTGTGAGTGGTGGTAGGTCAGTCTGGATAGGGGAGCATCATCCTTAGGCCAGAGAAATTCTGGGCTGGGAAGTTTTGGTTTCAGTTAGTCCTGGATGTCAAATCTTAGTATTATTTAGGGTGAACCAAATCACCACATTGTTCCTGTGAACACCCCAGCCACCTAAAATATATTTAGAAGGGTAATGACTCCAAGTTGTTCTAGATCCTACTTCCTTACATGTCTCTCCATCTGGAATCACCTCTCAAGGCCAAGATGATACTTGATCTGCATTTAGGGAAAGGACAACTGGGCAAAGTTTGAAACTGCCAGCTCAGAGATCCCTTGGGACATCTGTTTGATGACACCTGATGATCAGTGAATGATATTTGATTAATAATCTTGATTCACACTTTTCACCAATAAAATTTCTGTCGTTTTTCCTGAGATTCACCCTAGTGAATTTTTCAAGCTTCCTTGGTCCCATGAAAAGAAAAAAAATTCTCATGTTTCCTCTCATGCCTTCTCTGTGCTGCTGAAAAAGGCTCGGCTTCCTTAGCCTTTATTGTGTCCAGAGAAAGGGTCTCCCTCCCTTCCTCTATGGAAAGGCATAATCAGATGGGGAACTACACCTATCTTCTCATTTTCCCACTAAAAATAGTTTTTTCCCCCAAATGTAGTTATGTAGTTAAAAGAAACCTGGGAATTATCATTTATGACAGAAATGTCAATTTGTTGAAAAAATGTCGGTTTTACCAGATGCTTCTGGTGTTGGCTGCCTCGTCCAATTGCTCTCTCAACAGCTGCAAGCCCTTTGTCAGACTCCACACCTCCTCCCACGTGCTGTCTCTATCAGTTGGAGCCCAATTGGTGCCCGCTGCAGGCACTAAACTTCAGGCAAATAAAATAGCAGGGGTGAATCATGAACAAGACCAGTAAAAATAGCCTTCCTCTGTGCCTCTAAATTACAGTATTAAAATTACACTCCCGAATGCTCTTAGAAAGCTGAGTCGATGAATTTGGAGGATAATTTTTCAGTTGGGGAATCCAAGGATATTGCTGAAAAAGGAAAAGAACTCATATTTATGAAAGGTGTATTGCTACAAATTTTGCTGTGCAAAATTAGATTATATTTTACTCAATTCTCACACACCCTGTGATGATGAAACCCCTGTTTTACAGATGAAGAAACTAAGACTCAGAGAAATCAACTAAGTTACCCAAAGTCATAACAGGTACTCTTGCCCTTGCTCTGATTCCCCATTCTTTTGAGTATTTCAAAACACCCTAAATTTGTAATATCTCAATAAATGCTGCCATGGAAAGTTGCCATGATGGAATCTTGTGTACCTACAAGAGACTCTGACATTTGCAGACACTGTATGTTGAGAATGTTCGAATCCTCAAATTCAGAGGGCATTGTGGTATAAAATTCTCCACAATTGTCTCAGAGCTGTACTGAAATGGGCTGGCTAGATGGTGAGTAAAGGCTCAGTCACTGGTTATGTGATAGGCTTTGGCAAGCTAGCCAAAAAGATTAAAATCCAAGCCTTAGAATAATTGCAAATTATTACATTGTGAAGGTTGAGAGCTGGTAGTGAATAAAATGTTAAATCTAACAGCCTATGGCACTACATCAAAACTTGACTAGGACTTCTCTTTAAAACCAGCCTTAGAGTTAAATTAGGATTATGGTTAAAAGCAAGGACTTTGGAGAGTGACTTCCCAGGCTTAAATCCTTGGTTTTGCCACTTACTAGCTGTATTTTCCCTCCTCTTTGCCTCAGTATTTTTAACTTCAAAATAGTGATGATGCAACTTGCATCACAGTGTTGTGCTAGCATGGCTTGAAATTGTGGTTGTCAAATGATCAGAACAGTGGCACTTAGTAGAATTTTGTGTTAGTTACTTTTATTATGCATAACAATGCAAATTTTATTTAAAAATTTCATTTGTTTATGGTTCCATTGAATTTTGCTCAACATTCTACCCTTCAGTTTACTTACTCTGGTCACCAGAATTGGGGCTGTACAACTTCATTCATTAAAAAATGTCAGATTTATCCTCAGAAGAAGAGGTTTTCTATTACATTTATTTATTTAAAAATTTCAACTTTTATTTTAGACATAAGGGGTACATGTGCAGGTTTGTTAACACGGGAATATTGTACAATACCATGGTTTGGGATATGGATTCCATCACCGAGGTAGTGAACATAGTACCCAATAGGCAGTTTTTCAAACCATGCTCCCCTACCTCCTTCCCCATTTGACTAGTCCTCAGTGTCTATTGTTCCTATGTTTATGCCCATGTGTGCCCAATATTTGGTTCCCACTTATAGAGACAGTTCTGTCACCCAGGCTGGAATGCAGTGGCATAATTATAGCTCACTGCCTGAACTCGAGGGCTCAAGGCATCCTCCCAACTCAACTTCCCAAGTAGCTAGGTGTAAGCCACTGTGTCCGGCCAAGAAGAGGTGTTTCCATTTCCAAAGAAAGACCTTGCCTCAGTTTCTGACAGCAACAATTAGATGAGTGTAGTGTCTGCAACATCATTGTTTTTAAAGGGACAATATTCAATTTGCATGTATAAATTCTTCAATGTTGATTAAAAATTAATTCTATTACTTTATAGTTATACCTCATAGAGGATGATCTCTTTGGTTTATTTCCTAAGATTTCCAACTCCATTTGTGATTTCATGAACATATTGAGATCTGTCCAATATACCGTACAGTCCACTGAATTAAACACAAACTCCAAAGCATCTCATCTGTAATTGCTATCAAAGACTCAAGGAGTTGAATCTAGTCTTATATTTGATACCAGCTGACGGAGATCAATAATTTTTGACCAATTACCCTTTTCTAAGTGGCTTACATTCAACAGGACTTATAGTTCTGAGAAACTATTTTAAACTTTCTTCAACCTTAGTTTACTTTAGCAAAGAAGTAAAAGATTTAGGAAAAGACAAGATGGTAACTTTTTTTTTAATATGGAGGTATGTCTCAGTTTTATGTTTTCACAGCAATTGTATTAATAACTTAAGTTTCTTTAAATGTTATGGAAAAGTTTGCAACTCTATAGAATATTTAATAATAGTTCTTTCCTCATATAGAAAATGGTTGGGTTACAATGTCAGATATTTTTGCAGTTAAAAGTTATTCACTGGCATGACTGATTTTGTTTATTCCACAAAGCTTTCCTCTGAAAAAGGAAAAACTACTAAAAACTGCAAAGAACTTCGCTTTTGCCATCTTCTGGTTTTCTGTTTTGATTCCCTTCTCTATATCTTGGGAACTCCTCTTTAGCTCCTTTTATTATAACCATCCTTTCTCTCTCTCCTTGTTTTTAATGAGATCTATTGGTCTCTTTCATTTCCTAGTAGGTAGGAGATTTAGTGCTCCTGATGTTCCCCCCGGTACCTAGAACAGTGACCCCCAAAACTCATGGATGTGGGAATAGTTCACAAATAGTTCACAAACTGTTATGTTAGGATTATTTTCCTTTGAACTGTGAACTATTAGAGATAAAATATCTAATAAGGAGGAATGAATTCTGTTAGTGGACCCTGAGACCTAGTGGTGGACTAGTGAGGAGAAAGCATGGAGGTCCAGATGGAGAAGTCCTTTCCTGAATTCCATAAGTATGTGATGTAACACACACACACACACACACATGCACACACACATATGCACACATACATGGGGAGAGAGAGACAGAGCAAGAGAGAGAGAAAGAGAGGACATATAAATGCATCCTTTGCTCACAAATAAAAGGATTTTCATTGCTTGGACTTTAAGAAAGCTTATATACTTCTAAGAGTCCTATTTTGTTTGCTTGAACAAATCAGTGAGTCCAAAAGTTGGCTTCCTACGTAGTTTGGATAATAAAAACAATATTAAAATAGCATTATTTTTGTGTGGAAACTATGGAATTTGAGACTCCATGAAGAGAACTAGTATAGTCTTTCTACTTGCTTTATTTTGTTTCCAGACAATTAAAACTATGAAAATATTAATTCTATTGAGTTTTTCTTAATGTCATTTTACATGAGGAATATGACTGCACCTTTCGGATATTATAGAAAGGCAATGCAAATGTTTTCTAACATTGGGATAAAATCTGGTTGTTAAATAAAGTGTACATCTTTTAGCCTGAATAGTAAGAAACATCAGTCCCAGAAGAAATAAAAACTTATTTTGAAATGGTATTTTAGGCTTTAAGTATACAGAAGGTTTTCCAAAAATGGAAGAGAATGATTCCATTTTGCTACCCTTTAAATAATGAAACTACAAAATAGTGCCCACATCATGGTATATAATACCCTTCCATTGGAGGCTTATTTTCTTGTCAATATTTTTACTTCAAGTCTAATCTTTTGATATGATAGAGACTTCAAATTAAATCACAGACAGTGGTTTTCATTTTCTTCCTTTAAAATGACATTATTTCCAGCTCTAAAATGATTGTGAAGAAAATGCTTAACTCCCTAAACTGGCTGTTTAAAGCGCCACAATAGATTTGACTCTCAAATCGCATCTGTGGTTAAAGTTCACCTTGCAATGCATTTGAAATAAGTGTCTTGTGTTGAAAAACAAAAACTGTAAAACTTTTGGGGTTTCAAGTTTTCTGACTCCAAGTTAGTCATTTTCCTTTACTACTAGAAGAATTAAAGACATTAAAAATCAGCTGTTAGTGCATGTAATTGTGGCCTCTCATTTTTCCTTTTTCTGGAAATGAAAGGAATGCTGAAAGTGTTCCTATTTTATAATGTAGGAGGTGGCCAAGCATTTACAACTCTATATACTCCTCCAGTTGAATTATTCTAAACCTCAGACCTGGCCAGCAGGTTTCTCCCAGACGATTTTCATTTTCATAACATTCACATCCAATAAGCTGCACAAAACATAGTGTGAGAGAAAAAGGGGGACAGGAAATGGCTCTGTTGCATGGTTATTACATCCTATTGCCTGTGGGTTGCTTGTTATGAGTTTTAACTATGTAAATATGACGTATATGACATCAGAATTTAATCTTAAAGCTTCTATGTGGGAGATAGAGTGTGACTTTATTGTTAGGGTTAAAATCAACTGGGTGTTGACAGGTCTCAAAAGTCACTGAGTAAAAGCTTAAAAAGAAAAAGCTCAGACTGATAAGCTGTTCTTTGATTGACAACTTCAGGCCTGACTGCCACTATTGAAAACAGTTGGGTGAAAGTTTGGTTGAAGGGAAAAAAGTGTTATTTCATAAGAAACTATACTGGGAAATATAGGATGATTTATAAGCTGATATAGCACAAAACCCAAAGAAAAACAGGTGTAAGGTTTAGAAAATCTGGAAACTGGGAGAAAGGACACTGTCTATGAATGATTTAATTAATATTGTAAAAGGACTTTACCAAAAGAATGCTGACTCAACCAGAAAAATACATTTCTGTCCACTAGCTTTGGGTTTCAGCAAATCATTTGTCAACAGCTTGTGGTGAAACAATCTAATAGGGGGTGGGAGGAAAGAATAAAATGCACAAGCAAAATATTACAATGGAAAATACATGTAGGAGGAAAAAGAATATAGTTCTTTTTTTCATCTTTCTAGTAGAGTAGAACCAATTCTGGCACTGTAAAATTCATTATGGAAACAATAAAATAAATGCACTCTAAAGTAGCCATCATTGGTTGATTGAAATGTTATGATTGTTATACATGCCATATCTTATCAAATATTATCCATAAGGAAGTATTCAGTTCCTGTTGTGCCAATTATCCTACTATGTGCATCATAAACTTTTATGGCTTGTTATGGAATGTCACTTGGCTAACTATTTCTCCCTTCAAATATTGCATCATCAGATTCAGATGGAAAACATATTCTAATGTGGCAAAGTGTTAAAGAAATTTAATACTCTAGGGCTAAATGAAACTGCTATGGTTCATCTCCTGGATAAGAACAACAATTTATGAATGCAATATTCATTTCCTGAGGTGAACACAAGCAAAAACCTTGTCTGAAACTTAAAACCTAGATGTTTGGCCTCTGGTAGTTTCCTCATTTAACTCATTGATGTCATATATTAAGGCCACTGGTAAGATCACATCTGGGGAGTGCTCACTTTTTCAACTTCCCTAATTACTTTTACAGGGGACTCCTGGCATAATTACATCAGCCAGGACCAGACCACAGAGTTTATGAGATCAGTCTTTCTCTTTTAATATATTGCTAAAATGTCAAAATAATCTATTTGTTTTCTCTTGATCATGAAAACTGATGAAGAGTTTGGCATTTTAATTCACAGAGGCATCCATTGAGATCTAGGTTCTAGAATAGTGCATAATTCTATGGAGAAATCATGAAATTATAAACTTAGCATGTATATGTCTTTAAGACCAGAGAACCCAGAGATGATTCCACAGTCATTTGTATTTGTAGAAAGACAAAAATTGCCAAGAACTGTCATTTTTCTCCTTCCAAAAACTAAACATCTGCATTATAAATTTTAGTATATTAAACATAATAAAGTAAATTTACAGGGAAATCCATTTGAGTCTTATCTGTTATTATCAGGGAGAAGTAGAGGACATATCTAGACAGCAATATTTTGAGCTTTTAATGCAAACTTCTTTCATTGACAAGAAACCACTTTTATTTAAATATTCTAGAATTCACAGAAATTCTAGGTGACAAGGTTAAATATTCAGATAAATGTATGAGAAGTTGATGATTTGTCCATCTGAGATTTCTATAGAATCAGGAGCAAATTTTGCTCAAAGTATGATTTTGCATGACTGTCAGCTATTGCGGGCACCTATAGCTGGGGGAAAATGAGACAGCAACAGAGAGAAACACATCGCAAGTTTTCATATAAAAAGCCTTCTTGCCTTTCATAAACTCACTTCTGAACACTAAACTAAACCACGTACGGAGTTGAAAGATGCTTTGACTCTGTAAAGATCCAGCATTTAGAGACTTCAGCTTTTGTGGAAAAAGTGCTCATTGTAAGATAATCAACTGATTTGAGGGGCATAAGAACAATAATAATAATAAGAATAAGAAACCATTTCAGGTGATAACTGGAGAAAGAAAACCCCAGCAAGGTGTGGGGCAGGCTCTGTGGTATAAAATTAGAACTCAAACCTGTCATACACTTTCAATAAGTGAGGGCCATGTGGAGGTAACTTGGAGGGAGAAGGATAAAACACAAAGAGAAAAGAAGAAAGAAGCCTAGCCCCTTCTGGAAGCAGCTGCATCTACCGTTCTTGGCATGCAGTGTTCTTTAGTTATTCTGTCTTCTGACACTGCAATGCTCTGCTTGAAATTCCTTGCCATTCCTCACAGGTCTTTTTCAATTCACCTTTAAAAAATTCTCACTTTTTTTTTTTCGTTGGTCAGACCTGCAAGGGAGAAAAAAGCAACTTTCTCTATCAGACAGTCATGGCATATTATTTTGGCTTAGCTAGAATTTGCTAGAATGAACCCATTATTACCCTTCCTCTGAGTGCTGACAATGTCATCATCTCTGCATTCTGCAAGTAAATTTGAACTGTGAGTCAAGAATGCCTATTCCAGGGAGATGCTAGGCATACATAACTGCCTTCTCATCTGCTATCCTCTAACTCAGAGAAGAGAGGTAGAGCAGGCAGAAAGGAGGGTATGAGTAAAGAATTGGGTCCTTACTAATGACTCACATATTGCAACAGGTACCTTACATACCTGAATTATCTCACTCCATCCATATCACAATTCTACACTGTAGGTAGGCAGATATGCTTACCTTTTTTTAAACAGGCAAAGAAACAGATGAAGAGCTCACATAGCTTATAAGAGCTCAGTTTGACTCCAAGTTTGTGCTTCTTTCACTATATTCTGCCATAAACTCCTTTAATATATTCCTTTTCAAGTATTTTAAAGACATTATCTTTAAAATGCTGAATGGTCAATAAACGAAGGTATGTTTTTAAGTGTTTTATGAATCTTAATTTTTTATGCCCAAGTAGACTTACTTTATTTTATTTTATTTGAGACAAAGTCTCGCTCTGTCACCCAGGCTGGAGTGCAAAGACTCAATCTCAGCTCACTGCAGCCTCAACCTCTCAGGCTCAAGCGATCCTCCCACCTTAACCTCCCAAATAGCTGGGACTACAGGCATGCATCACTATGCCTGGCTAATTTTTGTTTGCTTTTTGTAGAGACAAGGTCTCACTATGCTGCCCAGGCTGCTCTTCAACTTCTGGGCTCAAGTGATCCTCCCACCTTGACCTCCCAAAGTGCTGGGATTACAGGTGTGAACCACCATGACTGACCTAGGTATTTTAAAGAGCCCCTTTTCTAGCAGATGATCAGGCAGACACCTCTTCTATTGAAATACTACATAAGGAGCTGCCAGTGTATCATAAAGCAAGATCAAATGAAAAGATTCAGATAAACAAAAGCCCTGTGGGGGAAGTAAAGCAGGGAGTAATATAAATCTCACGTGCAGTTACAACAGTGGATTCTCAGTAGGTTGGAGCAGAAATTCCAAGCATTAGAAGTTTGTCGGGGTTTACAGATCCAATCATGCCTCAAGGACATGGATCACAATATAGCTGAGGTGGTAGGCACCCACCTGGGTGAAATCCCAGGCTATTTTCTTAGTTGTGTTCAGTGGTCTTATGGCCATAGTCTCTTCTACACTCTTGAGTGAAGGGTCATTCTTGTCTTCCAGGAACAGTTGGCCTTTTTGGATGAAGGTGTGATTACTAGAAAGGAGTACTACTGGGTGATAAAGTAAGAAGACAAAGGTGCAGACAATCAAAAGCAGCCACATCAGTCTGGTGATGGGTGAGGGAACAGGTGTCAGAGCCAGGTGACCTTTACATACATCACGGCTAACTAGAAAACCATTGGGTGACTTGCTAGTTCCTCGAACTTCTGGGAAAGAGAATGGTGTTATAGGTGAGAGAACAGGGTGAAATCAGGGAGGTGTAAAATAGCAGGATTTATTGGAAGGATAAGATTTTTGATGCAGTTGAAATAGAGGATTAAGGTTGGGGGGGAATGTGGCAATAGAATTTTTATCGTCACAATAAACCAAAGGCATAATAAAGTACCTAAGAGATGTTTTGCTCAACATTGTCCTAAATGGCATAGCCAGAGCCCTTTCTTCTAGGAGTTTATCAAGAAAACGTGTACTGATGCGGAACATGGTCATAGCTGTGCGGAAGAGACGTAGCTAAAATGCACAGAGAGCTTTAAATATACCATTTGATTTAATCCCCATACAACCTATTGTGTTGTATCTACTACTATTTTGCCTACTCAATTTATGTGGAAACTAAAGCTTGGAAAGGGCAAGTAACTTCCCAGGGTAAAAGCTAATGTGTGAGAGTTTAGAACCCAGAATTAGGGCCCAGGTCTTTTGGACTTCAGGGCCTGTGGTGATGAGCAATAGGCAGTGCTGCTCCTCACTACACTATTCTGAGTATTGTATCTGGGCCTCACTTCAATACGCTAAACTGTAGCTATCAAAGGCTACTGGATTTTTTAAAAATTCAGACATTCATCGATTTAAAAAAAAATCTTTCCATCATTATTAACTAAGAGTTGACCGTATGCTTAGTACTGGGCTAGGTTGTTTGCTTTAAAGATACAGGCATTAATTAAATATTTCCATATGAGTGTGTTGGCGAAGTTTGGTGTTCTAGTGTGAAATGCAAAGTCTGTGATATTTAATCATAATTATGGAATCAAAATAGTGTGTATTACGATGAATTTTTCTATTTGTATTAATATGTTGGATACAAGTATAGTTTTGTTACATTGATGTCTATAGTGGTGAAGTCAGGGCTTTTAGTATATCCATCACTAGAGTAACTACATATTACCCATGTGTGTATTATCATTGTCCTATTTTCAAAGCAGAGCAATTGCTTTTCAGAATTAAGTTTACACAGGCAAGTATTTTTCCAAATTGATAATTAAATGTCCTTGCTGTAGTCAGAGTTCTAACTTCAGTCATGGGGTAGCTACTGAAATTATATATTTTTAGATGTGTGTTTGTGTGTGTGTGGGCATGTGTGTGTGTGTGCGTGTACACGATGGAGGGGGTGTCACATAATTGAGAAGAATATTGAATAGACTGGCTCAGGTGGGGAAGCAGAATGAAACACCAAATCAAAGGCAAAACATCAACTGCATGCAGTGTTGCATAAATCAAAGGGGCGCCGGATGATATGGATGTGGTTTTAGTTGTGAAAATGAAAAAGAAAGGATACATTTTGAAGAAAAATTGACTGCTGAGTAGAGATTAAAAAAAACATAATTTTAAGGATGTGTGCTTTAAATAGGAAGATAATTATAAAATTAAGTATGAAACTCAATGAAACTATTATAATAGGGTTTTTTTCCCCCCAATGCCTATTGAATTTCACAGGACTTACCAAAAATTGAATACAAGATTTTTCTTGAATATATCATATGTATAACCTATCAAAATTGTTCAACAATTTCTCTAAGGCTTGCAACAAATTTAACAATAAATTGAACTTGCAACAAACTAAACTTTAAGCTTCAGAAAAGACTAGTATATTTACATGTAGAATCCTTATACTGCCTTAATGTTTATTCTTTTATCTTAAGGTCCCTGCCTGGAGGAAATTCATTTTCCTTTCTGTTTGATTGAAAGCTTGTAACAACCTCCCTCCCATATTTACAATAAGATCAAAATGGCATTTTATTTGCCCATCTGGAGATCACCAAATGCGTAAAGCTTGTCCGTGTGGAGGCCATCTGTTGTGAATGGAGACACACATGGAAACTTAATCCTTGAACTTCTTTTTTAACTTTCTCTTTTGCTTGCCTGAGTAGAAGGCAATTCAGACCTGTCACTTGTGATACAAACTGTAGGCCAGGACACACTGCTGCCTTTTAATGTCACAAACACTTTCATTTGCCCAACTGTGAGTACCTCTCTGAGAAGATCTAAAGGGTGAAAAAATTTTAGCACCATCTTTCATGACACAAATTGAAGGTTAGAGTCAGAGCTTTCCCTAATGGGCTATTGCTTGGGTTGCACTTAGAACAAGGGAAGAGTCTTGGGGAATCATAACCATACTTTTTCTTTGAAAGTACCCATGGTCTCTCTAAGTAATTCTGAATGTGGTGAATACGGAGAAAAACACTTTCTGACTCATTTTTTTTTTTTTTAACTTTATGTCCTCACATGTTTCTATTTCAAGTTGAAGAAAATCATTTGGTTTAAAAATCATTTCAAAATGATGTTACTTATGAGGTAGGACAAATAAATCACCAGGGACTGGACTTCCCAGAGACACTTTGGATATGGATAGAATTTTGCAGACTTGCACTGTTTTTGTCTACCTTAGATTATATGCAGGTATAATTTTGTGTCTTTATATATGTAAGTACAATTTCATGTCTGTAAATATCACAAGTCAGTATGTTAACTGGACTGGCTTGATGCTAAAACTCAGTGCACAGCTGTAAGCAAGGAGGCCACACAATCTTTGTCTACAAGCTTTCTGCATCAGACTGTTTCATGAACCTTTGACGCTTTTAGCACCTGACTGGTTTGCCATTAAAGACAACAAAATTGCTTCTTAAACAATAATTTTAAGATCTCAGCTTTGCACTCTACATTGCCTTGTTCTTTAATTTTCCTCACATTCATTTTCAACATTTCTGTATGTAGTTCTGCTTTCTCTTATACTCTTTGCTCAAATGCCAGTTATCTGTCCCATTCGTGATTAGAACTTCTTTCTTGAAGTCATCTTAACCTTTATTTAAACAGCCTCTAAAAATTCTCAACACTGTTACCAAAGTGATCCTTTCTTTCTGGATTGTTCACTCTCTAAAATTGATTTGTGTAGTGTTCTAAAAAACATTCAGTGGTAATTGCAATAGCAATTTATTCCTTACTATTTTTAAAGAAAGCTGTGCTTTTGGTAATAGCAAAAAATTGAAAACAACTTAAATGTTAGACCATAGGGAACTGGATTAATGGATTATGGTATATAAACATACTTGAATCTGAAGCAACCACCAAGGATTATTTTCTAGGAGTTGTTAACAATTTGGAAAATGTTCACAATAAATTGAAGGGGAAGACTGTGTTAGAAAATAGTATGTGAGGTATCACCACATTTTTGTAATAAATTTACATGTTTGTGTAGAGAAAAGGACTGCAACTACAGAATCAAAATGTTAACTGTGCTTATCTCTGATTGATGGAATTATCAGTGATTTCATTTTATTCTTTATGAGTTGTGTATATTTTTCAAATATTCTACAATGAAAGTATTTACTTTTAGAGCCAGAAAAACTATTTTAGAAAATGGGCAAAAACACATCACTTAAGAAGTGGTGTGATATGGTTTGGCTATGTCCCCATCCAAATGTCATCTTGAATTGTAGTTCCCACAATCTCCGTGTGTCATGGAAAAGACCCAGTGGGAAGTAATTGAATCATGAAGGTGGTCCGCTCCATGCTATTCTCATGATAGTAAGTTCTCACAAGATTTGATGATTTTATAAGGGGCTTCCCCCTTTGCTTGGTTTCCCCTCTCATTCTCTTTGTTACCACCATGTGAAGAAGGACACTTGCTTCCCTTTCTGCTATGGTTGTAAAATTTCTGAGACCTCCCCATCCCTGCAGAAATAGGAGTCAATTAAATGTCATTTCTTTATAACTTACCCAGTCTTTGGTATTTCCTCATAGCAGTGTGAGAATGGACTAATACATGGTGTTTGCCTTCTATTATTCGAAAACACTTATCTAAATTCAGACCTAAAAACTGGGCAGGTAAAATGGTGTCACACCTCTAAACCAAGGAGCGGATGAGAATTCTATATTATGTATAGCAAATGAGCCAAACATCTGGGGTTTTAGGATACTTTCTGCTGTTTGAGACCAGTAGGTGATCTGATAACATTTAAGTCTACTTATGTTTCAACATTTCTAGAAATAGTAGCATGTACCATGTTTCCTCCACTCTAAATAAGACACCCTGGCAGCATCTTTTATTAGAGATCATTGTCAAGAGCATTAGCTCTTCTGTGTAAATCCTTTGGCTGAGCCCATCTCCTTCAGCTTCTTCAAAGTTTCACCTTAATCCCTTACTTTGTTCAGTATCCTTTATATTGGGTTATTTCATATCAACCTCAGAACCTTCTCACAATGACATATTTTTGAAATGTCTTTCCTGTCCTGTAAGAATATGTCAAGACATTCCCATGGCTATGTGACCATTCTTGACCAACTTGTAACCCAGCCTGGCCTGGACAAACAGGAGAGAAAAGGCTGCATGAGGTATCTGCAGGGAGATGTGCCTGAGGCAACTGCAGATAACTTTTGAGCGCTCCCAGGAGTAGGGGTTGAGTATGGAGAAGGAAGAAGAGGAACAGCATGGTTGAGAGAGGTGCAGGCATGGCAGAGAAAGCTGGAAGGCCTGGCAAGGCCTCCTAAGGCTTTATGAGGAAAATGCAGCAGTGATCTTTAAGGATATGGAAGTAGCTTGTCAGCATCTGGGATGACTCCTCAAGTGCCCAGATGAAGAGATGACAATCAAATATGGGACACTCCCCACTACTCTCTTGATACCTTGACTCTCACTCTCTCTAGGCACCTGGGACATATATGCAGACCTAGGGATTCCGATCAACTGAAAGACCCAGTAGTGACCTAAAACTGAATCGACTGAAATTGACTTTCTTCCATCTATGAGAATGGGGTTAGGGATAGAAAATATGTTGAATTATGGCAAAAAATTATTTTGCATGCTTGAGTCTGTGGCCTGAGAATTATGCGTGCCATAAACAGGGCAGAAATTTTGCTTAAATTGGTACTTTGTACAGGTATTATAAATATTTGTCTGTATAGTAAAGATAGATAAAGACAAACAGATAGATACATAGGTAGATAAATAGATAGATTTCCATAGCTGAATTATTTACATACCATTTTTTTCTGGCAATTCCCTATCTATTCCTTTTTAGCAGTGCCCAGGACTATTTCATCTACAATCTAGGACTTAATAGAGCTTTTTAGAGGAAACTTATGAAGCAGAAAATACTACATATGTACCTTTATTATTTAGAATCTAAAATGACAGAACAGAATTCAACATTTTCTCTAATGTAAAGCAAAGCTGTTCATTACCCCCGAAAATGTCAGGGATCACAACAAAACAATAACAAGAACAAACAAAAACAAAAAAACCAAAAAACCTCAAACTAGTTTTTGGGTCTCTTTGTCTTAGTCAAAAAGCCAAGAAGCCAAATCAGATGGAGTACCATACTGCAAAGCTTTCGTCAAATCTTCCCTAAATTGTACACAAAGGACCCCAGGACATCATTTAGTTTAACCCCTATGTTGGTCTTGGGGTTCACAAATTCAAAAGCCTTTAGGACTTGGTGGATGATAAAAATGAGTAAAGGTGTGAAGAGTACAAAAGGAGTGATTGGAACTCTGGCAAACTCGTCTAAGATATGACCTAAAGAATAAGCAGCAGCCAGACAGGAGCAGATGCTAGGAGAGAGTTCACAGGAAGATGGAAAAAGGGTTTGGGGGCCAACGGCAAGTGGGAACTTGGTACACTCTTGGAGGATGATGAACAACAAAACCAGACAGATAAGCCAGGGGACAAGATAACCATGAAGAATACTGCTCTACTGCTTAGAATGAAAAGATTGATAAGTTAACAATAACTTCATTCCTAAATCCCCTTCTTCTACCCCATCCCCAAGGTAGTATTGCCTCGATACTACAATTCTCTTCCCACACCTAGATTTATTGAGGTATAAATAACCAAAAACTTGCATATATTTAACGTGTACAACATAATGCTTTGATGTACATATACATTGTGAAATTATTACCACAATCAAACTAATCACCTCACATAGTTATCTTTTCTCTCAGTCTCTCAGTCTCTCTCTCTCTCTCTCTCTCTCTCTCTCTCTCTCTCTCTGTGTGTATGTGTGTGTGTGTGTGTGTGGTGGTGGTGGTGATGGTGGTGGTGGTGAGAACACTTAAGATTTATTCCGTTAGCAAACTTAAAGAATACAATACAATATTATCAACTGTAGTCACCTTGTCATTCATTAGATCTCCAGAACTTATTCATCCCACATAACTTAAATTTTGTACCCTTTGACCAACATCTCTCCACTCCCTATGCCTCTGTCCCCTGCTACCACTATTTTCTTTTCTGCTTCTATGAGTTTGTCTTTGTTAGATTCCACATATAAGTGAGATTGTATAGTATTTCTCTTCCTGTGTCTTGCTTATTTCACTTAGCGTTAACACCCTCCAGGTTCATTCATTTCATAAAAATGGCAAGGTTTCCTTCTTTTTACGAGTGAGCAACATTCTATTGCATATAAATATATAGTACTATATTTTCTATCTCCATTCATCTATTAACAGATATTTAGTTTGATTCCATATCTTGACTATTGTGAATAATGCTGCAATAAACATAGGGGTGTAGATATCTCCTTGACATACTGATTTCATTTCCTTTGGGTATATAACCAGAAGGGGGATTGCTAAATCATATAGCAGTTCTGTTAATTTTATTTTAAAAATTCAATTATAGTTTTTATCTATGTATATATATTTTTCTTTATAGTTATACAATATTTTACATATTTATGGAGTACATGTGAGTATTTTTTATGTGTATATATGTCTAATGATCAAATCAGTCAGTTTGGAGCATCCATTACCTTGAGTATTTATCATTTTCGTATGTTAACATCTTGAGTTTTCCCTGCTAGCTACTTTGAAATATGTAATATACTGTTGCTAACTATAGTCACCCTTGTCTGCTTTTGAACATTACAATCTTCTATCTAACAGTAAGCCTGTACCCATTCACCAACTTCTCTTCATTTTCTCCTCCTACCTTAACACCCTTCCTAGCCTCTAGTATCTATCATTCTATTCTCTGTCTTCATGAAATAAAGTTTTTCGAGTCCAGATATGAGTAGGAACATGCAGTACTTGTCTTTCTGTGCCTGAGTTATTTCACTTAACATAATGACCTCCAGTTCCATCCATGTTTCTGCAATGACATGATTTCATTTTTTTTTATAGCCGAATAGTATTCCATTGTGTGTATATAGCACATTTTCTTTATCAATTTGTTGATGGACACAGGTTGATTCCATACTATTTTTATTGTGAATAGTGCTGTAATAAACATGTAAGTACAGGTATCACTTTGATATACTGATTTTCTTTTCGTTGGATAGATATCCAGCAGTGGGCTACTAAATCATATGGTAGTTCCATTTTTTTTTTCTTTTTTGGGAAATCTCCTTACTGTTTTCTATAGTGGTTGTGTTAATTTACATTCCCCAAACACTGTAGAGTTAGTTCCCTTTTCTCCGCATCCTTGCCAGCATCTGTTTTTTTTTTTTTTTTTGTCTTTTTAATAATAACCATTCGAATTGGGGTAAAATGATACCTTATTGTGGTTTTGATTTGCATTTCCCTGATGATTAGTGATAGTGAGCGTTTTTTCATATACCTGCTGTTCATTTTTAGGTCTTCTTTTGAGAATTGTCTATTCATGTTATTTTTCCACATTTTAATGAAATATTTGTTTTGCTTTGTTATTGTTGAGTTGTTTGTATATTATTGTATATTCTAGGTATTAGTCCCTTATCAGATGAATAGTTTGCACATAACATGTTGTCTCTTCACTTTGTCAATTGTTTCCTTTGCTGTTCAGAAGGCTCTTAGTTGCATATAGTTCAATTTGTCGATTTTTGTTTTAGTTGTCTATGCTTTTGAGGTCTTAGCCATAAAATATTTGTTTAGACCAATGTCTGGAAGTGTTTTCACTGTGTTTTCTACTAATAATTTTATAGTTTCAAGTCTTACATGTAATTCTTTAGTCCATCTTGCACTGATTTTTGTATATAGTGAGAGGTAGAGGTCCAGTTTCATTCTTCTGCCTATGGATATCCAGTTTTCCCAGCACCATTTATTGAAGATGGTGTCCTTTCTCCAGTGTATGTTCTTGGCATCTTGTCAAAAATTAGTTGGCTGTAAATATGTGGATTTATTTCTGGATTCTCTATTCTGTTCCATTGGTCTATGTGTCTGTTTTTATACCAATAGCATGCTGGTTTGGTTACTTTACTCTTATAGTATATTTTGAAGTTAGGAAGTGTGAAGCCTCCAGCTTTGTTTTTTTCTGCTCCGGATTGCTTTGGCTATTCTGGCTTTTTTTTCTTTCTTTCTTTCTTTTGTTTTTTTGGTTCCATATAAATTTTAGGATTTTTTTTCTATTTCTGTGAAAAATGGTAATGGTGTTTGATAGTGATCACATTGAGCCTGTATATTGCTTTGGGCTATATGGCCATTTAAATGATATTAATTCTTTTGATTCAGGAGTATGGGATGCCTTTCCATTTGTTTGTGTCCTCTTCAACTTCTTTCATCAGTGTTTTGTAGTCCTCCTTGTAGAGATATTTCACCTCCTTAAATTTATTCCTAGGTATTTTTTTGTAGCTACTGTAAATGGATTGCCTTCTTGTTTCTTTTGGCTATTTGATTGCTGGTATATAAAAACACTACTGATTTTTGTACATTGATTTTGCATGCTCCAACTTTACTGAATTTGCTTATCAGATCTAAAAGATTTTTGATGGAGGGAGTCTTTTGGCTTTTCCAAATATAAGATCACGCCATCTGCAGTCAACCAAAATGCCCATCAATGATAGACTAGATAAAGAAAACATGCTACATAAACATCACGGAATACTATGCAGCCATTAAAAGGAAAAAGATCATGTCCTTCGCAGGGACATAGATTGAGCTGGAGTCCATTATCCTTAGTAAACTAATACAGGAACAGAAAATCAAATACCACATGTTCTCACTTATAAGTGGGAGCTGAATAATGAGAACACATGGACACATGGGGGATGGGAAACAACACACACCAGGGCCTGTCGGAGGGTGGGGGGTGGGAGGAGGAAAAGCATCATAGCTAATAAATGCTGGGTTTATTAGCTATGTGGGTGATGGGATGATCTGTGCACCAAACCACTATGGCACACATTTACCTATGTAACAAACCTGCACATCCTGTACGTGTACCCCAGAACTTAAAATAAAAGTTGGAAAAAAAGAGATTATGTCATCTACAAAAAGGGACAATTTGAGTTCCTCTTTTCCAATTTGGATCCCTTTTATTTCTTTTTCTTACCTGATTGCACTCGCTATACTATTCAGTACTATGTTGAATAGGAGTAGTGAAAGTGGGTATCCTTGTCTTGTCCCAATTCTTAGAGGAAAGGCTCTCAATTTTAACCCATTCAGTATAATCTTAGCTGTGAATTTGTCATATATGTCCTTTATTATTTTGAGATGTAATCCCTCTATACCTAGTTTGTTGAGAGTTTTTCTCATGAAAGGATATCCAATTACATAAAATATTTTTCTGTGTCTATTGAGATGATTATATGGTTTTTGTCCTTCATCCTGTTGATGTGATATATAATATTTACTGATTTCTGTATGTTAAAACATTCTTGCATCCCTGATATAAATCCCACTTGATCATGGTGTATTATCTTTTTGATGTGCTGTTGAACTCAGTTTGCTAGTATTTTGCTGAGGATTCCTGTGTTTATGTTCAGCAGGGGTATTGGCCTATAGATTGTGTGTGTGTGTGTGTGTGTGTGTGTGTGTTCTTGTCTGGTTTTGGTATCAGATTAATGCTGGTGCCATAGAATGAGTTAGGGAGAATTCTCTCCTCTTCAATGGTTTGGAATAGATAGAGGAGCATAGATATTAGTTCGTTATATGTTTGGTAGAATTTGGCAGTGAATGTATTCAGTCTTGGGCTTTTCCTTTTTGGGAGACTTTTTATTACTGTGTTAATATTGCTACTCATTATTAGTCTATTCAAGTTTTTAATTTTTTCCTGATTCAGTGTCGGTAGGTTTAATGTTTTCTGGAATTTATTCATTTCCTCTAGGTTTTCCAGTTGTTCGTAATAGTTATTCATAATAGTCTCTGATAATCTTCTGTATTTCTGTGGTATCAGTTGTAATGCCTCCTTCTTCATTTCTGATTTTGTTTATTTGGGTTTTCTTCTTCTCATGGTTAGTCTAGCTGGTGGTTTATTGATTTTGTTTATATTTTTGAAGAACCAATGTTTTGTTTTGCTGATTCTTTTTATTTTACAGCTCTATTTCATTTACTTCTGCCTTAATCTTTAATATTTCTCTTTTTCTGCTACTTTTGGGTTTGGTTTATTCTTGCTTTTCAAGTTCTTTGAGGCACCTTGTTAGATTGCTTATTTGAGACCTTCCTATTTTTTGATCTAGGTGTTTATTGCTATAAACTTCCCTCTAAGTATTGCTTTTGCTGTATCCCACAAGTTTTGGTATGTTGTGTATCCATTTTCATGTGTTTCAAGATATGGTTTGATTTATAGCTCAATTTCTTTATTGACCTAATGGTTGTTCAGGAGCATGTTATTTTTTTTTATGTATTTGAATTTTTTCCAAAATTGCTTTAATATTTATTTCAAGTTTTAGTCCACTGTGGTCTGAGAAGATACTTGATATGATTTTGATTTTTAAAAATTTATTGAGCTTTTTTGTTGTCTAACATAGGTTTTTTTCTGGAGAGTGCTTCATGTGCTGATAAGAACAATGTGCATTCTGCAGTTGTTGGATAAAGTGTTCTGTAAATGTGTGTTAGGTCCATTTTGTCTAAAGTCCAGCGGGTGTTAAAAATCCCCTGTTATTATTGTATTAAAGTCTATCTCTCTGTTTAGATCTAGTAATATTTGCCTTATGAATCTGGTTGCTCTAGTGTTGGCTGCATATATATTTAAAATTGTTATATCCTTCTCCTTGGATCAATCCCTTTATTGTTATGTAATGGACTTTGTCTTTTTTAAAAACTGTTTTTGACTTAAAATATCATGTATGTGATATCAGCATAGCTACTCCTGCTTGCTTTTGGTTTTAATTTGCATGAAATATCTGTTTCCATCTCTTCATTTTCAGTCTGTATGTGTTTCTATAGGTAAAATGTGTTTCTTATAGGCAGCATACAGTTGAATCTTTCTTATTTTTTATTTTTGACAGGGCTTCACTCTGTTACTCAGGCTGGAGTGAAGTGGCAAAATTATGGCTCATTGCAGCCTTGACTTTCTGTGCTCAAACAATCCTTCCACCTCAGCCTCCCAACCAGCTGGGACCACAGGCACATGCCACCATGCTTGGCTAATATTTAATATTTACTTTTTTGTAGAGATAGGGACTCACTATGTTGCCCATGTTGGTCTTAAACTCCTGGGCTCAAGTAATCCTCTCACCTCGGCTTCTTAAAACGTTAAGACTACAGGCATGAGCCACGGCACCCAGCCATTTTAAAAAAAAAATCTTTCAGCCAGTCTATATATTTTGAGTGGAGAATTTAATTCATTTACTTTCAAAGTTATTATTGATATGCGAGGTTTTGTTCCTGTCTTCATATTGTTAATTATTTTCTTATTGTTTCCTATCTTCTTTGATCCTTTCTTTTTCTCTTATGTTTGTCATCGTGGTTTGGTGGTTTTCTGTAGTGATGATTTGAATCCTTTCTCTTCTTCATTTGCGTGTTGGCCTTACCAATGTGTTTTGTAATTTTGTGTGTTTTCATGATAGTAAATATCATCCTTTTGCTTCCGGGTTTAGTACTCCTTTGAGAATTTCTTGTAGGGCTGGTTTAGTGGTAATAAATTTTCTCAGCTTCTGCTTGTATGGGAAATACTTTATTTCTCCTTCACCTATGAAGGATAATTATGCTGGATATAGTATCTTTGACTGGCAGTTTTCTTCTTTCAGCACTTTAAACATATCATCCCATTCTCTCCTAGCCTGTAAGGTTTTTGCTGAGAAATCCATTGTTAATTTAATGAAGATTCTTTTATAGGTGACCACACACTTTTCTCTTGCTGTTTTAAGAATTCTTTCTTTGTCATTGACTTTAGATATCTTTATGTACTGTGAAGAAGAGCTTTTTTATTCTATCTGTTAGGGGATTGCTAGGCTCTTTGTATATGGCTGTCCTAATCTCTTTCTAGACTTGGAAGCTTTCATGTACTATTTTGTCAAATAAGTTTTCTAAACCATTTATTTTCTCTTCACCCTCTAGTACCCTGATAATTTGAATATTTGGTTGCTTTATGGTGTTCTATATGTCAGGAAGGCTTTACTCATTCTTCTAATTATTTTTTCCTTTTTTTCTTACTGGCTTATTTAAAAAGATGTGATTTAAGTTCTCAGATTCTTTCTTCTTCTTGATTTAGTCTATTGTTGAAGCTTGTATTTCATTCAATAAATTATTCAGTTCCAGAATATCTGGGGTCTTTTAAATGATATCTGTCTCTTTGGTAAATTTCTCATTCATATTCTGAATTTTTTTTCTGATTTCTTTTTCAGAATTTTCCTGTATCTCACTGAGCTTCTTTTGAATTAATAATCTGAATTCTTTTTTCAGGATCTCATGAATTTCTTTTCAGTTGTGATCTGTTGCTGGAGAATTATCGTGTTCCTTTGGAGGTATCGCATTTCCTTGCTTTTTCATGTTTCCTGTGTCCTTATATTGATATTTGTGCATCTAGTGTGATAGTCATTTCTTCTACTTTTCTACTTTTTGAATTTGTTTATATATGGAAAGATTTTTTCCTGAAGATAATTTATCTATAGTGCCGGTGGGGTAGGGCACTTTGGCTGTAATTCTTGCTGCAGTAGTGTAATCTCTGCATCATTTCTTCAGCTGTAAACAGCAACAGTGGTATCTGATTTTTTTCGGTATCTCAGGGTGCAGTTATTAGTGGAGGCTGTGGTGAAGTCTTGCTGGGGACTGGAATGCCATGTAGGCCAGGTTTTGGCCCCAGTGGTGGTAGTGGCCGGCTGAGCATGGTGTACCACTACCACACCATGGGGCCCTAGGGTGGTGTACACTGGTACCGGTGTTAGCAGGTCCAGGCAGGCTAATTCTTGGACCTCCAGGTGGTATACTCAGATGCCAGTAGTGGCGGCAGTGGGCTGGGCAGATGGGTGGGTTCTCAGGCCCCTGGGCAGCTGGTGTGACATGGGCACTGGCAGGGGCAAGATGACCCTCTGTGTCTTGACAGTTGTGTATGCTGGTGTGGGCAGTGGTTACAGTGGGCTAGATGGGTCAGTCTCCAGGCCAGCAGGTGGCACATGCAAGTAGGTGCCAGCTGAGGATGTGGTGACCAAGTGGATAGTACTAACTTCAGGGCCCTTTGTGGGGGTGTTAAGGTACCAATAATGGTGGACTGGTTTGGGAATATCCCTGGCCTCCAAACTGTGTGCTCTGGCTTGGGGTGGCAGTGGAGAGTTGCGGACTTGCACAGCTAGACCAGGTGGTCTTATCCTCAGGCCTTCTGATGAAGTGTGTGGGTGCCAGCCATAATAGGCAAAAGTGGGGTAATCCCCAGCCCATCTGAATAATGCTCAGCTCAAGGGTGGCAGTGGCTGTAATCTTGCCCTGTTATTAGGGAAGGCAGGTCTGCTGGTGGGTGGGGAACAAACACATCACTTATAACTCAGCTCTGGTAGTGTTCATGCTTAAGTCCCTGCTGTAGTAACCCTGCCTCAGTCATGCCTTAGCCGCAGCTGCAGTGACCTGTGGTTGCTCATGCAACCCTGGGGGCATCGGTGTGTACTTCTCTCTCTCTTTTTTTTAAAATTATACTTTAAGTTCTAGGGTACATGTGCACAATGTGCAGGTTTGTTACATATGTATACATGTGCCATGTTTTTTTTTTTTTTTTCTCCTTGATTTCTTTTAATTTCGGGAAACACTGAATTGTTGGATGTTAGGAGTATTATAAGGCTTAAGAATATGGTTTAATATTTCATAATTGTAAATGTGTGTGTGTGCACGTGCGTGTGCATGTGTGCATGCATACACATGTGTGGGATCAGCAATATAATTTGCAGAGCCCAGTGCAAAATGAAAGTAGAAGTCTCTGTGTGCAAAAATTGTTTAGAATTTCAAAATGGCAACAGCAGATCATTATACTAAGTTCTGAACACGAAGCCATGTGCATAGATTGCATGTCTGTGAAGCTGGCCTTGTTTGTATACATATATTTTTAATTCAACAGTTTTGTGGGAACAGGTGGTTTTTGGTTACATGGATAAATTCTTTAGTTGTGATTTCTGAGATTTTGGTGGATCCATCACCTGAGCCATGTACATACACTGTACCCAATATATAGTATTTTATCCCTCATTCCCCTCACAGGCTTCCCCCTGAATCCCCAAAGTCTATTATATCATTCTTCTGCTTTTGCATCCTTATAGTTTAGCTCCCATTTATGATATTTTCTGCCTGGACCTGCTAATACCAGTACCAGTGTACATCACTCTAGGGCCCCAAAACAGAGATGCTCAGCCTGCCATTGACACCAGTGGGACCAAAAGACTGGCCTACATGGCATTCCAATCCCCAGCAAAACTTCACCACAGCCTCCACTAATATATGACATTTGGTTTTCTGTTCCTGAGTTACTTCACCTAGACTAATGGCCTCCAACTCCATCCAAGTTGCTGCAAAGGCTATTGTTTTGTTCCATTTTACATCTGAGTAGTATTCCATGGTGTATATGGAATTTTCTTTATCCACTCGGTTAATGGGCATTTAAGTTGGTTCCATATATTTGCAATTACGATTTGTGCTCCTATAAACATGTATGTGCATGCGTCTTTTTATATGATGACATCTTTTCCTTTGGGAAGATACCCGTTAGTGGTGTTGCTGGATCAGATGATAGTTCTACTTTTAGTTCTTTAAGGAATCTCCATACTGTTTTCCACGGTGGTTTTACTAGTTACATTCCCATCAGTAGTGTGAAAGTGTTCCCTTTTCAACATATTCATACCAATGTCTACTAATTTTTTTTATTTTTAACTATGGCCATTCTTGCAAGAGTAAGGTGGTATCTCATTGTGGTTTTAATTTGCATTTCTCTGATAACTAGTGATGGTGAGCATATTTTCATATGTTTGTTCATTGTTTGTATATCTTCTTTTGTGAATCATCTATTCATGTCCTTTGCCCAGTTTTTGATGGAATTACTTGTTTGGTTTTTTTCTTGCTGATCTGTTTGAGTTCCTTGTAGATTCTGGATATTAGTTCTTCATTAGATGTATACTTTGCAAATATTTTCTCCCACTCTATGGTTTGTCTGTTTACTCTGCTGATTATTTTTTCTGCTGCACAGAAGCCTTTTAGTTTAATTACATCCCATTTATCTATTTTGCTTTTGTTGCTTTTGCTTTTGGGTTCTTAGTTGTGCTTCTCTTTTTCCTCAGCCCTGGTGCTGCTGGGCTCCAGGACAGTGTGCAGTCTGTTATGGGTAGGACTCTAAAATGGCTCTTTGCTGTAGCTGCTTAGGTTTCAGGGAATGTGTGGGACCTAGGATGGGCTCCTTCTCTCTAACTGTGCCATCACAGTTAGATTGTGTAATCTCCTGGCAGCTCCATTTGTTAATTTCAGGGCTCAAAGATGGTTGAGGGACTTTCTCATAGCTAGGATTGTAGCTATGGGAGTCCACAGTGGGAATGTGGGCTGTTGAAGGGCTCTCACTTACCTTTTTGGTAGTTCTGTTTTTAATTTTTAAGGAATCTCCCTACCATTTTCCATAATGGAAAATGGTACAAATTTATATTTCTACTAACAGTGTACAACAGTTCACATTATTCTACATCTTTACCAACACTTGCTATCTCTTGTGTTTTTTAATAATAGCCATCCTAACAAGTGTAAGGTGATTCTCATTGTGGTTTTGATTTGCATTTTTGTGATGATTAGTGGTGTTGAGCACCTTTTCATATACCTATTGGGCATTTGTACGTGCTCTTTTGAAAAATTTCTATTCAAGTATATTGCTTATATTTAAATTGGATTATATGATTTTTTGCTATTGAGTTGTATATGTTATTTATGTATTTTGGATATTAACCCCTTGTCAGATATATTGTTTTTAAATGTTTCCTCCCATTCTGTAAGTTGTCTTCTCATTTTATTGGTTGTTTTCTTTGGTATGCAGAAGATTTTTAGTTGATATAGTTCCCTTGTTGGCTTCTGTTTTCATTGTCTGTGTTTTGGGAATCATATCCAAAAAAATTATTGCCAAGAGTAATGTCAAGGAGCTTTCTCTCTATGTTTCCTTCTAGGAGTTTTACAGTTTCTGGTCTTACATTTATTTAATTTTTCAATTCATTTGGAGGTAATTTTTGTGTATAGTGTATGATAAGGATCCAAATTCATTCATTTGCCTGAAGATATCCAATTTTCCTAGTACCATTTGTTGAAGACCCTATCCTTTCCCTGTTGTGTATTCTTGGTTTCTGTTTCAAAGATTATCAACCACATATGTGTAAGTTTATTTTTGGGCTATCTATTCTGTTCCATTGGCCTATGTGAATGCTTTTATGCCAGTACCATACTGTTTTGATTACTATAGCTTTGTGGTGAACTTTGAAACCAGGTAGTGTGCTACCTCCCACTTTGTTTTTTGTTTTGTTTTGTTTTTTTTTTAATTGCAGATTGCTTTGGCCATTTGGGGTCTTTTCTGGTCCCATACAAATTGTAGTGGCTTTTTTTCTATTTCTGTGAGGAGTGACATTGGAATTTTGATAAGAATTGCATTGAACCTATAGATCACTTTGGATAGTATGAACATTTTAACAATATTAACTTAATCAATCCATGAACATGGGATGTCTTTTCATTTATTTGTGTCTTCTTTCTTTTATCAGGGTCTCATTGTTTAGTATACATATCTTTCACTTCCTTGGTTAAATTTATTCCTAAGTATTTTATTCTTTTTGATGATAAATGGGATTCTTTTCTTAAGGTCTCTTTTTCAGGTGGTTTATTGTTAGTGTACAGCAACACAACTAATTTTGCATATTTGTTTAGTATTCTACAACTTTACTAAATTAGTTTATTAATTCTAACAATTTTGATGGAATCTTTAGGATTTTCTACATATGAGCTCATGCCATCTGAAAAGAGAGATAAGTTGACTTCTTTCTTTCCAATTTGGATCCTTTTTTTCCTTTAGCTTCTCTAATTGCTCTGGCTATGACTTTGAATATTGTTGTTAATAGAAGTGGCAAGGGTGGACACTCTTGTCTTGTTCCTAATCTTAAAGAAAAGCTGTCACCTTTCCATTGGTAAGTATGATGTTTATTGTGGGTTTGTCCTATATTGCCTTTATTATGTTGAGGTGCTTTTCTTTTGTGCTTAAGTGGTTGATAAGTGTCTTTTTTAATTATAAAAATACATTGTATTTTGTCAAATGCTTCCTCTGCATCTATTGAGATAATCATGTGATTTTAATCTTTCATTATATTAATGTGGTGTATCATGTTTATTGATTTGTGTATGTTGCACCACTTTTTCATCTCAAGGATAAGTCCCACTTAATCACGATGAATGATTCTTTTAATGTGCTGTTGAATTGGGTTTCCTAGGATTTTGTTGAAGTTTTTTGCATCCATACACATCAGAGTTATTGGCCTGATTTCATGTTCTTGTCTAACTTTAGTATGAGGGTAAAGCTGGCCTCATAAAAAGAGTTTAGAGCACTCCATCTTCAAGACTAAGCAAAAAGAAGAAATCTGGAGGCATCACATTACCTGACATCAACCTATACTATAGGTCATTGTCACCAAAACAGCATTATACTGGTATAAAAATATGCAAATAGACCAATGAAACAATAGAGAACCCACAAATAATGCCAAATACATACATCCAACTGATGTTTGGCAAAGCAAACAAAACGTAAGGTAGGGAAAGAATGCCCTATTCAACAAATGGTGCTGGGATAATTGGAAAGCCAGTATCCAATAGAAGAAAGAAACTGGATCCTCATCTATCACCTCATACAAAAATCAAGTGAGTATGGATCAATGACTTAAATATAAGACTTGAAACCATATAATTTCTAGAAGATAACATCAGAAAAACACTTCTAGACATTGGCTTAGGCAAAGACTTCATGTCCAAGAACACAAAAGAAAATACAGCACAAACAAAAATAAATAGATGGGACTTAATTAAAAAGTTTCTGCACAGCAAAATAAACAATCAGTAAACAGACCACCCACAGAGTGAGAGAAAGTCTTCACAATCTATACATCTGCCAAAGGACTAATATCCAGAATCTACAAGGAACTCAAACAAATCAGCAAGAATAAAACAAACAAATCCATCAAAAAATGGGCTAAGGACATGAATGGACAGTTCACAAAAAGAAAATATACAAATGGCCAACAGACATATTAAAAATGCTCAACATTGCTAATGATCAGGGAAATGCAAATCAAACCACAATGTGATACCATCTTACTTCTGCAAAAATGGCCATAATCAAAAAGTTAAAAAATAATGGATGTTGATGTGGACATTGTGTAAAGGGAACACTTTTACACTGCTGGTGGGAATGTAAACTAGTACAGCCACTATGGAAAACAATGTGAAGATTCCTTAAATAACTAAAAATAGAACTAACATTTCATTCAGCAATCCCACTACTGGATATCTACCCAGAGGAAAAAAAGTCATTATACAAAAAGATACTTGCACACACATGTTTATAGCCACACAATTCTTAATTGCCAAAATATGGAACCAGCCAAAATGTCCATCGATCATTGAGTGGATAAAGTAATTGTGGCATACACACACACACACACACACACACACACACACACACACACCATGATATACTATTCAGTCATAAAAAGGAATAAAATAATGGCATTTGCAGCAAGTTGGGTGGAATTGGAGACTGTTATTCTAAGTGAAGTAACTCAGGAATGGAAAACCAAACATTGTATGTTCTTACTCATAATTGGGAGCTTAGCTATGAGGATGCAGAGGCATAAGGATAATACAATGAACTTTGGGGACTTGGGGAGAAAGAATGGGAGGGGGGTGAGGGATGAAAGACTATAAATTGGGTACAGTGTATACTGTTTGGGTGATGGGTGCACCAAAACCTCACAAATCACTGCTATTACTTGTGTAATCAAACAACACCCATTCCCCAAAAACATACAGAAATACAAATTTTTAAAAAGAAAAAGTGTTCCCTCCTCTTCAATTTTTTGAGAGTTTGAGAAGGATAGGCATTAATTCTCAACATGTTCAGAAGAATTCATACATGAAGCTACATTGTCATGGGCTTTTCTTTGTTGGGAAGTTTTGATTACTGCTTCAATCTCCTTACTCATTATTGTTTTGTTCAGATTTTCTGTTTATTCATGATTCAGTCTTGGCAGGTTGTGTATTTCCAGAAATTTATCCATTTCTTCTAGGTTATCCAATTTGCTGGTCTATAATTATTCATGGTAGTCTCTTACAATGCTTGGTATTTCTGTGGCATTAATTGTAAGGTCTCCTCTTTCATTTGTAATTTTATTTATTTGAGTCTTTTTCTGTTGGTTAGTTTAGCTAAAGGTTTGTCAATTTTTTTTTTTTTTTTTTTAAGACAGATCCTCACTCTGTCACCCAGGCTGGAGTGCAATGGTGCCATCTCAGCTCATGGCAACTTCTGCCTGCTGGGTTCAAGCAATTCTCTAGCCTCAGCCTCCTGAGTAGCTGGGATTACAGGCATCTGCTACCATGTTTGGCTAATTTTTGTACTTTTAGTAGAGATGGAGTTGCACCATGTTGACCAGGCTGCTCGACCTCAAGTGATCCACCTGCCTCAGCTTCCCAAAGTGCTGGGATTACAGGTGTAAGCCACTGTGCCAGGCCAGGTTTGTCAAATTTTATCTTTTCAAAAAGCCAACTCTTAGTTTAGTTGATCTTTTTTTTATTGTTTTTCTAGTCTCTATATTATTTATATTTGCTGTGATCTTTATTATTTTCTTCCTTTTACAAATCTTGGGCTTAGTTTTTTTCTTCTTTTTCTAGTTCCTTGAAGTGTAGCATTAGATTGTTTGAGGTCTTTCTGTTTTCTTAATGTACACATTTATTACTATGAATTTTCCTTTAGAACTGCTTTTGCTGCATTCCGTAAATTTTGATATTACAATTCTCTTTTGAGAAGACTCAGCTTTGAGAAGACTCCCGATGTGATCAATATATTTTCCTCCAATTTCTTAGAGTGTGGTCTCTTACATAAAATCTTTTTACAACTCACTTCAATCAGGTAAATATTATTTAAAATTAATTTTATTTTAAAACTGCATGGCAGACAATTTCAAATTATGTTTAAGTTTTTCCATCAACTTTGGCCTACTCAAACTGTATAGGCTTTGCTCACATATGCCAATGTTGTTTTCACCTCCATTTCATCTGTTTTCTCCCTCCCACTTTTAACAGCTATTGTGTGGATAGTATTATCATATCAATTCTTTAGGAGTCCATGTTGAAATCACTGTAAATCTACACTGGTTTTCTGTTTAAATATTAACTTAAACATATGAAGTGATGACAGCAATGTCATGAAATTGATTGGGATTACTATTAAGAAAGTAATCGTATTGATTTTTCAAAACTTGACTTGTTATTCATCAAGTGTTTCTGTATAAAAAGTCAGATAAAAATGGAACCAACCTGAAAAATGGCACAGGATTTTGTTCAGCCTTATAACCATGACCAAAGCCACCCTGTAAATGCTTGCTTTATCATTTCTTTCTATCTTTCTCCATCCATTAGCCTCTTACTTAATATCGAAGACTCAACTCTAACCCTAATTTGTTTGTAAAGTCTTCCCTCACTACCTCAACTGCTAGTGCTCTGGTACCTCCTCTGATCTTCTAGTTTAATTATTCTTTGAAAAATGGTTATTGATCAAATATTTATTGGAAGTTGTATTTGTTATAAAGCAGTGAAAAAACAAACCAACATTTCCTTAAGCATATAGTCAACTGAGGTAAGTTACATGAGGAAAAAGTAGAAGATACTGTGGGAAAGGATAATGGGGGAGCATTCTAGAGGGGGGATCCATGGCAGATCTCCTTGAGACAATGACTTTTAGTTCATGTCCTGATTGTTGGAGAGGATGAATTAGGAGGGGAAGAAGGCAGTAGGTTCTAGTTATAGGGAACAGTGTGGTGTCCTGAAACTTGTAAGAACTTAAAGCATTTCAGGAACAGAGAAAAGCCCAATGTATCTGGAGTCAGGCAAGTGAGGGAGAGAGCACAGAGAGATGAGGTTGAGGGGAAGAGTGGGGCTGGATTATGCAGGGCTAAATAGAATGTTTTAAAAATGGTGAACTTTTCTTGACGTCAATGGGAAGCCTTTAACATCAAACAGGGCTGTGACAGAGTATATTTGGACTTCATGAAAGATCTCTTTGACTCTTGTGAGAAGGATAGACTGCAGGAGGCAAGGGAAGATGAAAGAAAGCCAGTTAGGAAGTTTCTGCACTTATTAAAGGTAAAAGATGATGGTGGCTGGTACTAGTGAGGTAGTAATGGAAATAAAGAGGTGAACATATTTGAGATGTAACTGATTATCTGTATCACTCATTTGGCACTTATGGCATATTGCTCTGAAATAAAAAAAAAAATTGTGTGTCTTTTCCTCACTTCTACATCTCCTCCCTGAAGATAGGAACTATATCTTTTATTTCTCATGGTGACTTGAACAGAATGGACACTATATGAAGACTGGTGAGTTGATTTAAAAATGTAATAGAGGAGCAGACTTTATGTTTCCGTTATTACCACTGCCTGATTTCTTTTAAACCTAAGCTTGATTTCTTTTAGGATCCTATAGTCTTCACTTTCTCATGGCCCCATCCCCATCCTTGTTTGTACTTCCTTATCCTGGCAGCACTTTAAAAATATGACTTTGAAGCAAAATCAAGTTAAACATGGTAGCAGATAAAGATATTAATAAATTTTTGTTAGTCTCTCCTTCTGTATATTGTAAAAACATATTTATTGAAACTCTCTATGAATAAAAATGCCTTCTTTTTAAGGAATTATAGAAAACCCCAAAGAGACTACTATATCAGAAGTAGAGTACAGACCATCATTCACTTGTTTCATTTTCTCTGTGGCAGGTGAAGGTGTGAATTATGCCACAGAAGTTACTCCAGCAAGAGCACTTGCTGGGACAGGGCTTCTGGAATGAGCAACACTTGTTTGGTGTAATCTTAGAAGCACCCAAATATCCTCCTCTCCTAGGGTTCTCTTGTTCAGCTTGCCAGGTTGCGCAGCCTCTGGAGTCCTGCAGTCAGCCCTCCTTTGGGTTAGTGCCTAGCATGTTATTAGACACAAGCACTCCCCAAAATCCTAAGGTTTTCTGCAGTCAGTGTGGCCTTGTAAAACTCTGTGTCTCTATGCTGTGACAGATGAAGTCTCCAGTACTTTTAAATGCAGACGTTTTAGGATTGTATTTTATTAGTATCTTACCATTTATTAATCTAGTGAAGTGACTTCAGATATCCAGGGAGATTTCTGAAGGAAAGCTCTAGTGCATGGGGCATTACCTGGAGCACTGCATGGAGCACAGCTGCCTCCTCCCTCACCACTGTCCTTCAGAGCCATAGGCCTCACAGGCTTTTTAGGGAACAAACTCCTGCTTTGCCTGACAAGTCAGATGATGTTCAGCATCAAGAAGATTTCTAGTCATGACCATAGGAATATTCAGGTATAATAGAGCCTCCAAAAGGGACAGGAATTTCTAAATATAGGCATATGCTGGAAAAAAGGTGGAATAGTTCTTATTCCAAGGCTCCAGTCTGAAATAAACGAACAAATAAAAGCTAGGGAAGGACAACTGGACTCTGTTATTCTTGCAGCAGGAGGAACTCTGGGGAGGCATGGCTTTTATGATTCTTCTCTTAATCCCTAGCACCTAGCACAGTGTGGCATGCCATAAGCACACTGTCAGTATTTATTGAATGAATGGAAGACACATTCCAGTGCCAGCAGGGTGGGAGTTCCTTAATGTGCACATACCACCTGCCTTGAGTGGGTAAGGAACAGTCCCAGCTAGGCTTTAAATGTAACACCTTCTTAAGGTGGCTTGGTGAGGCATGGAGAGTGAAGGTGCAGAGGGAGGGAATGTCACCCATGGTTTCCCAAAGGTTATTCCGGCCTTTATTTGACCCCAGGAATAATGCTTACATAGGGTGGCAGGCTGATTGAAGCTTGTGGGAAAATTACCCTTTTCAGTGAGAGTTGTCAGAAACAAGACTCCAAAGCAGAAGAAAATGGAATCTGCTGTTTTTCTTCTTGTGAGTGTCTGGCTGTCTAGAAAAATCCCAAAGCCTTGACTTTGAGCATTAGCTCTGCCCAGGTGCAGCCTGGTTTTTTTTATCCCCATTAAAATCCACCAAGGGGACTTGTAACGTGCCGCAGAAATAATAGAGATGTAAGGTGGAATTTACACATCTGGAGAGCTTTTAATGAATGAGGAAATGGGACTGGTTACCTGGCAACCCTGAGTAAGTGCAAATTAATCCATTTTTATTTGATGTCAGGAGGGCAGTCCAAGGCTTCCACTCTGTTGGGACAGAATGAAAGCTGATGATGCTCTAGTGGAGTTTGGGGATTTTGTTTAATTTTAATTTCACCCTCATCTCTATGCTTGGTACTTATCCTGCTGGCACAAAATTGAAATGGGTTAACTCTACTATAGGCCTTTATTTGGAGCAGTTATTCTAACTCATGAATCCTTATAAAATGTGGGTAAGGCATGCCAGTGAAGTTCTGTTTCTCAGTTTGAAGCTTGCGAAGATCAAGGAGTTCATTGTTAAGTTATTCTTCTGGTTTTGGCCAGAATAAAGGCAGAATTGTCAGACTGGTCACTTTGTTTATGGCTCCCTTCCATTGTGCCCTGTCTACCCAGGCTGTGACAGTCTTATGATACCTGGACTTTAACCTGAAGATAATTTATATTAAGGTAATCACAATACCTTGATACTGTTTTAATTCAATGAAAATTAATTTTTGTTAAATTTCATTGCATTTTTTTGTTATGAGTTTTTGTTATGAAAAATGCAATGGATAAAGATGATAGTTTCTTTTGGTTTGTAAGGAAGAGATGATAGTTACAGGCAGAGCTAACATCTCTGTGCCTAATACATTAATTTTTATTAAGAAGAGATATTGTTAATACCTTTATTTATGTTATTGTAGCTTAATTAAGATTTTTAGGTGGTATTGATGACCACAGCTAATTCTGGGGGTTGTCATATTTTGTTTAGAGTTGCCATATTATGTGATATAGTGCAAAGTATATTAACTTGGGTAGCAGAAGCCATGTTGCTATTCCTTAGCCATTCTGAGTCTCAGTGTAAAATGACAGTTATTCTTGATAAGCACAAAATTCCTACCCAGGTTTAAATTCTATGACTTCATGACTGTGTTTTAACTGAGATTAGGGAATGATTATATCTTAAAACTAAGAGAATTAAGTACATGCATGTGTACTCTAATAGAGTCTTATTTGTTCAAATGTTCTCTTTTTGGTACTTAAAAAAAATTCCACTGGTGTTGTCTATTTATTGGAGACAGCCTGGGGATCCTTAACCCCTGACTTGATTCTTTTTTTTTTTTTTTTTTAACTCAAAACACTGCTTGGCTTTGGGTTTGACTTTTTTGATTCCAGCGACCACCTGATCAGTCCTGCCTGTTTGCACCACACCCCCCACCTCCTTCAAGAGCTCGAGAATCCAGCCTGTATACTGGGACAAGCCATGTAGGAGAACAACACTTTCCAATATGGACCTGAATATACTTTTCCTTGCTAGAGATTTTTCCCATCAGAATAATGAAGCATTTAACATAGTTTTTCTAATTCCTCTATTGTTATCATGGTTTAAAAACAAGAATGCTTGTTTCCAGATGTCTCATTTGACAGTACCCAGGAACACATGGGAATATTTTGTAGTGGCTGACAGAGTGGGTTGGAGAAAATAAAAAACAGATGGACACAGATTAACCCTATCTGTTCCTGGTCTAGGCTTCTCTCTGGATTCTAGTCATGGGATTTTTTTCTACCCGTTTCATCTTATGAGGGCTATCACAAGCTTGGCAATGAATCAGAGGAAACCACTGAGTACTGGTTCAAGCACCCTGTGTGTAAATTCATGTTACATTGTATACTGCCTGGTGTTGGGCAGTATTTTGTACCAGTTGATCTCTAGATGGCAAGAGGGAGATTTGGCCTGAATGAAACACTCTTTGACTAGCCACTATTGCTGTTCAATAATTATAGGGACAGTTAGCACTCAAAGACCCTCTGGGTGAATTGGCATTGCTTCCTATTAGCCATAATTTCAATGTTGAATATGTATGTGGTCTTCTTTTATGCTGAGCTATGGTAGACCACATAGTAACTTTTTCTACATAAGATCTAAAGACAAAGTGGGCTTCTTGGCCCCATTTCCTTGAGTCCATTATCATGATCTCAGCCTTCTGGATCTTTTTCTCTGATTATGAGAAGAGGTATGAGAAGTGAACAGAAAAAGATATCTTCCTCAGAGTGATGAGCCTCACCATCCCTTCCTTGAATGTCACAGGTTCAACACTTTTTTAGAAGACGGTTCAATTCTGTCTCCCATCATCAGTCTCATAGGCATGTCTTAGGTCCTACATACAGACCCTATGATAGGGATTACTGTCAAGCAATTGATTGATGGAGTACTCTCCAAAGAAGAGAAGTGAGAGAAGCAGGGTAGGGCAGTAAAGAATGCTAACCAAAGAAATTGTCTATCCTGGAAACTAGTTTCAGTCTGGCTGCATGAGGAAGCCTTGGGGAACAACGTACACTACAGAGATGTTCTTGACTTGAGACAAGAGGACTGATCTGGCCTTTTGTACCCTCAGATCAGGTCAGTCTTTGGCCACTGGCTGTCCCTAAGAGGGAATAGGGGAATCTCCTAGTCCTCCTTGGTCAGGGGCAATTACCTGGAGAAGAGGGCAAGTGTGTACTTTTTACAGCCAATACCCATAGCAGACAGGGCATGGGCACACTAGCCTAGGTAAGTGATCTTGGCGGGGGGGCACCAAAAGCACCCACTATGGGTGGGAAGAGAGAGAAATAAGTCATCCCAAAGTTATTATAATGCAAGGGGGAAATAATTTGTTCACTTATTTTACCCAAAGCTCTACTCTTTACAACGGAATGTTCTTGACATGTATCAGAGCTTCTTCTTCTAGACAATAGAGCTGGTGGGAAGGAGAATCTTGAGCTATCCCCAGGGATTAGAGAATGTGTTTAATTTGGATCCAAAAGCTTCTGCATAGGATCCCTCTGGCAATAGAGAATAACAATATGTTTGATAGCTGCCCAGTTAGTTTTTGACATGGAGAAAAGTGATGTCTTTGGGATTTTCTCTACTTTCATTTAGTTATATCGCTTTTGAATGTTTGTACATCTTGGAAGATTGCTCCCATTCTTCATAACTGGGATCCAATAAAAACTTCCTAAAAGGAGGCACTAGGTTTGTGTACTTATTTCATTACTTCTGGGTCTCTAATTCATAGATTGTCATTCTATCGTTTTGGTAGTAGTTGGAAAATTGTAGATTCTTGGAACTTAAATATTAGTTTATAAAATTTCTTAATTTCAAAAATGAGATTCTAGAGCCCTAAAGTTAAATAACTTTTTCAGGTTATAGAACAAATTTATCCCAGAGGGAGAGAAAACTGAGCAGAAACTGATTTGTGCTACTGATTTTGATTTGCAATGCAGCTACTCATTGAGCTGTTTTTACCCCAGTATTCTTTTCTTATCAGTGATGACTACGAAGTCATCACGTTTTGATAGTATTTTTTCACAGTCCTCTTAGGGTGAGGAGAGTTTTCAATACCCTCCTTTTAACAGGGGAAGTTTCCTCCTCCTCCTTCTTCCTTCTTTCTTTTACTTAAGAAGAAATTATAATCCAGTTGTTTAGCTTGAAGGAAAATGATTATACCATGGTTGCCATGGGTGGGGGTCTTGTGTATTAAGTAGTCATGTGCTGCTGTGTCTCAATTTCTCTTGATTCCTTTTCTGCTAATGAGTGACTGTTAAGTGGGTTTTGGCTTACAGAAGGGTTTGCATCTTTCTCTTTCCTGTATATAATAAATACTTGCATTTGATGTTATATCCTGTAGCTGGCCAGAGGATCTTGGGAACCCAAGACCAAGATTCTGGCTTAAAAGAGACAGAGGCTTTGCTTAGAATTCAAGCTGAAGCTGCATTTTCAACCCAATTTTATCAGAACTCAGCCTTGTGAGATTTAACTGTGGTGGGCAACATCAAATAAAGGCATACGTTTGATTATTCTTTTTTCTGTATATAATCATTAGGAAACTTGTGGAAGAAGGGGATGATTTGCTGGGTAACATTCAGAAATTCCTCTGGTCAAATGTTATTAAATAATATCAAAATCATCCCTAGTATTATTATGTTAGTGTTCTAACTGGTGTACATTACGCATTAAACTTTAAAATTTAATAATGCATACCCTGACCAGGCAGGCATTACAATTACTAGTACAATAAATATTTGTAGATTAACTGAATTAATGAATTTATGAAAGGTGTTGAAGAACAGTAGAATAAACCTTATCCTCTTTAGTTAGACAGGGGATTCAAATACGGTTCTGCTCCTTACTAGATGTATGAATTTGGCAACTAACTTACTTTCTTCTTTATTCAATGCTTTTATCAGTGAAATGGAGAAAATCATAGTATTTTCTTTAGAGGATTGTTATAAAAATTAAATCATATCATGTACACATGAAGGCATTTAGCATAAATGTTACCTATCATTATTATGACTATGAGAACTGTGCACTTCTCTCAGGGTCTAGTGTCTATATCATGATTTTATATATAATTATATATGTTTTGCAGGAAAGTTCTGGATGAAAGTATATCAACAGGACATTGTGAACTTCACCACTATCAATTCTGTGGCACTGCAGGCCTCACGGTGGACCAGGTGCCAATGCTTTTCCAGATCTGCCAAAAATTTACTCCTCAGGCAGACTTGAGGTTAAGCAACTGGTTGGTGAGTATGTCTGACTTCAGAAGTTCACAGATTTCTTAAGTATACCCCTTTATGATAATGGCTGGTTCTCTTTCTTCATCATTTGTGAGACAAGAAGAGTTGCAAGTTGCCTAAGTCTATTTTGATTAAGTCTGCTCTGTGGGGATGCCTGATCCATTAATGAATAACTTAAATGCTTACCGCAATCTATGCTTTAAGGACTACAGAATGCCATTTTCAGTTTGTCTGTACAAACAGTCATTACTGAAACTTCTATTTAAATCTTGAGAGAAAGAGAAACGCCAATCAATTTTTCATATAGACCAATGGCTGTTAAACACAGCTCACAGAGGCTATTAAATTAATGAATAGAACATTTGCTGAATGAAAATCTAATACCATTTGGAAAGTTTGAGTCACTGAATCACATCAATCAATATATTCAAGTCCTTGAATATGTCTTGAGCAAAGGATTTTCCCACAAAGCAATATAAATAAGTTCCAGATAATGATGAAATTGTTGCTCAATGTCATTTTTTTCAGCCTAACAAATATTTTCAATAGCATTTCAAAAAGTCTCCAACGCTTAGATATGCCAAAACAATGTAGACTTTAAAATGGAATCTAATGAAGTGGTCACTACTTAAAAAGTTCATGTTGAAACATACTTCTTTTTATTGTTTAGAATGTTATTATTCAAAAACCCTGTTAAGAAAACTTTTTAAGAGGCCACCAAGGACATTAGATGTCAGGTTTTGAAATCAGACAAATCTGCATTTAGATTAGGTAAAGAAAAATACTTTTTTTCCTTCTTCTCAGTTTTTCAGCTTAAATGAAATAGTCCTCAAGCCTCTAATGCTTGTAACTAATATTGCATTACTTTCAAAAATGTATTTTTAGATGTAATTAATCAGTGAGTTTATAGACCATGTGACTGCAATATTAGTGGACTCTGCTCCAGTCCTTGGCCTTTTTGCTCTAGATTCAGTCATCACTCATCCTCTTCTCTGGAAGCTGGAGGGGGACTGATTCTATTATAAATTACAGGATGACTGATTCTTGCAGGGTGCCTTTTCCAGATTCCTGTCTTCTGTGTTTGGACAGTGAGAGGCATTGGCTGCGTATTGGAGGATACTCATTTACATGTTTTACAGTGTTGGTGAAAGGATCTCATTTGAGAGAGAGAAAAGAAGAAAATACATGAAAATAAAAGCTAATAGTATTTTAAAGTAATGTTAGCTCGTGTGTTTACTTAGTTAATGTGCATTTTTCTGCTAGTTTGTAGCCCTGATGAAGACAAGGATCATGTCTGTGCTGCTATTTACACAGTGTCTAGCACAAATGTCTGGCATGTGGTAGAAGCTCAATAACATTGTTGAATGAATGATTGAATAATGAATAACTATTTATCTGAGGTCATTTAACTAGTTCCCTATAGTGCTGAGATTCAAAATCCAAGTCTGTTCAACTTCAACATCATAAACTTTTTATTAAATTATATTGTCTGACAACCTTACAATAAAGTTTTTCAAGCTTGTGTTTCAAAGTAGGAAATTAATTTTATACTCAGTAAGTCAATAATCAGATACTATGTTTATTACCTGGGTGACAAAATAATCTCTATAGCAAATCCTCATGACATGCAATTTACCCACTTAACAAACCTGCACATGTACTCTGGAATCTAAAATAAAAGTTAAAAAAAATAGACAGTAACATACCTTTTTACCTCAGCTTTAATAACAAGTTCATTGTCATGAGTGTGCCTACCATGTATGATTGTTCATATTGATTGGCCCACGTTCTAGCCTAGAGAGAATATAATACCTGCACCAATGATGCATTTTAAAAACTTGTTATTAAGTACCTTTTACAAGCAATAATTTGTGCTAAATTCTTCAGAAACTAAGTAATCTAAAATATGAGCTACTGCTTCTTTCAAAGAATTTATAAATATAGTTGTAGAAAAATACATCGATATCTAAAGGCTAACAATATAATTAGGTATTTTTATCTAGCAAAACCAAATGGTATGAATTGAAGAACAGTAAAACTGACTTTTAACTTCTATTCCCAACAATATGGCAGAAGAGATAATCCAAAAGATCCTACTCAAAGAAACAAAAAATTCTGATGAAAGTATCAAAAATCGTATTGTAAAATATATCATTGAGTTGGTACAAAAGAGAAGAATGGTCAGAGCCTTAAAATTAACAGAAAGCAGAAATCCTGGGTGTCAAATTAAAAAAAGGAAAGGAAGGAAGGAAGGAAGGAAGGAAGGACGGAAGGAAAAGAAAGAAAGAGAAAGAAAAAAAGAAAGAGAAAGACAGAAATGAAAGAAAGAAAGAAAGAAAAGAAAGAAAGAAAGAAAGAAAGAAAGAAAGAAAGAAAGAAAGAAAGAAAGAAAGAAAGAAAGGAAGGGAAGAAAGAAGGGAAAAGGAGGGAGGAGGAGGGAGGAGGAAGCATCAACACCAGCTCTTATCCTAAGGGTTTGCGCTGAATTCTGGCAATCCAGAGTTTCAACCTTGATAGTGGCATTAAGGTTAATATTCTATGAAAGCATCTATATACTAGGGATTTATACTGAGCTCATGTGAACAGCTGTCTATAGAGTCAAGGACTTACAAAAAGTAGGAAAAAAAATAGATTTCAAAGTAGTGTGCACAGTCTGACTGAAATGTCCTTTATAAATCACATATTATATATGAGAACTATGCCAAGGCATTCCTCTCTGCATAGTGAGGTTTTGAGTGATTTTTATTTTCTCTTTATATTATTGTAAATTTTCCCAGGTTTCTGTAATAAAATATTATTGCTTTTATAATAAAAATATATGCTGAGGACTTACTACATTTGTACTTGGGATGTAGAAAACTGGAAAAAACATAGGTCCTGCACTCATACAACCAAAAAACAACAAATAAACTAGACAAATTGCAAATTCACAACTTTTCTTGATCCATCAGAGAACTGAGCACACAGAGACTTCAAGGAGAAATAGGACCCGAACCCTTGTTTATTTGGGGATTTGGGGCAGACACAGCTGATCACTAGTAAGAAGAACCTAGCTAAAGTTACTGAATTAGTAATGGCAAAATGTGGGCTAGATTATACAGACCTTTAGGGAGGATAATATAAGGGGAATTTTTATCTACTTACAGGCAATTCACAACAGAGCTCACCAGGTACTCTCAGAAAAGACTGGAAGAGTCCTGAGAAAGTGTCCCTCATGGCACAGGTCTGGGGCAGAAAACAGCTGTCTCTGCAGAAAAGACACACAATCTCATCCAAATCTTTTCTTCTCACTGGAATAAGAAAGCCTTAAATACTATGTGTGTGGGAGGAATTATAGCAACTACTGACAAGCTTAAGGAAATAGAATCCATTGCAGTGAAGAGACACGTGAACATAAAACAAAACAAAACAACAACAAAAAATAAAACTTCCTCCCATAAGGGAGGAGTGGGAATAAAGTTCTGGGCCTAGAACTACAGATAGAAGAGGGACTGGAGTGTGGAGAAGGCCATACTTTCAACACTCATGAATACAGTCTAAGAATGAGGTTAGACTGTATTCGCTTAATCAAATGAAGAGCGAAGGCTTCCTACTACTGGACTAACAAATGTTGAGTAAAAAGACTCATAAGTGGGAGTTGAACAATGAGAACATCTGAAGACAGGGAGGGGAACATCACACACCGGGGCCTGTTGGGGGTGGTGGGAGGCTAGGGGAGGGGTAGCATTAGGAGAAATACCTAATGTAGATGACAGGTTGATGAATGCAGCAAACCACCATGGCACATGTATACCTATGTAACAAACCTGCACATTCTGCACATGTATCCCAGAGCTTAAAGTATTCAAAAAAAAGAAAAAAGTAACAGTAGCAGTTGGGTTGATTCCATGTCTTTGCTATTGTGAATAGTGCTTCAATGAAGATATGCAAATGGGATTACTGGGTCAAATGGTATTTCTGATTCTTGATATTTGAGGAATCACCACACTGTCTTCCACATGGTTGAACTAATTGATATTCCCATGAACAGTGTAAAAGCATTGTTATTTTTCTGCAACCTTGTCAGCATCTGTTTTTTCTTGATTTTATGTGGTACATAGACAGCATAGAATACTATGCAGTCATGAAAAACAAGATCGTGTCCTTTGCAGAGACATGAATGGAGCTGGAAGCCATTATCCTCAGCAAACTGAGGCAGAAAACCAAATACTGCATGTTAATGAGAACACATGGACACAAGGTACACAGGGAGGGGAACAACACATACTGGGGCCTGTTGGGGAATGGGGTTGGGGGAGGCAGAGCATTAGGAAAAATAGCTAATGTATGCTGGCCTTAATACCTAGGTGATGGGTTGATAGGGGCAGCAAACCACCATGGCACATATTTACCTATGTAACAAACCTGCACATCCTGCACAAGTACCCTGGGACTTAAAATATAAATAAAATTTTTTTAAGAAGTAACAGTGGCATACCATTGGAGAGTTACAAAAGCACAGAGAGACCCTCTCTAAAATGCTATACAAAGGAATGACTTAAACCTGACGGTTAAGCAAATTGAAAAAAAAAAAAAAAGCAAACAAAAAAGCAAACTGAAACCCTGGTAAACCAGCCTTCATCAAAAGATGAGATATCACTTAAAGAATTTGAAGGCTCTGACAGGGAAACAATAGCGACAGCAAACTTTAAACCTACCTAATTCCTGAACGGATTGTCACAAATCCACCAAATTAAAGACCTAGCACAAGAAAAGTGGGCTTCTTTTTAGGCATAGAAAGTATTTACTTCAGTTTCTACTAATCTACACAGAATGTCTGGTTTTAAACCAAAACTTACAAGACGTATGAAAAAGCAAGAAAAAAAAAAAAAAAAAGCACAGTGACAAAGCACTTGATAAAACCATAACCAATATGACACCGATGCTGAAACTACCAGTTAATTTAAAATAACCTTAAAATCACTGAATGTAAAGTCTTTACTGGTAAAGGTGGGAAACATGCAAGACCTGGTGGGGAGTTTCAGCAAAGAAATGGAAACTGTAAGAAAGAATCAAATAGAAATACTAGATTTAAAAAAAAAAAAAAAGGATCCGAGATGAAGAATGCCTTTGATAGGCTCATTGGCAGACTCAAAATACAGTTGAAGAACTCTGCAAACTTGAACATAAGTCAATTGAAATTTCTCAAATTTAAACACAGAGAAGAAAGAGTGAAGAAAATAAAGTAAAACAGAACAGAGCATTCAAGACCTGCAGGACAATATCAAATAATCTAATCTATGTGTCACTAGAGGAGGAGGAGGAGGAGGAGGAGGAGAAGAAGAAGAAGAAGAAGAAGAAGGAGAAGGAGAAGGAGAAGGAGAAGGAGAAGGAGAAGGAGAAGGAGAAGGGGAAGGGGAAGGAGAAGGAGGAGAAGGAGGAAGAGGAGTGGGAGGAGGAGGAGTGGGAGGAGGAGGAGGAGAGGAGGAGGAGGAAGAGGAAGAGGAAGAAGAAGGAGAAGGAGAAGAAGAAAAAGGAGAGAGAAACAGAGAAAGAGAGAAACAGAGCATAAAAAATATTTGAAGGAATATATTTGAAGAAATAATGGCCAAGTATTTTCCAAAATTAATGACACATGCTCTATTTATTTCTTATTTCTGCTGAAACATATTACCAGAAATCTCGTTACTTAAAACTACACAAATTTATTATCTTACAGTTCTGGACATATTTGTGGGGGCCGTCATTCATCCTGCAACACACACCAAAGGATCAAAGGATAGGTGCAAGAAGCTCAGAGAATATCAAGGGGGATCAAAAAACAAAACAAGACAAAACAAAAAACTTAGGTTCATATCATAGAAGCAGCTGAAACCCAAAGACAATTAAAAATAGGTCTTGGAAGTGACCAAGGACAGCGGATGACAGGAAATGACACATTCCACATAGAGGATCACATGAGAATTTAGGCAGACTACTTGTTAAAAAGTGTGCAAGCCAGGAAACAATGGAGTGTCATCTTTAAAGTGCTGAAAGAAAAGGTGTTGTCAGCACAAAAATCTACACTCAGCAAAAATATCTTTCAAGAAGTGAAGGGAGAAGCCAAAAGACTTTCTCACACAAAAACTGAGAAAATTCACTGCCAGGAGATTTGCCTACAAGAAAAAAGAAAAGTTAAAGAAAGTAATTAAGCAGAAGTACTATGATGTTAGGCAGTAGCTCGAATAAAGAAACAAAAAGTGGAGAAATTGTAATAAATACAAGTAAAATAACTTTCTTTTTTCTTTTACTTTTCTAGAAGATAACTGTATAAGCAAACAGTAGTAGCTTACATGTAATAGTAAAATGTATGAACAAATGTTCACAAAAAAGGGAGGAAGAAATACAGAGTACACAGTTGTAAGGTCCTTATGCTACATATGAAGTAGTGTATTATTTGAAGTAGAATCCTACTAATTGAAAGTGTGCACCAACCCAGAAATAAAATAAAGTAGGTTGTTTTTTAGGAACAACTATTTAACTTCAACCTCTAATGCATCTCCCCTCACCCCCATCACTTCACCCTGAGTATCTGTCTGGTTCTTTTCCAAGGTTTGATTCACATTTCCTCTTGGTTTATGGCACAGTGATAGTTCTGTTTGACCAAATTTCAACTGATCATAGACTTGAAAACCAGGCAGATCCTTAAGTGAGATGTTAGGAAGCAATTTCCATTTAGTAAAATAAATGCGACACACTTACAGGAAGAGTTATAGCCTTTGAGAGAGCCAGCCCTGGGCTTTCTGGGACTCCTCTGCGTAGTGTTTTGAGAGCCAACATTCAGTGGGCTGAGGGATTGGTAGGGATTTGAGAGAAGGGAGGCTTTAGGGGGAGTTGGAGGTGGGGCAGAGAGTGAGAATGGCTGGAGACAGACTTTAATTACTGCTGTCAAATATCTGGACTCTTCTGCTGCTTTCTTTGTGGCCACATACTTGGCAACCATTATAAAAAATAACGGAAAATAAGGTGCAATATAGTAAATAAAGGATGATCAAAGGAGAATATATGTTAAATAAAATTAGGGCAGATTGTAGAATGAATGAAAATGGGAGTAAGATAAGATAAAATTAAGAAATAGGGATACAGTTGAAGTTTTAAAATATCCTAATAAAAATCCTAATAGAAACTAAAAGTTTAACAATAATACTGTCAACATGTAACAATACTGACAAATACTGTATTTGGTATTTTATTCCAAATACATATTTGGAATAAAAGATAAAAAGATCAAAACCAGTAACAGAAAGTTAATTTTAAAAAAAATGCATAAAAACAAAATAGATGGAAGGTTAACATAAAAATCTAAAACTAGTGAAAAGTAAAACGTATAAAAGGATCACAGATTAAGGTTTCAAAAAGATATTAGCAACTGGAAACAGAAAAAAGTAGTTGAAGGAATTAATGAAAATGCTTTTAAACAGAGAGCATGACTAATAAAGAAAAGGAGACAAGAAATGTGTAACATCGGGAAATATAAAGGATATGTAACCACAGGCACAGAGATCAGATAAATTGTGGACTACTGTGTAAAATTCTGTCCAATTATCTGTTGTGTTGTAATCCATATTATTAACTATTTTGCACTTCTGCATGGCATGCCTTCTGCCTGGATTATCATTTTTCCTCTTCTGCAATCTCTTTTCCTTCCCCTTATCCTCACCAGATTTCACTTGTCTTTCACATTTGGGCTTAAATGCTGCTTCCTCCTTGTTTTAAATGTTGGTCCCCTAGAAGCATCTGAGTTTGCAAGTCCCAGATGTGACATTCCTGGTGGTGTTATTGGATAATATTAGAAATCCATTTCTCTCAAATATGTTAATAATTAGCTCACAACATGACAGATGATCTGCCTATATTCCTTACATGAGTGTTACTATTGGAGAGAGTGGTAGCTATTTGCAGTGGCCCTAGAGTCTAACAACCTTAGTTTGAGTTCCAACTCTACCATTTACTGACTGTCTTGGCACTAAGGTGTTTCCCATTTTGTAAATGGGGATCAAATTAATACCTAAGTCATTCAGTGGTTGTAGGTATAAAATAAAATGATACATTTAAAACACCTAGTCCAGTCCTTGAAACAGAGTGAACCTTCAATAGCTAAGAGTTATTCTAGAGAGCCTTGAATTATTTTAGGGTTTGGGGAGTGGCCGTAGTTTTAAACTTCTAAGAGGATGCATCATGTCCAAATATTTCTTTTTGATCTGATTTACGAAATATATAAAATGGGAGTTCTCTTTCATTGTGCCTGCCTATTTGCACCATTCACTGAGCTATCACGATGTAATCCTGGCAAACTGCCTGGATTTGCCAAAATGAATGATTCTGAGAGTTTGGTCACGTGGTCCTATTGAACTGTAAGTTAGCACAAAGCCAGTTAAAATTTCAGAGTATTTTTCCTGGTGTCTGCAATGCTTCAACTCAATGCTACCTGTTCTGAGTATATTTGGGTCAAGTCTGTGTATGGACCACTCTGACCTGAGAGAGTTCTGGGTAGAAGTCTGAGAGAGTGGAACACTTATATGGTTGCCCTAGTTGGTTTTCACCCTTTTTCATACAGTGAAGTCATCATTGACATGCCAAAGGTTTTCTGACACTTGGCTCAATTATTTGGTGAAATGTTCACAACATTGGAGCAATACTCTGCAAAATCTGCTTATTTTACAGACTTAAAATGCATATTCTTCACCGTTCAGGGTTGGTATAAAACTGCAAGTTTCTTAGGCCCTTGAATCTGAACTCTGCTGTTGCATTTAAGAAGTCTCTTATGGAACTAAGGAGTCTTTAGATGTAACAGTTGTTGTATTTCCAAAAATTAGGAGATGACCTAACTAATTTTGTAATATAAAGACCCAGATTCCTCTTCTGTTTTGCCGCTGATTAAACAGGTCATTTTTATTTCTCAGTACAATGTCCTCCACATGTCAGAAAATGAGGAGAGGTTAGAAAACTCCTATTAAAATCTTTAGGTTTATCATCTCTTTTACTGAGAAGGTGATCTCTCCTGGGCCCCATTACAAATATTTTATTGTAATTGTACACTTGATTTGGATAATAATAACTACTACTATCGTTTAATCATACAAATGTAATGCCCATTTCACATGTGAGAAAACTGAGTTTTAGAAAGATAAAACAATTTTTCCAAGGTCATACAGCTAGTAAGTGGGAAAGACAGGGCACCAGTACACATAAGGCTAACTCCAGATCAGTTTTTCTTAAACACCACATTCATGGCTGCTTATGCAATCTGTATAAATTTGGATTCCAGACATATTTTGCTACTGAAGAACTTTGCTACTCAACTTGACTTTTTAGATTATCTCTTCCTTGGTGAGAAGATATAAATTATGGTATATACAATCAAATGTGCAGTTCATACTACACAACTGTATATAATTTTTGAGGAAAACATTTCTCAACTTTCATACCAATGTCCCTATACTAGTCCTGGTAACTTTACAATGACCCAATTATTGGCAGTGGTCTTTCAGAGAGGATTTGAAAAAAGTTCCTGTGCCTTGTCAAAAAACACATTGGTGGAACAAGAACTGAAAAAGCTTGTCATTAAAGTTTCAAATTAGTTGCAAGGCCAGAAAAAAAAAAACCACTGGAATTCATAAAGTAACAGAGCAGTTGTGTTATGATATTAATGTGTCCCACTCTGAACCTGGGTTTAAGAAGCAGGCCGGGTGTGGTGGCTCATGCCTGTAATCCCAACACTTTGGGAGGCTGAGTCGGGTGGATTGCTTGAGGTCAGGAGTTTGAGACCAGCCTGGTCAACATGGCAAAACCCCGTCTCTACTAGAATACAAAAATTAGCTGGGCATGGTGGTGCATGCCTGTAATCCCAGCTACTAGGGAGGCTGAGGCAGGAGAATCACTTGAACCCAGGAGGCGGAGGTTGCTGTGAGCTGAGATCCTACCACTGCACTCCAGCCTGGGTGACAGAGTGAAACTCTGTCTCAAAAACAAAACAAAACAAAACAAACAAACAAACAAAAAAAACGCAACAGCAGAAAAGTCAATTATATTGAAGACAACTAAGGCCAGACACCAGTTACCAGTTGGGGAGCACAAATGAGAGAAAGACATTGTTAAAAAGGCACTTGGAAAGTGAATTTGAATTTGAGAGTTGGTTACAGTTCTAAGATCAGCTATAGTGAGAAAAACTGACTTGGTCTGAGCATAATTAAACTTCAAACAAATCAGGCTCTGAGTTGTCCTTCCATATTGGGGTGGCAGTAACTGGGCTTGTGGGTTCGTTATTGTGGTTCAAACAGCAAACAATCATTAGAGGCCCAGAAGGACCTTGGATCCAGGCATGAGACTTAAGGACAGAAAATCAGTCCTAAAGGGACTGAGGTCTCCTGTAGCTGGAAGGACTGCTGCACATAGTGGAAACTGAGCTACCAAAAAAGAAGGAACAGGGCATGAAACTCATAACTATGAATCTGGGAAATGGGACAAGACTCTATCACTAGGGGATAATAATTGCATTTACAATAATAATAAAGCTGTGAAGTTTATATAAGCACTTGGTATCTACTGTGCATTATGCACAATGAACTGTGCTGAGTACTTTATGTAGATAATTTCATTTAATCTTCACAGCCAACCTATGGGGATATACTGTCACTATTTCAATTTTATACATGGGGGAACCGAAGCTTAGAGAGGGTTTCATAACTTGAAAATAGATTGATGACTATTTATAACTGCAGTCCTGGAGCTGGGGGTGAAGCCCCAGCTGGCTCCACCAGGTGCAGGCTGAGGTGGGGGCTATGCAGAACCAGTGTGTTTCTGACTCAGGGCTCAGGTCTGGTGCTGGTCTCTCATACAGGTTCGAGAGAAGCTCCCAATTCTGAGTTTGGAATGAGTGTATGGGTTAGGAGGATTGGCTGAGGGGAACTCAGAGACTCAGCAACCCTGCCCTCTTGTAAATATGAAGGTTTCCATCCTGTGTCAGACCTACCTCACAGCTTCTTTAGTAAAAAAAAAAAAAAAAAAAAAAAAAAAAAAGCACACCCCTTAATATACACATATAGATTTGATTAAAACATGGTATACTTGAGTTTGTTTTTGGGCCCCCAAAAATACACAGTATCATAAATATTTAGATACTATTTAATATCTTTTAAGTTTCCTTATCATTGATAGTATCTTATATTTATAACATTTATTTTTAATCATAACATTTCTGTGGCCAGGAGCGATGGCTTATACCTGTAACCCAGCACTTTGGGAGGCCGAGGTGGGCGGATCACCTGAGGTCAGGAGTTTGAGACTAGCCTGGCCAATATGATGAAACTCCATCTCTACTAAAAATACAAAAATTAGCTAGGTGTGGTGGCCTGTGCCTGTAATTCCAGGTACTCTGGAGGCTGAGACAAAAGAATCGCTTGAACTTGGGAGGCAGAGATTGCAGTGAGACTACATTGTGGCACTGCACTCCAGCCTGGGTGACAGAGTGAGACTTCATTCCCCTCCCTGGCACTCTCAAGAAACAAAACAAAACAAGACAAAAACAAAAACAAAAACAAAAAACCACTTTCCATGATATAGGGGATAGGCCTAACTACCATGTTTTAGAAAAAGGAGTTTAGCTGTAGGGAAGTACAATGCCTTATACATGCCTAGATCCCTGAGCTATAAACTGTAACATTAAATTCAAGATAACTCAAACGTTACATGCTTATTTTATTTATTTATTTATTTATTTAGAGACAGGATTTATTTATTTAGAATAATTCATATTCAAAACAGTGACCTGTTTGACATTCGATTTTGCTTGGAGAGCATTTGCTTTCTCGAGTACAATGTTCTGAAATATATACACTTAATTATTTAAATAATTAGTTACAAATATGAAACATGGTCAAGTTACCTAGGTAATAAGACAGGGGAAAAATCCAATCAATATAAGCTTCAAGTGTTAAATGGCTATTTCATATAACCTTTGTTACAATCACTGCCATTATATCACCAGCACTTCTTTATAACACCTTAAAAAACTTGCCTGTTTCCAAGAATGGCATTATAAATATGTTTCTTTATTCTACTCTCATTATAACAAGAGGAGGTCAATGGTCTAAAGGGTGGTTTCCTATTATGAGAGGGATAAAAACTAAAATCAATAAATCTTCAGATCATAAATGTTGCTACAGTCTGGCAAGGTTGAGAAAATTATGAGCCGAGCCCCATGATGTCTGGATATTGCAGCTTGTAAATTTCTACATACATATGTATATGGTTATGTATATACTCACTGCTGGGTCCTTCCTAGAATTTGCTCACAAATGGTGGAGTTTTGTTCAGTATTGTTAGAATATACCCAGCATACAAAAATAAAGATGTGACACTACTTTATTTAGAAAAATGTTTCTAAGATTATAAAGTCACATTTTTCTCAATTGGCTTCATTACTTTGATCAGGAAACTCAAACAGGAAATTATTTGCTTCTGCTGTTCAATAAATTACAAATACTGAGATTAATTGGCAAAACTTTTACCTCTGTTACAAATATTCACACTGAGTGGTGATAATTCTAATAGGTCCACCAAAATAAGAGAGATCATCAGAAACATAATAAATTGGCTCAAAGACAATATATAATGAATAATGATGCAGTCCAGTATGAACTTTTAGGCAGTGTTGTCTAGCATTTAAGGACAAGGATGCCGAAGCCAGATTGTCCCTGTTTGGTTCCTGCCTCTGCCACTTAAAAATTATGTGATTTTGGGCAATATTCCTAACCTCTTTGTGCCTCATTTTCTTCATCTATAAACTGAGGATAAATAAAAGTTCCTACTCAGAGCAAGCTGTTGTGAGAATTAAGTGTGTAAATATATACAAAGAGCTTTTATACATAGTAAGCATTACTGTGCAGCTGCAAACACTTCCATATCCGTTAAATATAATACTATCTTGTTTGATAGTGTGTTAAGTGATATTCAAATGGCTAATTTTAGTTTCTAACAAACAGGTTGAATGGGGTCACAATTTTGTTTTTGCTTAAACAGGCAGGTAAATGAATACATTAAGCAGTAAGGGGACAAACTCTTCTTTCTAGACACAAATCATGCCACATAAGTTCTGAGCATGTAAGTCTTTTATGTAAATATAAAAAAAGACATTGGAAACACCTTCTATAATTTGCTTGGAATCTTTGCAGACATTATTATGCATGTGCCAAATTATACCTACCAATAATAAAAAATGGGAAATAGTACAGAGATCCTTCATAACACCCTTAATAAAATTCATTGAGGACATTTTGCATATTGTGGGAAATATAGGGTGGCTTCTTTGGTTTGGAAATGGCTGAAGACAATTATCAATATCCCCACTTCATACCCCATCTTCTAGTTTAACTCCACCTACCCTGATTTCCATCAGACCATACTGTTGAATGTAACTGACTTGCTGTCTTGAAGGCTTGCAGGGGCTACTCAGATGTTGCAATTCTTATTAAATCAGTTTTAGAAGGTGGGAGAAGGGAGTGGAGGCTAAAACAGGAGCACAGCAACCAGAAATAGCCATCCTGTCACTAGGGATTTGTTACCATTATCCACTAAATGATTAGCCCCATAATTTACAGGCATCACTATTTGCGAAGTGCTTCCTCCTGAGACACCAAAAGTGATCAATTTTGAAAAAATTGCTGAAAATATTGGCACTCATCTCCTTACAACTCAAATGTATCTTTTATGACCATGAGAGAGTCCAAAAAATTTGAGAATTCACAGGAATCTTCAACATGTTCATTTTAATGAACGTTTACTATTGTCATATTATTACAACTCTCTCACAAACATATTAAGACCCCTACCTCCTATATCCTTATCCTCATGTCTATCACTGTGTTCCGAAATGCGTGAGAAGAAAGTTCAGAATTTATTTTTTATAAGTCTGGACTGTGGTCACTAAAATACAGCAGGCAGCCAACCAAGGCCAAAGCAGAGCTGAGTATGCTACATTGAGGCATGATTTGCTAGAATATGCCCATTCTATGTAAGTAGCTGGCAACAGGGAGTTACAATGAAATCCAGTATCAGAAGGTAGGCAAATGGCCCAGAAATTGAACATACATGTCTTTGGTGTTTGGAGACAGAAGAGCAGCCTAATGTAAGAGCAATTCAAGTACTAGATGGAAAAGTCAAGAAGTGAATCAAAATTAGATAATAGCTAAAGTACAAACAGAAGTTATAGGTCAAAGCAATACAGCAAGTCTTTCTCTTTCAACCAGCCAAATATCTCTTTTCGATGGCTGACAGATACATTTCTGTACTTTGCTTCTATCCCCCATTTGCTCCCCCTTTTTTGGTGTGAAAAATAAGTCTTCTATGAGACAATGTAGTTGGCAAGTGGGAGTGGGCAGACATCCCATGGGAACTTTTCAGAAGATTATCCATTTTCATAAATTATTCTCAAATTGCTCTATTCATTTTAAGGAGTGAAGAGTCACTTGGGAATGTATTTGATCATCAAAAAAAAAATAATTCTGGTGCTTTGTGTTAAGAATACATAAAAGTTAATGGAAAATTTATTAAGGCTGACAGTCCACTATGAAATTCAGTGTGCTGCAAGCCAAGCTGCAAAATTCTCTTTAACAGGAAAGAGAAATGGGACAATGGAGCTAACCTATCATATCACTTCTCAATGGCAGCTCTCATGGGAGAGGCTTTGTCAAAACCTGTTTGTCATTGTTCTGTGTTCTTTGATGATTTTCTTTCTTAGCTTTGGGCTCCAGGAACATATTCAAGATGGAACTTAACTCTACTACATAACATCTGCTAAGGGGTTTCAAAACCACAAAGCAAGCACATTTAATGATTCAAAGTTCACAGCTTTATCAACAGCAACAACTGTTCACAATCAGAGTCAACATGCCATCACCACATGTTATTGACGTGATTGTAAATGGTGCTGATGATTACCACATTCACATAGTACCTTTCCCAATGATCTGTTTTCAAACACTAATTAATGAATCCTCTCTGGACCTGTGTGAAGAAATACTACAGCACTTTAGTTGGTTGGTTTTACAGGCAGGCGTGTTAAATGACTCTGCTAACTTTCTCCACTCACCACCCTTGTTATCTTTCAACTCTCTCCATTGCCCCCACCTCATGTGCTTCCTGAGGCTAGAGTATTTAATGTTGAGAGGAAAAAGCACAGGCAATATGACATTTCAGATGTAGCACTTCTGACATGCATATTCACAGTATAATGAGATGCTCTGTGCAAAGATTTGTCAAGCAAACTTGGAGATTCTCATACGCTCCTTGGAGATTCCTAACTAACATTACCAAATTAAAGGCACTGAGTATTTCTGTAACATCAGTCTCCTTTTATGTGATGCATTTCACCTGAAGTTGGGACTTCAGGAAAAGTTTAAAGTGATTAAAACATGTAGAAGTGGGAAGGGATATGGAAGAGTGAATAGACGATGGTTGTGTTTGAAATGTTCAGCAAACACAAGGGAAATGCAAAGTCATATGAAATCCACTTGTGTTCTCAAATACTTAAAGCAATTAGTAGTTCCTTATAAAATATGAAAGCCTTGCACAGGAAAAAGATTTGAAGTCTTCTTTGACTCTTATAACTAATTAGCAGAATGGCATTAACTAAGCCATTTCATCTCTTTGGGATCTCTTTTCCTCATCTGTAAATAAGGTTTTATTCTTATTTATAAAAGGTTTATTTTAAAAGATATTGAAAGCATCTTAAGTATTTTGTCATGGTTTAGTATGATCTTTAGTCTCATATGGAAGCAAGTAATGTTCTCATGGTTAAAAACTTTTTTTACTGTTAAATAATTTTTTAAAGGCACCTTGGAAGAGCACGGTTTTGGTATTTCACCTGGTGACTTCATCACAGTCCAGACTGTAGTGCTGAAGTATGCAGCCCTAGGATGTTGCTGGTGGCTTATTTTTCAGGAGCATACTCAAATTCACAAAAGTTATAGAGCTAGATGTGTAAGTAGCTAACTTATTATTTTACCACCGATCTGTCAGCACTGACAGCAGCTTTGTTAATGAATTGTCTCCTGGTAGCATCTGGCAGGGAAGCCATATCATCATTAGAAGAGGTCTTGGGGTCTGTGGAATCAGATAACACAAGGTTTATTTTGTAATTCGGATGTTAGTACCAAGGGACCCTGGTTACCCCTAAAAGGTAAACTTAGTTTTGAGGTTGACTGAGTCATATTCTAGAGCCAGAAGCAGCCCCTCCCACCTGTACATGCACCTAAGTCTCCCCTTCTGAGGCATCCATGGCTGTCCCATCTCTTTGTGGATCTTCGTTTTTGTTTTTTTTTCCTTTGTGCATATAAATCCCCATACTGAAGTCTCATTCTTGCTCTGGTCTTGGAGACAATTTATCTTGCTTAAAGTCTTCGAAAAAAGTCTCTAAGCTCTTCCATTAATTTTTGGTTTTACAGTTTAACTTTCAGAAGGCAATTCCCCCACCCTTCTTTATAGCCAAAATCTTTGTAGGAGAAGGGCTTTATTGTTACCCTCATGTATCATCCATACAGAAGTTTACGTTTGCTCTTTTCAGGAGGAAAATAATTGAAGGACTTCTCTGAACTCCAGTCAAATTCTTCACTTGTCTCTTGCTTAAATGTGACAATGTATGTAAAGGGCTTTGCTTCAAGCCTGGCACACTGAGTTTAATAAATGTTAGACTGAAAAAGAAAACAAAAACAAAATACAAATAAGCCTACTTATTTTTATGTTGAAGCAGGGGTTCAAAGGTTAAAGGAATAAATTCTTTGCCCAGCTCTGTTAACCATTATCAAACAGAACAAAAGCAAATAAGACATTTTCTGCTAATCTGTTACATTATCATGAAACTACTCTAATGAATTATTCTAAGGAATAAATGAAATAATGCACTGTATATTGAAAAGTGCTTTTTCAAGTATATTATAGTTATTAAATTAGCTATAGCTTGTTTCAGATTTTGCTACTCAAAAAATGTAAATATTATGCAAGAACTTCCAAACTGTAGATAGTACTGGAAGGTTTGCAAATGGTATGAAAAATCAATTTATATGACACCAGTCCAATGTTGAGCCTTCAAGACCATTATAACCTTCAATGTGCAGTTAGTTGGAATAGAAAATCAATGCTATGACCTGAGATGGTCTTTCTGGTAAAGTCTTAACAGTAGGGCGAAAACAAGTGAACTATGTTGTCTGTGGGCGGCCTTGTTATGAGACCATGATGAATGTGGCTGTTAAACATTTAGGCAAAAAAGATTTGCAGCTTTCAGTGCCATAGGGAGTAGCTTTCTCTGTGTCCTTACCCAGTGAAGTGATACAAAGCAAACTTGGCTGTTGAATAATTTCATGTAATTGTACCCTGGAGAGCTGAAACATACAGGAAGGAGGTCTTTTGTGTACAAGTACCCATTTTAAAAACTACCATGGAAAATCAATACATCGGTTGGTGGACGCTTACCTGCAATTATCTTTAGTTGAAATTTCCAAATGTCGAACATAATGAAAAATCCCTGGATAGAAAAATGTCCCTGGTTAGCTTCAGTAGCTACTCGTTACTTACTAAATGTTCTTACCAGGCAAACTGAGCAAAAAGAAACCCCTTTTATGAAAATATTACCTGCAAAGCACAGGGGCAGGTTGGCTGGTCTGTTGTAGGCAGTAATTCCTCCAAAGAGCCTTGTGGTTTTGTATGTGGGGGTGGGAGTGGAATTTCACTCTATCACCTGTCTAAACCCTTCATAGGCATGGACTTGATTTGGGGGAACCCCTTGTGTCAATCTCCTAAACTGGAATTAATTGGTGAGGGAGACAGTTTCAGGTAAACAATTAGAATTTTCTTTCTCAAGAGAGGTGTTAAATATTTTACACCACACATTACTCATATATCATGCTTTACAACCCCTCATTAGCCCAAACAATAGACCAGGAGAGAGCTCTAAGGTATTACCCTCCTGTGATAGGTGAGGGGAAACTAAAACGGAAAGAAGTTGTCCTTGGTCACACTCTGTGCCAAATATAGAAGCAGAACTAACTAGTCGTTCTATTCATGAACTGAGAGTAAAGGCATTAGACAACTAAATAAGTACTTAAATGCTCACGGAGAGCTAGTTTTGCAGTTCCTTCTCTCTTCCAACTCCTTCCCTAAATGCATTGTTGGAGCCTCTCCCAGTCATTGCATACTTGGTTACTCTGTGAAATTCTAGGGAACGCAGCATCTCACTGCTGTATCTGGCACTGTTTCCCAGGTGGGACGCCAAGGTTCTTTTCTTACCCTCATTTTTGTTGTTTTGGTTCTATCTTTGGGGGACAGAGGGAATTACCTCATATTTTATCCTCTCTGCCCCCTTTTGTGCTACATTGCCTCATCATTTATTAGTAAATTCCTTCTTAGTTATTATGGCCAGCAATCTTCGGCTTCCCTGACATTGCTTCTCAGAACTCTTCAGTGGTATTAAGGAACAACTCCTGTGTCATTTTCTTTTGCATCCATTTATCTCACTCTCTTTTCATTGCCATCTGAGAAGTTGATCTTAGAGTAGGCACTTCAAATTAATTATCAAAAAATTGGCAAGCAATCTAAATGTACAACAATTAGAGAATGACTACATTTTATATGCCTCAACTCAGTGGAATATTGTAAGTGATAAAGTTTACAGAGAATTATGAAAAAGTAATTTTAATAACATGTTAAGTGAAAAAAAAACATGCAAAGTGTTATGTTTATTAGGTTCCAATTAATTCGTATGCCTATGGACAAAGTCTGAAATGGAATATGTCAAACAAAAATATAGATGATTTAGGTGGTAAAATTATTGGAACTTCTAAACGTAAAACTTTCTGTACAGTTATCACATTTTTTATATTCTTCAGTTTTGACCCAGTCTGATTTATCCCTCCTTGCCCCTTCCCAAATTGTTATTATTAGCAACATGACTGTCTTAAATTTGAGATGGAGATTCCATTCTAAAGGGAAGGTCTATAAATTCCATCTCTGAATGAAAATGGTCAGGATATAAGATGAATTGCCATAAGGGATAGCTTATTAGTTAAATTTATGAAAAGAATTTCTAATCAGTTTTCATTCTTTTAATAATTCAGGCTAAAAAAACTTTGTGTATTTGTCAAATATAAAAGTTGCCAGGACCAGAAAGAAAATTTGTCTTCATTGTCTTTTTTTCCATCTAGAAACCTACATACTCTGAAATGAAAAGGAACCTAGAAACATCAGAAAAGCAGGCAGTACCACCCTCTAAGTAATACAATGTTCTATGAGTTTCACCTTTATGTTTTGTTTGTTTGGTGTCTGTGAGATTAGGTGTCAAAGTCGTAGTTTAAAACACAAATGTTCCAGTTTGGGGGAGTATAAAAGAAACTGCAGACAAAACTAGTGCCTTGCTTTCCCTCAGGAGTAAAGTAGAATGAAATGCTTCACAACTAATTTTGTCCAGTTGTTCTTTGGCCGTGGTCATAGATTTCTTTCATAATTAGCCTTCTCTAGCTTACAATTCAGTCTCTGAAAGTATGCACTAAAGGTACCCCTTGGGTTTGGTCCAGTTTCTCCAGAGTACTGCAGCCAGCTCTCGTTAACAGTTCTGTGTCTCTTGCTTCTCAGACTGAAGGCTCAGAGATTCAGACATCAGAGAAAGTTGGGTCTGATGCATAGCGTCAAGCAGTTTGACTGTCTCTAAGCTAAAGATAGGTGCAAGGCGAAACTCTGAGTTTTAAGCTTTCCTAGAGCCCTGAGATTTTAGCTCTGGATACAGTCTTGTCGGATTGTTAATTATGAGAATGCAAGAGTGGCTCATACCATGAGCCCAGTGCCTCAGTGCCGGAGGTAAACCTGCCCTGAGCTGAAAATGGAATGGTGCAACATTGCATGCAGGTTATTAAAGATTCTGCTTACTTTACAATGGTCTGTTAACAGCTCTAATGTCTTTAACATGTGGAGCCTATTGACTTTTAAGTAACATTTTATTGAAGTAACTGCCGTGCTTATTAGCCCGTAAGATTTACGCTTCATTTTCAGTCCTGAATCTTGGGGAGTCCTGAACCTTTCCTTAAATTGTGAGGTAGGAACACTATGAGATAAGAGATGCTCAGTGTGAACGGGAACATGTGTGATTCAGTAGGGTAAGGAAGAGAAATAGCCGTCTCCTAGGATTTAGAGAAAGCTAAAAGGTCATAGAGAAACAATCACATATTCATTAATGGGTCTGAAATATAGAGAAAAAAAATATTTGCAGATGTGGCCAGTGTGAATGGCTTATATCGTGGTTGTACTGTTTTATAGTGTCAGGTGTATAGTTAACTCCAATGAGTGCAAAATTTCACATAAAAGAACATACAAAGAACCATCAGGACTGACACCTGAATTTAATATGCTGCTTTTACTTAGGCATTTTGGAAGAATCAAAGTTTGCCCACCTATATCTTTTCACTGCTGTTAGCTCTTGAAAACACAGAGTAATGTCACTATGTTTATAAATCATTGTACACAAAATAAATCAACATCAAATTTATTTATCTACCAAAAAAACATACTGAGGAGTAGCTGGCATTCAGTTAACTCTGGGATTTGGGATTTATCACATGTTTAATTGTATGATATGAAATGAAACTTTAATGTATTTAAAATAAAATTTGATTTTATATTAACTGTGTTAGAAATATGTAAACAGCAGAATATCTGTACAGTTTTTCTTTCATTTTTCCTTACTGCTGAGGAAAACAGCTATCTCATGGATATTTCATAAAAAGGAATCCTCCCACATAACTACATATGAATGAGCTCAGTGTGATGGGAGGGGAAATTAAATCTAAGAGAAATTGAAATCTTTCAGTGGCTCTACCAAAGAACAGAGTGGAGAGCAAGAAACAGTTCATAAGGATAGGCATAAACATGACTTTCACAAGGATCTGACATTTTGTGGCCTATGGAAAACTTTGTGTTTTTCATCTCAGTTTTCAGGCTGTGGCTCCGAAATCAGTTGAAGAATATAAGCACAAGGCATGATTTTCTTATAACTTTCTCAGACCAGAGATAATGCGCTCTTAAACATTTGTGGTAAAAACTAAAAGAAGACAGATAAGAACCCATTACTAACCCTGGGCCAGTACTATTTCTTCTGCTTTTGAGACATCTCTCCCTTTCTGAGAAACCCCATCACCCATGCTTGAACTGATGGAAGAGAACTGTCTGTCATAGCCACAGAGCTTAAATTACCAGCTTTTCAGGTCTACAGAGACTTTGAGAGATGTACTAATATATTCACAACAGGAGGAAAGTGCCAACAGAAACAGATCTTGAATTGGTTCCCAAACAGGATGACAAAAAATGTCCACCCAGACCACACACGATTCAGCCACATTGCACGAGAGTCCTGCAACACATACTTGTTTTGTTTCACCCACCTATCAGCAGACCTCTTCACAGGGGGACTAGATCGCTCCTGCCATTTAATTAAATTTTGCACTTAGCTCAGTGACACAGAATCTGTGTTGGTAAAAAGTACATATTTCTTCCAAGTAGTTCAGTCTCAAAAAGATATTTCGTTAAGAAAAAATAAGGTGGGGGTTGGTGAGGGAGAAGGAGGGGCAGTGTGCAAAGAAGAGAGTTCAGTTTTTGCTCAGAAATTGCACACAGTATACATGCATAAATTGTATGTTCGTTTATCAATTTTATTTTTTTTTATTTTAGAGCAGTTTTTAAACAACTGTGTGAATATTACTTAAGGTAAAGCACTAAAGCAAGACTAAGCTGCCTGTTGCAAAAGCCTGGAAATTCAATACAAATTTTATAAAATTAGCTCCTACTCTGATGGTTTCTGGACATAGAATCTTTTAAAGATATTGTGAAATTGCAGAGACTGCTATGGCCTGAGAATATTTTTAACATTCAGATGATATTCCCTGAAAACTCTTGATTCTACCCACAGCAAACAAGGCAAAGTGCTTCCTAAAATGACTACAAAAGATCCCCACTCTAGCTGCCTTGCCTCAAATCTAAGCATTACAGGCACAAAACTGAAATGTTAAGTACTTGAAAGCATCTGTGGTGTCCTACTTCTGATTAGCTGTAGATATCCCTATGTGAAAACAATTCATAAAAGGCTGAAAGAGATTGGTGATTCTAAACATTTAAGGACCGCTGTATGAGTGTTTTTCAACCTTGGTTAATGCTTTAGTCCCAACACCTTTAATAAAAGCAAGGTGACAGACTATGAAAACATTTACTTCAGAACTACAAGCAAATCTGATACTATTGTTGAAAGATGCTTCAGGGCACATGTACACAGGTTCCACAGGAGCAAGGGCCGTGGAGGAGGTGGAGGTGTGGTGTGTGGTGCTCTGCCGCCTGCATGGGGAACTGTGTGATTCCCCAGAATAACTGCAGGGCTTTGGTATTTTAAACCTGCTAAAAGAAAAAAAGCTGGAGGACCAATCCTATGCACATCGCAGGGGAGAGAGTATTGTCGAAACACAAATGTATTTTCTCATAAAAGTTAGATTTTTTTCTGATTTTAAGTAAACTGTGGTTTCATAAACCCATGTTAGTGCTACACGAAGGAGGTTTACATATGGCCACGCAATTATTTCACACTGAAAGTCACAACTCATGCTTCACCCACCATCAAACCCAGACCCTGAAAATGCAAACAGGCAATTTCACAGCTAGCTTAAACATTGATTTTTAAATAGCATCATATTTTCAGACTTCCAAACAGTGTATTTCATAAAATGACAAGAAGTAATTTTGTAACTCCCTGGATAGAAATCAGGGAACAATAAGACTTAAATCATTTCAGGGAACTGAGAGATTTCTGTTTAGCAAAGCCAGTTTTATCTAAGAAAAGAATTGGTTCTGATCCATGTCTATCATGTTCTTCCTAGTTTTTATTGGCTAACATGAGATAAAAATTAGGGCATATTTATTTTGTCATGCTGTGATCAGTGTTTATTTCTGGACGTGTTCTTTTTTTATTTTCTACCATGTTGTGATGGCTCTCTGAAAAAGTCCCTACATGTAATAAAAGTTTAAAATACTGTAACTCTGGGATTTCAGAATATCAAATATTTGAATGTGTCTCAAAGCATGATTACTTTACAGAGAGAATTGAGGTCTGATATTGCACAAGCAAAAATAAAATGATTGCATAGGGGAAAATACTATGCTGCTTGGGAAAGTGATCAGGGTTCCTATTTTGGGGCATCACATAGCATTTATTCTCACAGGACGGAAAAAAATTTTTTCTTATAACATTATTCAAGTTGTATAATATAGGCTATACTTGAAAAATAAATGAATTTTATGCAAATGAACTGTCATTTGAAACAGAAATAAACGGTTCTTTTTTATTTTTAAAACTTTAAATAGTTAAAATGTGGTAGATTATTTCTGATTTAAAGTCTACATAGATGCTCTCAAAATGTCATGAACAAATGTGAACTACTATGTGTTCATAAATCTAATTTCCATTCCTTCCTTACGGGATGCTATTAAACACTATTTAATAGCATACTATGTAATTCTAATGGGAGATTGGATCTCCATTATTTAGATGTTATGTGTCCAATTAAAACCATCTAAATTGAAAGCAATAGTATATTAAGAAAATTCTGCTTTAGTAATAAAATCATGTTATCGCTTGTCAACCAAATTTTATGAATGTTTTCTTGAAATTGCAATAAATAATTTTCTACAAAATCATATATTGTCTATGTTGCAATGTACAGTTATGATAGGTGCTATTAAAGAAAATCTGTTGTTTCATTATAATTATTCTCTAATTTGAGCATTATTTTAAAAATCTGTGTGTGTCTGAATGAGTGTGTATGAAACCATACTGTTTTCTATATGTAAGAAAAAAGCATTCCATTGAATTTATTAAGAAATAAAACATATCTGTTGACTTTACGTTCAAACTAGATGACAATGATTGGAGTATTGGAAGAAAAAAACTAATAAAAATATATTTCTTACACAAACCCCCAGAATTATGACAATTCCTTTTAGAACAAGTTTACTTGTATTGCTAGTCATATTAAGGCAATTGCATGAATCTCTGTAGAGATTAAAGCCTTATGACAACTTAATGACTCTGCAGATTGCAATGTGTTCCTTGCCATTTTAACACCCAGTTTTAAATTTAAAAAATAATTTGATTTCTCCATCCTCCATAGTGGTTTTTTTTTTTTTTTTTTTTTTTTTTTTTTTTAGATGAAGTCTCACTGTCGTCCAGGCTGGAGTACAGTGGCAGGATCTTGGTTCATGCAACTTCTGCCTCCTGGATTCAAGCAATTCTCCTGCCTCAGCCTCCCAAGTAGCTGGGATTACAGGTACCTGCCACCACACCCAGTGAATTTTTGTATTTTTAGTAGAGACAGGGTTTCGCCACGTTGGTCAGGCTGATCTTGAACTCCTGCCCTCAAATGATCCACCCACCTCGGCCTCCCAAAGTGCTGGGAGTACAGGCATAAGCCACCGCACCCGAACCACCCTCCATACTTTTTTAAATCACAGAGCCTATATGGCTTTCAGCAGTAACCATGGCATACACACTCACAATGTACATCTGTAGAGAGCTTTATTGTTTTCAAAGCATTTTCACACACATCATCTTGAGAGGTAGAGTTTTCACATCTATTCTATAGATGAGGAAACTGAGATACAGAAAGTCGAGTGGTAGAACCCAAATATTAGAAACTGAGCTAGAAGTACAATTCCAGTTTTGAGACATCAAGCCCAGATCTAGTAATTGTAAAGACCACTAAACAAGCACAGATGTGCCAGTTTCCTAAGGCTTGGGGAATCTTAACAGCAAGCAACAGTGTATGAATTTTAACATCCTTCTTCTAGGTATCTAATTCCAACTGTATATTTGAATGTGTATGAACAGATAACCATTCACACAAACTACGTTTAAAAATTATTTTAAAGATGAAACATATTGGCCTTAAGATTGAGTTGGGGGACTCGAATCAGGATGTATTTAGACTTATTGGATCCAAGTCAAAGTGGCCCATTAACATTCTGGAAGTTTCATGTTCTCAGTTTTATGCCACTCAGCATGGCTCTGGTCAAGCCGGTTGTACCACGACTAGCTCTGCCTCTGGAACAAGCTGTTCAATCTCTCTTAGCCTTAGTTTCCTCATCTCTAAAATGGGGATAATAATACTTCTCTCATAGGGAATTTTGTGAGGATTAAATGTGATAATATGAATAAAGCCATTGAACAATGTGTTAGATTTTTTTTTTTAGGGCTGCCATAACATTATCTCAAACTGAGTGACTTAAAACATCGTAAATTTATTCTCTCACCACTCTGAGGCCAAGTCCAAAACGAAGGTATGTGCGGACTGCACTCCCTCCAGAGGCTCTCAGGGAGAGCCTTTCTTTGCCTCCTCCAGCTTTTGCTGGCTCCAAGTATTCCTTGGTTTGTGACTGAATAATGCCAATCTCTGTCTCTTTCTTGAAATGGCCTTCTCCTCAGTCTCCATCTCAAATCTCCCTCTGTCTTCCACTTTTAAGGACACTTGTCTTTGAATTTAGGACCCTCATGAAAATTCAGGATCATCTCATCTTGAGATCCTTAATTCAATCACACCTACAAAGACTCATTTTTTTTTCCCCCCAAATAAGGTCATATTTGCAGGTTCTGAGGAGTGAGACATAAACATATCTTTTTTTTGGGGGGGGTGTGTGTCACAATTTAACCCAGTGCCTGGGAACAAACCCCTGCACCTTCTACCTCTATTGTCTTTGATTCAGACCATAAAATGTGGTCAATTCTGCAGTGATTAGCTCGGTAGTTCCCAATCCTGACTGTACATTAGAATCACCTGGAGTGTCTTTGAACCTCTCAGTACCCACCTGGGCCGCATTATAGACCAATTAAATCAGAATCTCTGAGAGTGGAACACAAAAATTGGTATGTTTTAAAGTTCCCTAGGTGATTCCAATGCACAGTCAAGGTTAGAAACTGGGGTATAACTCAATTGAAGGCCAGTCCATAGAGGGCCTGGGTTTTCTGGATTAAACAAGAATCATTGGGTTTTACCTGTTCAATGTACCAAGTCTTTTGGGGTATAGAAACAGAAATTTATTGTTTTATCAGCACACCTATGCAAATCATAGTCCTTGACTTCTGCACACCATTTTTGGTTGTGCTGTATGCTAACTCTCATTATCTGTAGCAGTGAAATTTAATAGAAGGATTTAAGGCAAGACTTGATAGGAAATTTAGGAGACAAGCACTAATTTCAGTGAAATTGTTGATCCAAAAGGACTCTGTCTAGTGGGGCTTGATATGGATATAATATTTTGTTTCCAAATCTAAATCAAGCTAAGGTTCTGGGGCAGTATAAGAGGCCCTGTAGTGCTGGAAAAATTCTGACATTCCCAGGCATACCTTGCTAATAAAAACATCATACAATTCTTTTGCAGAAGGCTTTAGTGTGTTTACTAGAGTAGGCGATGTTTGTTGGGTTAGTCTGTCCAAGGTGTTGGCAAATTCTTTCAGTAGTTTTCTTTTAACACCGTTCCAGTCACTGACCTTCTGCATGGATTATAGGTTTCTTTTTGAAGCAAAACTCTAGAAGAGACTTGGGAAGGAAACTTGTTCTTGTGCCACCTGACTCAGGAGGCCAGCATGTATCACAATCAAACACCACCACTATTAAAAGCTGCAGCACCATAGGTCCCTGCATGTTAGGTTCAAAGTACTTTTCTACCTGTTGTGGCTATTCAGTCATCAAATGGCAGATCTTCAAGAGGTCCCATTACTGATCCCTTCTGTCCTGATAGCCTCACCTTTGTCCCCTTTGAAAACATGATCCCAGAAACCAGTGTAAGACCTTCTTTTACCATAAAGAATGTACAGTTGATAAAGCAGATGAGGATGCCCATCCGAGGGCCTCTTTCAAAATACAGTCTTAGGTCAAAGCAATAAAGCTCCAAATTATAACACTTGGGCATTAGCCTAATTCTGAGACATATTTTGGGATAACACAATGATGGGTCTAATGCTTTGAAATTAAACAACATCTGCCCACCCACTTTTCCTACATATTAGCCTAGATCCAGAGCAGGCATTTTCAGAGCATGCATAGAATGCACTGGTTATTAGCTATCCACATGCACTCCATCATCTACAGCTTAAGAATCTCCCAGGGTGAACTGGAATTGAGAGCACTGAAGTCTTCTTAGGAAAGGGATGTGGGTCCTGGGAGACTTGAGTCTTTTGAATGGGAAAAAGAGGTGGGAGCACATGATGACATATCTACAAATTACATCTTGGAGGAGATGGACTTCTCCTTCTAAGTGACACATTGAAAGGTCAGCAGATAACCTGCAAAATAATTCAGTTTATACTTACATGGATAGTAACACTATATTTTAAAAACAACCACAACAACAAGAATAAGAGAAGGAATGTCACAGAGGTCAGGATAAAGGTTACTGTAGTGAAGAAGGGGCAGTAGAGAACTTCCAAAGTGGAGCGACATCTTCTTTCTTAATCAGATGGTTACAAGTGAGTTTATTTTATTATTATTCTTTACACAGTAAATACTTACCTGTGTATGCTATATTCTGCAGTTTTTTAAAAGATAGCAGTGTTAAATTGAACTATAAAGTATAAAAAAGACAATTTTTTTCACTTATTTCCTATCTTTTATTTTGACAATGTGCTTGTTGGTACACTTATAAAACATTTGTTAAACGACAGTTCCATTAACGTGTAATATTTTTTAAAACAAAAAGCTTTCATAATAATAAGGGAAATTCTTTTGAGGGGTGAGGACAGCGCAGAGCAAACAATGGCTGTGCTCATCAAAAATGCTTCATTACCATCGCCATTCCTGAAAAAGGGAAATCCTGAGATAAGTGAAGTGGCAGTTCTGTTGACATAAAAGAAGTCATTAGAAGGGAGGGTTGGACAGGCAGAAAACTGCCATTTAACTACTCTTCCTATCCTCTTTTCCAAGTGCTTTCCTGGGAAGTTTTTCACTATTGGACTTTTTATTTTCTTGGCGGAATTTATATCTCCTCACCCAATGTTGCTGGTTTTCACCCCAATTATACCTGTAAAAGCCATTTGTGAAGTCAACTGGAAGATTTTTGACAGAAAGGGGGTGTGTGGATCTGGAAATGCTAGATGGGGCCCCTGCTTCTGACTCCTTGTCCCAATTCTTTTCCTTGGGAATTGCCTGAAGAAATGCCTCTGCCCGGGCTTGTTACATTTGTAAATGGATCTTTTTTTCCCATTGTGTATGGGAGTCTTGAGAACTTACTAATATTGAAAAAGGTAACAACACTTTTAACATTTTTTAAAGTTGATGCAAACAAATAGCCTTAAGAGTTAACGTTATTAACACATTTCTATTCCGCTAATGTAGTATGAAAGTGACAGGGAGAATTTTCAATTATATTATTCCATGTTACCCTAAACAATTTTGGAATGAACTCAAGAAAGGTAATGTTCTTTTACTTTAGATAAAAGAAATCACTGGGATAAAAATGGAAGGGATGTATAGCTGTTATAAAAGAAAGGCATTTAAGTCAAACAAGAATTTAATTGCCATTTCACAGTGCCTTGCTTTTGTTCCTAATTTTCTAATCCTGTTCTGTACTGTTCCTGATTTTCTAATTTTCTAAACCGATAACGACCCACACGTACACATTCTGGTTTAACACCCCAGAAAGTCTAACTGCATTTATTCTTGTTTACTGGTTTTGGCAATTTTAGCCAATCTTATGATCTTTTGCAAAGTAACAATGTAGAGATAGTATGAATACTGATGGTAGATATTGAAACTGATCATTAAACCAGTCTTTTTGTGAGAGGGAATTTTGCAGCCCAGGCTCACAAGTTCACAACGCTTTCCTTGTTGTGAGATTATTTATTTACTCAGATCCCCACACATTTTCTGTTTTATCCTGGGGTTGGGCCAGGGCAGGCGTGGGGAAGCCTGTTCTTAAAGTCAGAGTACGAAATACTCAAAGGGATTCCTAAATTCAGCAATTACTCAACCACTGGTGCAGAGAAGGTAAGTTATTTAGAATTGTTGATGTTTTAAATAAGCTGAGTGAAGGAAGCTCTTTCACGCGGACAAAGCAGAGAATATTGGACCAAAGAGCCGAGCACACCCCTGCAGTGGCCTTCGCCCAGTCTACCATGGGGTGGCGCTCTAAGGCCCAGATTTGCCCACCCTCCTACTCCACGCGCTATTTCAAGCAGCAGAGAATAAACCTTCTCAAGCTTTCGTTCTTGTGTCTCTTTCTCATTGTACATGTAAAATATTTACATTAAAAACCCACTGACCGTCAGTACTGATGAAAATAACTAAGCAATTAGAAATCGGTTGGACATTTGTATACTTAGCTCTCTCAAGTATGTTTATACAGCTGATGGAAATGAAGGTTTGGGATAAAAAGAATAGTAGCACTATCATATAATTTCCAAGTTTGAATTAATTTTTTTCCTGAAAACATTTTAGGTTAAAAAAACCGCTCATATCTAAATTCTTAGAAATCCACTTTTAACCTTTTAATAAATTATGCCATATAGTACAATTTTAAAATTCAAAGACTCAAGGTAATTTAGTTATTAATGAAGTCAGAGTAACTGTATTTTTTTCATGATAAAAGAAGGAAGGTGAATATATTTTAAATAAATGAAGATTTCAAGCTAGCACCTTTGTTTTAGTTTAGCACCCTGGACTATGCCCTGTTGAAAGCATAAAGAAATATGCAAAATCTTTAAATAAACTGCAAATTAATCTCCATTCCCCAAATAATTTCCATCATTTTTATTGTTTTACTGGGCAGATATATTGCTCTGTGTAAAGGGAAAAAAGAGAGTGCTCGATTTTCAAAGGGAAAGAAGTATAGAGGATAAGGTTCACAGCTACAAAAATACATATGATTCATTTTAAAATGGAGCCTTAAAGACAGTGGTCTGGTCAACCATCAGCATCTTCCATTGCCAAGAAGAAAATATCCTCCCATATGAACCATATCTTCCATTTTTTATCTTATTCATTTTTCTTAGTATCATATCAATCATATCATGAGCACTTTCCCAAATTATTAAATGCTCTTAGAAAAATCTCATTATTCATGGCTCTATCATCATTTAAAAAATTTTGCTTATTACTCATTGAACAGGCTATTTTTAATTTTTCTAAACAATTGACTAATAAGTCCTTATAAATAAAATTGCTCAGGAGATATATGTACATACATTTTTGTCAAGCAACTGTCTTTAAATCTTTAAAGAAAGTTTTATTTTAATGTAAAAAAATTTAATCTTAACTTTAAAAAGTTTTTTAAAAAGAAACCATTCTTTATGTAGAAGTAGATTAAATATATGCCTACATAATATAAAATTGATTATATAGACAAGCATTTTTTGTCTGTGGGGGGAGGGTTGGAGAGGGTCAAGATTTTAAAATCCCAGTAAGAACAAATAGATACTATGTCTACTTGGATTTTCAGATGCCATATTTCCAGAACTATTCATTAATATCTCATTAAGTTAGATTTATATACTCAACAAATCTGAAATAGTCAATCTAATTTACTATTTAAATGTTGATATTTTATATTTTTTTCTACACAAATATTTGGGGTTAAAAAGGAAACCAAGAGCTATGTTGGGAAAAACTTTGATGCCCAACCCTAAGAAAGTGTTATTCTTCACGAAGAAATAATAAATGTTTGAGGTGGCAGATATCCCAGTTACCCAGATTTGATCATTTCATATTGTATCCTTGTATCAAATATCACATGTACTCCATAAATTAATAAATAAGTTTAATTAAATTAATAAAAAATTTAAAAATTAGAAGTTTCATTCTTTTTGAGAGAATTATGTATTTAATGTTGTGCACTGAAAATGAGTTCCCAAAGTGAAGGCTGCTAAAGACATATGTCTATAATCTCAAAATAATAGGTGAAAACCTGAAGATATAAAGGGTTATGTTCGAAGATAGAGTTAAACATATGGTGTCTGCTTTGAAATTCTGTTTCTATATTTGGGCATGATCTTTTCATAGATATGCAAGCATAGTCTCTTTTTCTTTTACTGTCTGTTTACACATGTCATAGTTGCAACTTCCTAGTGAAGAAAAATTTTTCCAGTTTTAAAAATTTGCAAGTATGAAAATAAAATTGTCACAGTGTGAAACTGGATTTTCAATGTAAAGCTGTTAAAACAAGAAAAAAACATACAGTTTAAGGCAGATATTTCAAAATTCTACTATTTTCCTTGAACCAAATTTCACCTTTTTTCCCTCCATTGTTGCTTAAATAATTTTTAAATGCATTCGGATAACAACTTGCAAAAGTGAAATGTTATACCCACACATCAAAAAGGCATTCCTTCAATACGACAATGTTTGTGTTCTGCGTTAGAAAGAACAAAACTCCTTTAAGGGAGAACTCTCCCTACTTAAACAATAAAGGCAAGAAAATGTTACATGCCCTTAGGGTTTTCCTTTCACTATCTTTACCGAAGGAAGACATACAAAGAAAAATTATCTAAACTTCCTTCTAGAAGGCAGTGACCATAGTGAAGATTTTTTTTTTTTTTTTTTTTTTTTTTTTTTAAATAGTATTCAGGTCAGATCCTAGTGCAGGTGGGTGTTTTCCAAACAGAATCTGCCTGGTGGAATGAGCAGCACTGTGGAAGTCAGATTCTCCTGCTTTCCATCTGTGGATGTCTGTCATTTGGGGACAATGACCAGCACTGTATTTTCTTAACCCAATATGGACAGAGTATGTGTTTGGATTGTATTGTGTGACATCCCTTTCTCTATCGAACAGGCCCAAGAGGGGAGGGGGTGGGGTCTGACTTTTTAAGGATGGTTCTAATGCGTTCAGCTGTTATCACACTTTGCTGATTGTAATCATTCGTTTTATGGTTTCTTTTCCAGCTGCTCCAAAAATTCATTGCAATGTCCTCTAGGTTTATTTTTAATATCCCATAATTCAAAGATCTAAGAAAGAAGAGTTGAAATAGAAATCCATGTGCTGATTCTCTCCCATTTTTTTTTTTTTTTTTTTTTTCTCTCGGGGAGGAAGGGATTTAGGATTTGGACACATTCCTCAAAATCCTCTCTGGAGAAATGTGTTCTTTTCTGTAGGGAAGGAGCCAGCTTGGAGCACATTCACAGGCTTATTCAATTGATAGAGGAATTGGGAACCAATCCTATGTAAATATACAACATATTTTAAATTCAAAAAATTAATTCTTTCTTCGGAGCATTTATGTTTAAAATGTTTCCTTTTGGAGTGGTAGCAAAACAGTAGTACTCTATTGGCATTTTAGGATTTCCAGATTCCCTGAATAAAGTATTTGCTCTAAACTCTGTTGTCCTAAATTTATCTAGTAAGAATGTATTGCTCTTTAAACTGCAGAACAGTTTCATGCATGGGAAAACTAAAAGGCAAGGGGATTCCCCTATGTGCTGTCTCTGAAAATATCTTGACTTACGTTTTAAAATCAACTTATTTCAGGGGAAGTAGACCTTATCAGTTTTCTTTGTTTTCCCCATTCATTTAGTCCTCTGAAGAGCTAGATCTGAGAAATGAATCAGCTAGAATTATAGGTTGCCATTTCTTCATTTTCCACTACATAGCAGCGGCTCCTTTCAGTCATTTTTAAGTCCTATAAAAGCCCATATGGGGAAGAGGGGGAGGGGACTGCCTGTAAATCATAAGGACCCAGTTTCTTGATTTCAGTGAAGGGTAGTTTTACTGTCCGCTGTCACCACAGCTGTCAGCAGGATGCCTTAAACATCCTAATTGTCACTAGGGATCAGATTGTTCCTTAACTAATTGTTTAGATCAGCTAATCTACATCCATCATCTGCAAAGGGCAGGCAGCCCCAGGCATCCTGTAATTTAGATAAAACTCCTTTTCTGGGTCTAAACACATTGTTTGGGTGACCAAGGGTCAGGTACCAAAAAGCCTACCTAGGAGTGGAACAAGAGTGGAGATTGTATACTGAGGACCGGGTGAGCCTCCAGGCTTACTAGCCCAGACCACCTGCATGTGTCCCACTTAAACAACTGTGAATCAGTAGAAGATTCCATGTCATTGATCGCAATATGCCAAGAGCCCAAACAGAGCAGACAGCCAAGATCACTGCCTGAGTCAGCTTTTGTGTTTGCACTCATATGGGTTTTGAGGTACTCATTATGACACAAATGTGCTGGATATTTTTGAGCTATTGCAAGGTTTTCTTGAGTTAAACTTCTAAAAACACATCAGCAGCAGTGATGTAGTATAAATTATATATGCAACACACACATTTCATGTAGAATGCAGTCTCCCTTCTAAGAACCTCTGTTTTAATAAGCTTTCTAAAACAATTGGTGAATTTGTTATTTTAGACTGTGGGGTAGTTTTCTTGCATTCATCTGCTCATTCTTCCATTCAATAAAAATTTATTTCAAACTCTCATAAGCTTGGCAAGAAGGTTTTCGTGCCTCAGGAATGTAATTCGTTTAGAAACAAGCCATCCCCTTACATTCATATCGTTCTTATCTCAAAATGCTTTCAAAATGACTAACGAATCGATTTAAAAGTAAAAGAATAAAAATAAATAAAAGCAAGCAGGCCTTGAACTGAACAGAAGTGAATAGGGGTAGAAAGACAAATGTATGATAAATGATAAACAAACAAACAAATACAGCCTTCCCAAAAGTGAAATTCAACCATTCATTAAGATAATTTAAGAAAAGGGGTTTGGGACTTTTAAAAAACAGAACTTTGGAAAACCCTCCACACTTATCTCACTCATTCAGATTTAGTGTAAATCCTATTAATTTTGCAGTAAAGAACCCTACTAATTTTGTTTAGGCTGGCCTTCCCCTCACTTACTTTAGTTTTTCTTTTAATATAATAGTATACCTATTAATACTTTATACAAGTACAGTGCTATGAAATGGTATTCTGGAAAAATAATAAAAGAACAATTGTTAAATCGTAACCAGCATTTACTGTGGTTTACCTATTTAGCAGGTCTTATTGTAAGCATTTTACATATATTAATTCATTTAATTATCACAACCCTATGATGTAGGTAATTTTATTATCCCCACTTTGTGGGGAAATTGATTCGCAGAGAGGTTAATTTACACAAGATCACAGATTGTGCTGGTGAGATAGCAGAGAATAGCAGGCAAACTTGGGAAAACCTTTTAGAGGAATCAGATTCTGAAATGAGAATTAAAGGCTGGCAGGAGTGGGGATTTGTTGTCCCACAGAGGCAGATAGACAAGGAGCACAGACTTTAGATGCTGGCAGTTTCCGTAAAATTGGATTGGAAAGAAAATGGGCCCAGCCTGGGGCAGAAGAGGAATGAGAGCCATAGGGGTGATAGGGACGCCAGGGCAGCTACATAGCTGGCTATGGTCCAGCTTCTGACACTCAGAAATTTCATTTTGTCACTTTCACCTATTACAGCGACTAAAAGAACTTAGCAAATCTCTAGACTTCTTTTCTTCCCTGCCCCTGACTGCCATCATTTTTTACAGAATTTTCTTTTCTAGTTACAAAAGTAGTATGTATTTATTGTAGAAAATACAAAAAACATAAAACACACACATGCCCAGAGGAAAAGAGAAAATTAAAACATTTCTCATTCTACCTCCCAGAGATAATAACTTGCAGCATTTTCCATGTATAATTTCAGACATAAAATAAGAAAATTGACTTAAATCTACATAGAACTTTGTCATTTCCTTCCCCTCCCCACAGCTTAGCTTGAAGTAGTAAATATTTTTCATGTTTTTATATCACTGTTTTACTAATTTCATTAAATTAAATTAATTTATTTAACAGATCTGCTGCTGATAGTAGGTGGTTTCTTTCTCTTGTGTGAGATTATTTTCTTATAATTTCATGCAAACTCACTCATTAAATCATGATTTATTAACACATTAAATGATTTTTACATTGCTAAATGCTCTCCGTAGATGTACTATTTTATCCCTGTGGCAGCATAGAATGAAAAAGCCATTTCTCCACATCACACCGTAGAGGTACAGAAGTTTCTGACTTTTGACTTAGGAGCTTTCTCTGAAAGGCAAAGCTGTAACTCAGAGCAAACCCTAGTTACCTCTGAGTGCCACCAACAGGTGGCGATGGCTGCTACCGGGATGGAGGCATTTGACACTACGAATTAAAGTGGTCTTCTAGAAGTTAACCTTTACAAGGGAGAAATTTTATAAGTACAAATGGTATTTCTTGTTTGAATTTCGGTTTGGTTATTAAAAACACTGAATGGTTTTTTGCATTTTCATCTGTGTGCTGCTTTTGCAAATTGTCTTCTCACTTATTTTGCCCAGTCTCTTTATACTGGGGTGTTCATCATTTTCATATTATTTATAAATTATCTTTATGGTCAGCACATGATGAGTACTATTTCAGGTTTTCGTTTGTCTTTTAATTCATAGTTTTTAAAAACTTGAATAAGGAAGTTATACAGAAGTTTTAAATGTTTATATAGCCATTTCTATTTTATTCCTTAAGATTTGTTTGTTTGCATGCTTAAAAGGGCTCTCTTTACCTCAAAATCAGAAAAATATTCTTATGCCTTTTCTTTTTTTTTAAATACTTAAGTTTTTGATACATCTGGTATTTATTTCAGTTTACGGTACGGGGGAGAAAATCAACATAATTTTTTTTTCCAAAGAGATAACTGTTTCTGTACCATTTAAAAGAATCCCACCTTTCTGTAAAGATTAGAGATATTACCTTAGCCTATAATAAAGCCTTATACCCACTGAAGCCTATTTCAGACCTTTCCATTCTATCCCACTGGAATATATTTAACTACTAGAGCCACCTGTTTCTGCAATATACACCTTAATATATTGTAGGGCTGGTCTACCTCAACATTTTTTCTATTTTGTTTTTACTCTTTTAAAATGTTGCATTGGATTTGATTTTCAAATTACTATGTTAACACACGTGTCTTACAACAAATTAAACAGCAGAGCATGGTGTATATATCAAGTTAGTAACTTCTCTCTCTCCTTCTAGTCCCATCACCAAGGCTTATAGTGTGGTGAATGCATTTTTACACTTTTCTCTGTGCTCTTATGAGCAAATAATAATAATAAATCATAGTAAGGAGAATATTTTTTACCATTGAAACTAAAAACAATTTTTTCACTTATAAAAGTATTTAAAACACATAAAACAAGGCAACATTTACTCTTTTTTCTCATCTTCTAGTATGGTGGTGGCCCCTCCACTGTTGCACCGTCGCTCTCTGAGCCAGTATTACTATCACTGGTTCCTTTCTCTGTCATACTGCTGACCCTCTCCTGCCCGCTCTCCTTGTGTTCAGGAGTAGACTTGCCTTCTTCACCATTCTGTTGGCTCTGCCGTTTCTTCAAGGTGTGTCTCCTCTGTCTCCATTGGAATGTTCTCATTGTGTTTCTTTTCCTTGCCTTTGTTGGCCACTTGCTCTTCCTCAGGAACGATGCTGCTCTCATTGCACTAAGCTTGCTCTGCCGCCTCCTTCTCCCTTTCCTCCTGCCTTTTGTGGGTCTGTTCCTCTGCCTGTGCAATCTCAGCTGCAATTTTCTCCAGATCCACTTCTACCTTCAGACCGCACAACCCTTTAAGTTCATTGTTAAATGAATCTGTGCTTTCCAGGAATTTCGCCTTCTCCTGATGTCGTTCCTCTTTTGGAAGAAGTTCAACTTTTACGTTCAACTTTTACTTTTCGCTGTTGAACCATTAAGGACTGGATCTATCATTTGAGGACCTGCATTCTAGCTGTTGTGACAACTGACTGAACCTCTGATACCACACTCTCACTAAGGATTTCACTGATGAGGCAGTGGTTTCTCTGGAAACGAACGGTGGCTGTACGCTTCGTTGAAAAGCCATCATAATCATCTGATCTTTAGCAGAGAAGGCTCATGTAAGGTTCTCCAAACAGTGAGACTGTTTGGGTCGACTTTCCTCCTCTAAAGCAGCTTCTGCAAGACTTTTTGCATTTATGTAAGCAAGGTACATGGGGAAATTATGATGGGCGTCCATAGATTCATTGTACTCTATCTTTTCTACTTCGTATTCGTTTAAATATTGTTTCTCTTCATTAGCGAGATCTTGCCACATGCCACCAATAATCTTGCCAATTTCCCACAACTATAGGTCAGGGTTGGAAGCCTTTACTTGGTCCCAGACCTTTCTTCTCTACCTCCTGTAGGGCATCAGCGGCTTATCTTGTGGCTTTGGGGGTTTTGGAATCGTAATACTGGAGGATGCCCTGACCCAGCTGTTGGTGCCTGGGTTCCCTCCCAGCCTGTAGTTGTTGTAGGCAAGATGATGGTATGGATTGTATCTTGCAAACCCTGGTGGGCTGGGTATTTGTGTTGTAGAAGCCGGGGTGGGAGATGGGGCATAAGATGGTCTTTTTGGCATTTTGGAAGATTAAGTTCTCAGTTTCTTAAGAATGAATCTGAGACACCGTGGGTAGAAAAAGTGCTCGCAGCTCTGGCTTCACTTTTCTTTGTCCCATGCACACCCCCAGTAATGAGAATATTTATCGAGTGCAAGACATTGTTCTAAGCACCCTACCTGAATGATTTCCTTTACTTTTTATAATAAACATATGAAGTAGATATTATTGTCATCATCAATATGCAGATAAGCAAACTGAATCACTGGTAGTCTAAATAACCTACTCATGTCACATACTGTAGTAAGTTGTGGGACCCAGATTAAGTTCAAGAAGGCAGGTTTCAGAGCCTGAGCTTTGGAATGTGTCTGCTTATCTATCAAATGTTTTTGATGGACATTTAGGTTGTCCTTATTTCTTGACCACCCCCCAACAATGCTGCTAGTAGCATTTCTGTATACAAATTCTTTCATACTGGTAATTTTATTTCTGGCATATAGTTTCTCAGAAATGATATTGCTGGATCTTAGGGCACGTGATTTTATTTAATAGACACGATGAGATTAGTTTTCACAATGGATACACTAATGATTACTCACACATATGAAACGTTCTCACAAATCCTCTTTTTGCTCTTTCTTCCATATTGAAGCCCCAACATGTGCCCAGTGTTATTCTCAGCACTGGGATGTGAAGGTGGTCACAGCAGATGTGGGTCCTGCTCTTGAGGGGCCACAGCTTTCACTCACACCAGGTATCATTCTCTTTCTCCATTCCTCATTTCCATGACTATTTTCCTGTCCCCTTCCACCACAATCCTCCCTTCACACGGACCATTCTCTCCGTCCAGTCCCCTCTACCATATTCCATCTCCATTTCAAATAAGATAATTCTTTCTGTTTCCTGTCTTTCCTCTCCAGTCCCCCACCTCCTCTGTCTTTCCTCCATTTATCCTTTCCTTCATTCCTGCCACCCACCTGCCCTTCATTACTCCCTCTCCCCTCCCTCCCTCCCTCCCTCCTCCCTCCCTCCCTTCCTTCCTTCCTTCCTTCCTTCCTTCCTTCCTTCCTTCCTTCCTTCCTTCCTTCCTTCCTTCCTTCCTTGTTTCTTCCCTTCTTCCCTCCCTCCCACTCTCCCTCCATTCTTCATTCTCTTCTTTTTTCTCCCTCTCTCCCCCTTTCTTCCTCCCTCTCACCCTCCCTCCCTTCTTCCCTTCTAAACTGAAAGAGCACTTCTTACCAATTGTCATACTGAATATCTTCCAGTGATTCAGTTCAAGCAGCGATTTTTAAAGTTTTTTTTTCTTCTCATTATATCAATTTGTATTGCCCAAGATTGTATTATAAGCTGGCACAGACTGGGATATGAAATGAGATCTCCTGATGCTTGTTCAGCTTCGTAATCTCAGAGTATCATATTTACTCTGACTTGGCTAATGGTCTTATTAACTAACGAAAACTAGTATATACTGTTCTTTTAACACAACAGAAAATGAATAGATTTTAGTTTTCCTTTCAAAGAATATGTAGATAAAGCCATTTTGCTGTACTTAATTTGGTGTGGGGGAGGGGTGTTGAGGGTAGGGAAGCTTCTTTTCCATTAAGAATAGCCTGTCTATATAGACTGTACACATCCTCTAAGGCCCAGATCAAAGATCACTGTTTCTTTTTTTTTATCTTTTATTTTATGTTCAGGGGTACATGTGCAGGTTTGTCACATAGGTAAGCTTGTCTCATGGGGGTATGTTGCACAGATTATTTCATCACCTAGGTATTAAGCCTAGTGCTCATTAGTTATTTTTCCTGATCCTCTCCCTCCTGCTACCCTCCATCCTCCAATAGGCCCCTGTGTGTGTTGTTCTCTTTTATGTGCCCATGTGTTCTCATCATTTAGCTCCAACTTATAAGTGAGAACATGTGGTATTTGGTTTTCTGTTCCTGCATTAGTTTGCTAAGGATTATGGTCTCCAGGTACACTCATGTCTCTGCAAAGATATGATCTTGTTCCTTTAATGGCTGCATAGTATTCCATGCTGTATATGTATCACAGTTTTTTTTTTTTTTAATCCAGTCTGTCACTGATGGCCATTTAGATTGATTCCATGTCTTTGCTGTTGTGAATAAATGACTCATCCTATTCTATGGAATGACTCTCTATTCTTCTATTTCTATGAAGCCTTTTATTCCTCCTTTAGTTCAGTTGTTTGGCCTCCTGCAGGCCTATCTCTCATAATTCCTTCTTTTATTTTGGTTCTTGCCACAAAGTGTAAATTATCTTTTGATTTATCTCTCTCCCTCCTCCCAGCTATCTGAGGGCGGGAACATTTCTCAATCATCTTTGAACCCTAGAACCTACAATACAACAGATGTTTTTTCTGAGTGAATGGTGGATGGATGCATAGATTAATGCCTATTATTTTCCCTAACCACCCCATAAAGCTAACTTTGTCGACATTAAAATGGAACAGCTACAATTAAATTCTGTATGTTTGTTTATTACATCACTTCAAAGCATAAGGAATGTGCTAAAGTAAATTAGTGCACTTAATAAGCTAGCCAGCCGCACATCTTTTCACTGTCCTATCAACAGGAAAATCCATTATGTCCATCCCACCTGAGATATTATATCCCTGCATCATTGGTTCAGACAGTATGATTCAGTTGAGACTTCTCAGTGCTTTTGTTAGTGAGGAGGCTTCTCCAGGCACTGCTGATTTGAAGGGACAAACCTTGAAAGAAATTGGACTAAGTTTTGCAAAAAATAATGGATAGTCTTGAAAAAAAATATTTACCCGGAGAATGACTTTTCTCTGCCATACAATGCAAGGAAGTAAGTGTACTGTAATCTCAGCACTTGCAGTATTTTCATCACGTATGATATTTCTACTTGTTTCATCTCCTCTTTATCCTCAGAGAGACAGTGCTGCTTAGTGTTTAAGACTGAGAATTTACAAGTGTCCAGGACTGCTGGGTTTACATCCCAGCTTATTATCTTGGGAAAGACATTTTACCCAACTGGCTAAGTTGCACAATTTCAGGGAGTTCCCTTCACAAAGAACACAACATAGGATGATGCACGTAGAGCATTGTAGACCACTTAAACTTAGCAAGTAGCATTCATTAAATAAGCAAATGTTAACACTATTGTCTTCCTAGCACCCCTATTAGTAGACATTTTTAGCATCGTCTCAAAGATGGATATATTATGTTGCAAAGAGGTTAAGTGTCTTGTTCACAGTTAAACAGAAGTCAGAAATGGGCTGCTGACTTCCCAATCTCCAGACTCCTAGGCTGAGGCATTTATTTCCACCTTAATTATTATTAGCACCCCCCTCTCCAACAATGTGTGACATGTTTTATTTTATTGTTGTTTTCGTTTGTTCATTTTCAATTTTCCCAGATATGGTTTTAAAAACTGGGCATGGGATAGGAATTTGCAATGACCCATACCAAAATAAAATCAGCTGCTACTACCACAGCAAAATACTAATTTGGGATCCTGTTGCTGGTTACTACTATATTCAATATTAAACTGTCCTAGCTCCCAGTTACCAACCTCACCCCCTTCCACATACCTTGCTCAATGCCTTATGTTGTCACTAGATTATAAGTCCCTTGAGGACAGGGACTGTGCCTTATTCATCTTTGAATCCCACCCAAGGATTTACACAGTGTTTCATATATAGTAGATGCTCAATAATGTTTGCTATATAAAATAAATAGCTTATTATCTTAAAAAAAATCTACAATTCCATTATTTCCTGCTCTCAATTTAAGGATAGAGTCTGTCTGATTCTATAAAGTGGGCATTTCCATGATAAGGTAGTATTTGCGGATCAAACCAGAACTCAGGACTAAGCAACTCAATCAAAACCGCTCAACTATATGGAAACTGAACAACCCACTCCTGAATAACTACTGGGTACATAACGAAATGAAGGCAGAAATAAAGATGTTCTTTCAAACCAATGAGAACAAGGATACAACATACCAGAATCTCTGGGACACATTTAAAGCAGTGTGTAGAGGGAAATTTATAGCACTAAATGCCCACAAGAGAAAGCAGGAAAGATCTAAAATTGACACTCTAACATCACAATTAAAAGAACTAGAGAAGCAAGAGCAAACGCATTCAAAAGCTAGCAGAAGGCAAGAAATAACTAAGATCAGAGAAGAACTGAAGGAGATAGAGACACAAAAAACCCTCCAAAAAAACCAATGAATCCAGGAGCTGGTTTTTTGAAAAGATCAACAAAGTTGATAGACTGCTAGCAAGACTAACAAAGAAGAAAAGAGAGAAGAACCAAATAGACACAATAAAAAACGATAAAGGGGATATCACCACTAACCCCATGGAAATACAAACTACCATCAGAGAATACTATAAACACCTCTATGCAATAAAACTAGAAAACCTAGAAGAAATGGATAATTTCCTGGACACTTACACTCTCCCAAGACTAAACCAGGAAGAAGCTGAATCCCTGAATAGACCAATAGCAGGCTCTGAAATTGAGGCAATAATTAATAGCCTACCAACCAAAAACAGTCCAGGACCAGATGGATTCACAGACAAATTCTACCAGAGGTACAAGGAGGAGTTGGTACCATTGCTTCTGAAACTATTCCAATCAACAGAAAAACAGAGAATCCTCCCTAACTCATTTTATGAGGCCAACATCATCCTGATACCAAAGCCTGACAGAGATATAACAAAAAAAGAGAATTTTAGACCAATATCCCTGATGAACATCAATGCAAAAATCCTCAATAAAACACTGGCAAACCGAATCCAGCAGCACATCAAAAAGCTTATCCACCATGGTCAAGTGGGTTTCTTCCCTGGGATGCAAGGCTGGTTCAACATATGCAAATCAATAAACGTAATCCAGCATATAAACAGAACCAAAGACAAAAACCACATGATTATCTCAATAGATGCAGAAAAGGCCTTTGACAAAATTCAACAGCCCTTCATGCTAAAAACGCTCAATAAATTTGGTATTGATGGAACGTATCTCAAAATAATAAGAGCTATTTATGACAAACCCACAGCCAATATCATACCAAATGGGCAAAAACTGGAAGCATTCCCTTTGAAAACTGGCACAAGACAGGGATGCCCTCTCTCACCACTCCTATTCAACATAGTGTTGGAAGTTCTGGCTAGGGCAATCAGGCAAGAGGAAGAAATCAAGGGTATTCAGTTAGGAAAAGAAGAAATCAAATTGTCCCTGTTTGCAGATGACATGATTGTATATTTAGAAAAACCCCATTGTCTCAGCCCAAAATCTCTTTAAGCTGATAAGCAAGTTCAGCAAAGTCTCAGGATACAAAATCAATGTGCAAAAATCACAAGCATTCTTAGACACCAGTAACAGACAAACAGAGAGCCAAATCAGGAATGAACTTCCATTCACAATTGCTTCAAAGAGAATAAAATACCTAGGAATCCAACTTACAAGGGATGTAAACCACCTCTTCAAGGAGAACTACAAACCACTGCTCAGTGAAATAAAAGAGGACACAAACAAATGGAAGAACATACCACGCTCATGAATAGGAAGAATCAATATTGTGAAAATGGCCATACTGCCCAAGGTAATTTATAGATTCAATGCCATTCCCATTAAGCTACCAATGACTTTCTTCACAGAATTGGAAAAAACTGCTTTAAAGTTCATATGGAACCAAAAAAGACCCTGCATTGCCAAGACAATTCTAAGCCAAAGGAACAAAGCTGGAGGCATCACGCTACCTGACTTCAAACTACACTACAAGGCTACAGTAACCAAAACAGCATCATACTGGTACCAAAACAGAGATATAGACCAATGGAACAGAACAGAGCCCTCAGAAATAATACCACACATCTACAGCCATCTGATCTTTGACAAACCTGACAAAAACAAGAAATGGGGAAAGGATTCCCTATTTAATAAAGGGTGCTGGAAAAATTGGCTAGCCATAAGTAGAAAGCTGAAACTGGATCCTTTCCTTACTCCTTATACGAAAAATAATTCAAGATGGATTAGAGACTTAAATGTTAGACCTAAAACCAGAAAAACCCTAGAAGAAATCCTAGGCAATACCATTCAGGACATAGGCATGGGCAAAGACTTCATGTCTAAAACACCAAAAACAATGGCAACAAAAGCCTAAATTGACAAATGGGATCTAATTAAACTAAAGAGCTCCTGCACAGCAAAATAAACTACCATCAGAGTGAACAGGCAACCTACAGAATGGGAGAAAATTTTTGCAATCTACTCATCTGACAAAGGACTAATATCCAGAACCTATAAAGCACTCAATCAAATTTACAAGAAAAAAACATACAACCCCATCAAAAAGTGGGCAAAGGATATGAACAGACACTTCTCAAAAGAAGACATTCATACAGCCAGCAGACACATGAAAAAATGCCCATCATCACTCGCCATCAGAGAAATGCATATCAAAACCACAATGAGATACCATCTCACACCAGTTAGAATGGCAATCATTAAAAAATCAGGAAACAACACATGCTGGAGAGGATGTGGAGAAATAGGAACACTTTTACACTGGTATAGAAATACCATTTGAAGCAGCCATCCCACTACTGGGGATATACCCAAAGGATTGTAAGTCATGCTGCTATAAAGACACATGCACATGTATGTTTATTGTGGCACTATTCACAATAGCAAAGACTTGGAATCAACCCAAATGTCCACCAGTGACAGACTGGATTAAGAAAATGTGGCACATATACACCATGGAATACTGTGCAATATTAAAAAAGGATGAGTTCGTGTCCTTTGTAGGGACATGGATGCAGCTGGAAACCATCATTCTCAGCAAACATCGTAAGAACAGAAAACCAAATACTGCATGTTCTCACTCATAGGTGGGAACTGAACAATGAGATCCCTTGGATACAGGAAGGGGATCATCACACACCAGTTCCTATTGTGGGGAGGGGCAGGGGTAAGGGATAGCATTAGGAGATATACCTAATGTAAATGACGAGTTAATGGATGCAGCACACCAACATGGCACATGTATACATATGTAACAAACCTGCACATTATGCACATGTACCCTAGAACTTAAAGTATAATAAAATAAACAAATAAATAAAGTTTTATCTTCCAACGTTAAAAAAAGAGGCAAAATAAATCTTATATTTGAAATTAAAAATTCTTATCCTTCTTAAGAATATTATGCATACATTAAAATGCCCAAATGCATTGAGTTATTTATGATAGTTGCTTTTATGAATGCATTTATGACTACAAAAGGTTTGCATGTTTCCTCTTTTTATATCAATGTGTTGCCCATGCAAGTCAGTAGACATTATCTTTAGGCAGTCATTGATTCTTGCAATTTCTCTTTAATGCTAAATCCTACAAGCTGTTGGGAATAAATAATCATGCCTATTTCTTGGCATGAAAGTGTCAATTTCACCAAACATTCAATTTTACTTCTACTAATAGCAGATTTTCTTTGTGAGCAGAAAGGTAGCTTCACTGTCTTCTCAACTTCAGCTGCATCCCAGCTGTGTTTATTAAACAGAGATTTTGTATTGTCTGGCCTTTTGTTTTCTGTTCTATCATTTTTCCCATCTGGCTTTCCCCATATATCCTAGAGAACATATCCATATTTTTACTGACAGTAGTGTGTGTGTGTTTGTGCGTGAGTGTGTGTGTGTATACACTACACACACACACACAGATATATATGTATGTATGTATCTTTCCCTGGTGATAGCAGTTAACATTCCTTTAAAAGCTTACATTTCACCTCCGTTCCTCTGTTCACATCTCAACTATGTGAAATTGGGTGATTTAAAACAATTCTAGCAGTTTCTCACTCAAATATAATTTCTTATGACTTGTGAGGGTTTTGAATTCTTGGCAACCATTTTCTATGCCACTAAGAGTCCCTGTAAAGGAAGGATTGTTAAGAATTACAAGCACAGAGGCAGTGCCTTAAAGAACAAAGAAGATGTATTTTACTTCAAGAAGAATAAAATGGATGTTCACAGTCACTTGCCAAGATTTTCCTCTTTTCCCAGGTGGAAATAGGATGGCAGTGGAGAAAATATACCCCAACATTTGAGGAGAAATGCAGCCCAGGAGTTTTCCTGGGTTGGGCATTCTTTTCTTTAGAAATGCAAAGATACTCATTTCCTAATTTTTCTGCCACTGTCATTAATGTTTGGAATCCTACTTTCTTTTAAGTTTCTCCAGTTGGGAGGATAAATCACATTCTTTCTTTGTATATCATCCTGAAAGTCAAGTTTAGTCAAAGCTAAAGAAAGAACTTTGATTCATTTGTGCAAGCAAGATAGGTTTACACAAAATATTTCATGGAATTTAAAAATTATTGGTTTATCTCTCATTTTTCAGAATTATACAATCTTTCTTTAAAAGTTGTTGCATAGAAAATGGCCATGTGTTTGTGAAAAGTTATATGAACAAATGTATTCCAAAAAATAACTATTAATTCTAAATTTAATCATATAATTTGTTTTTATTCTTACATTTGCAAATCACATAAAATAGTAGTGATCCTTAGTATAGTGTAGTGGTTAAGAGACTGAAAGCAGACAGTCTAGGTTCAAATCCTAGTCCTGCCACTTTTTAGTTGCTTCGTTTTGGACAAATTACTCAACCTTTCTGTGTCTCATGTTCCCTTTCTGAAAAAGAGGCTACTAACAGTCCCTCCCCTACAGGGTTGATTTAAGGATTAAATCAGTTAACCCAGGTTAATATCTTAGAACAATGGCTTACACAGAGTAATTTTCTGTCATTGTACGTTGCTATTAGTAGTCATTGGTAGTTACACTTGTAATTTTCTGTCATTGTACATTGCTATTAGTAGTCATTGGTAGTTACACTTATAGCATTTATCAATCTGGTTGCATGGATTATATAGGTCAAGGGTTAATATATATGTATATATGTACATATGTGTGTGTATGTATGTGTGTATATATATGTATATATCCGGCAAAAGAAAATGTCTTTTCTGATCCAAGATGCATTTACTGAATACCAACTATGTGTTCATCACTGTGAGACAGAGAGACAAGTAACTATTTTATTTAGAAATTAAAACAAGCTTTAGGTAGTTATAGATTTCCTAAATAATAATAAATAAGGAAATAAAAATCCAAGAAGCAGAGCAAATGATAAAAATGGGCCTTTGTACACTTCTTAAAACAAGATATTTATGTGGCCAAGAAACATGTAAAAAAGCTCATCATCACTGATCATTAGAGAAATGCAAATCAAAACCACAATGAGATACCATCTCACACCAGTTAGAATGGCGATCATTAAAAAGTGAGGAAACAACAGATGTTGGAGAGGATGTGGAAAAATAGGAACGCTTTTACACTATTGTTGGGAGTGTCAATTAGTTCAATCATTGTGGAAGACAGTGTGGAGATTCCTCAAGGATCCAGAACTAGTAATACCATTTGACCCAGTAATCCCATTACTGGGTATATACCCAAGGGATTATGAATCATTCTGCTATAAGGACACAAAGACACAATGTCAAAAGAAGACATTCATACAGCCAACAGACACATGAAAAAATGCCCATCATCACTCGCCATCATTAAAAAATCAGGAAATGTTTATTGTGTTTATTGTGGCACTATTTACAATAGCAAAGACTTGGAACCAACCCAAATGCCCATCAATGATAGACTAGATAAAGCAAATGTGGCACATATACACCATGGAATACTATGCAGCCATAAAAAATAATGAGTTCATGTCCTTTGCAGGGACATGGATGAAGCCAGAAGCCATCATTCTCAGCAAACTAACACAGGAACAGAAAACCAAACACCACTTGTTCTTACTCATAAGTGAGAGTTGAATAATGAGAACACATGGACACAGGGAGGGGAGCATCACACGCCACGGCCTGTCAGGGGTGGGGGCCAAGGGGAGGGAGAGCATTAGGACAAATACCTAATGCATGTGGGGCTTAAAACATAGATGATGGGTTGACAGGTGCAACAAACTACCATGGCACACATATAGCTATGTAACAAACCTGCACATTCTGCACACGTATCCCCAAACTTAAAGTAAAATAAAAAAAGGAAAAAAATGTGTCTTTGTAGTCCAAAAACAAGAAAGCAACTAAATTTTCCTGAAGAGTGAAAGAAATGAAACAAATATTGTGCTCATAACACTGTCATTGGTTAGGCTAACAATATGAGCAAAAGCAGCACTTTAATTGGTAATAGGAGAGGTGAGCTATTTTCAAGAAAGGCAAAAAGGCAAAGAAATGGAAAAATATTCAGCAGAGAATTTTTTTTTGGGGGGGGGGGAAAGGACTCTGGAGATGGAGAGCTTCATTTGGACAGCCTTCGTTGGCTTGAGTTTAGAACTCTGCCTGCCATCTTTGACATATTTCAGTTTTAACTGTCAGCCCTAAGCACTGACCCTCTTGGTAGAGGACTCTCCCTGACTCACCCATGCCTGTCTTTTAAGGAGGGCGACATCCCTAATGGAGTAGAAGCAGGGCTGCTAGTAGGTGGGCTTGCTAATAGAAACTACTGTTTAGTGAGCAGAGTAGCAGAAAGCCAGCAGCAAAGAGAAGAGAAAGCAGCTTCCTTGGTTATAGAGAAGCACTGTGGGGTCCCATTTCAGGTTTCCATTTGTTCATCTCTTTGTACCATATCATTCGCATTTGTTGAGCCTCAGTTTTCTCATATGTAAGATGTATATATTTAATCAAGAATCCTAAACTATTCAGCATTCCCATTTCTGAAAATCTATCTTTAGAAAACCAATTATCACATCAATGGCTGGTCTCTAGTCACTAAGGAAAGTCTAAGTATCTTCTGTTCATTTATGATAGAAATAATAATTGAATGCTGGCTGGCTCCCAAGAATGTTACCAGAACTCTCAGTGGAGAAAAGAAAGCTTAGTTTATTGCTAACCATGTTAGGATAGCACTATCTAAGGCTCACTAGCATCTCAAAGAGGAGACGGAGTTTCCCTCTGTCACCCAGGCTGGAGTGCAGTGGCACGACATCAGCCCACTGCAATCTCCACCTCCTGGGTTCAAGCAATTCTCCTAACTTAGCCCACTGAGTAGCTGGGATTACAGGCGCCCGTCATGATGCCTGGCTAATTTTTGTATTTTTAGTAGAGACGGTGTTTTGCCGTGTTGGCCAGGCTGGTCTCAAACTCTGACCTCAAGTGATCCACCCACCTCAGCCTCCCAAAGTGCTGGGATTACAGGTGTGAGACACTGCGCCTGGCCAAAGTTGAAATCTTTATAAACTTTTTGAAGTCAGATTTAAGATGAAGCTTTCAGTGTGGGAGGTGGAGGTTTGTTAGTAGTGGATATGGATTATAATATGGGTTTGGTGGATAAAGCAAGGAGAGGATTTTGAACCAAGAGGTTCAAACTGACAATTTGCCAGTCTTCCAGAGGTTTCTTACTGGAGCTATCATCATAGGCCCTTGATTCAATACCTACCTCTTCCTCTCAATGGCTGACCTGATTTTCTACTGTACTGGGACCAGGTCATCACTAGGCATATGTTCTTTAAATATTTTTTTCTTCAACAGAAAGTCCTTAATTTCATCTATTCTTTCCTCTGCTCTTAGAGAAAAAATGCATTCCTCCTTTTAAAACCTTATCTATACTATAGTCTTATTCTTGTCCTCATAGCCATTCATCTATTACTTATCAATTTTTATCATTCATCTATTACTTATCAGATATCAAGTAATAGCCATTCATCTATTTTTTTATCAGTTTTTCCTCACATGCTAACCATCTCACTTCTCACTGATTCCTTTCCCTTGGCCCTCAAACATAATTATGCACCTTTAAACACAAAATAATATCTACTAGGTCTGTGGGCTTCTAGCCATGGTTTCCTGTTCTTTCTCTTATGTATGGGTTTTTATCCCTTGCTTCCTTGACAACTTCTGACAGACCAGAAAAAAGCAGTCTCTCTTGACTCCCAAATCCCTCTGAACATATCATCCTCTCACTCCTCATTTCTTCTGTTCTCCACCAAGACCATACAAAATATAGCAAATGCTGCTTGTCTCCACTTTCTCATTCCCATTTACTTTTCGTTTCATTGTAATCTAGCTGCCTTGGAAAGGCTACAAATGATTTTCTAAGTGCCAATTTCAAGGGATAGTTTAAATTCCTAATCTTTGTGACATTTGATACTGGTGATTACTCCCTTTTCATTGAAAAGCACATTTCTTTAGCTTCTGACATTACCCCCTCTTAATTCTGACTTCTAAAATCTCTTTCTCTCTCAGATTGATTCTTCCTCCCACATCTGTTCTTTAACTGTTACTGTTGTTTGAACTTTTGTCCTTGTTTCCTTTTATCATACTATCTGGTCCCAGAGTAACTTCATCCCTAGGCATGACTTCCATTATCTTGTATCCGTGAATAATCCCCTAAATCTAAAGTTTCAAGCATGGCCCTCTCCTTAGTTTCTAACACTGAAAAACTCAGTTATCTTGGATCTAAAGTGTTATTTCCAAAATGAATTTATTATCTTTTTAATGAAAGCTCTTCCTTCTCTTCTATCCTTGACTGTATTAAGGGAATCTTATCCATTTTGTCCAGTGTTTTCCCAGCTTCCCAGATGATAAGTACCACCCCAGCCCTTGTTATATAATCAGACTACCAGACCTCTTGCCTGGAAAATCTGATGTGTTTGTCTGCAGTGGGAAGTCTGGGAAGCACTAATGGGACTGAGCATCATTCTTGTTCTCTCCATTTATGTCACTCCTCCCTCACCCATTTTGTTACTGGGATATGCCCATTGTTGTGTGTCTGTTGAGAAACTGTCAAACCACACCATTCTTCTCCATCCCCACTGTTACTGCTTTAGTTTTGACCTTCATGAACAGTTTAGTGCCTTCAGTTTAATCCCCTATAATCCCATCCCCCACCAGCCTCTGAGATGCTTATCTTATATTTCTCCCTGGGTAGGAGCCTTCAAGGAATCCCTAGTTCATGAAGGGTGAAGTCCAAGTCTTTAGTCAAGTACCTCAATGGTTACTCTCTGCTTATTCTCCAAACCCGAACATCCTTATTTTCATTTCACTAAACGTCCATAAGTTCTTTATCAGCCATATTCATTCTCACCCATGTTTCCTCTTCCTGAAACACAATCCCTCATGCTAGCTTCTTTCTATTGTCAAAGCAGTTGTCCTTGAGACCCAATTCAAATACATTAAAACATGGTTATTTGGAATACAGCAAGTACACAGTGATTTTTGTCTGACAATTCCTCATGGAATTTCTTCATTAGTTTAATACTGGATGCAACTTTTTGTGCTCTTGCCAAGAGAGTGGTATTTCACTGAAGAAATATAGATAATTGTAGCTCAAATTTTAGCCTCAGATAGGTTTGAGGTCAATTCCCATTATTTCCATTCAATGACTCTATGATTTTGGGAAAGCTCTTTAAACTGCCTAAGCCTCAAGTTCTCATCTGTAAACATAGAGATGAAAATAGTGAGATTAAATATCATAGCGGAAGAAAGAAATGTGTTGAGCCCAGTTCCTGCCACAATTGGAGCTCCAGAATTTTCATATATGGTGATAATTTATAGCCCGTATCAGAACTCTTTTGAGAATGAAAGAAGATGATATTAATAAGTTTTCCAGGAGACAGTTGTAAACCAAGACTACCCCACGACAAAGGACACATGGTTACCTTATAAATAGAAGGGACTTTGGGTTCATACTTTGTTTGGAAGAGGGATGGTGGCTAAAGGGCTTCAAGTTGTGTTGGCACTTCTACTATTTTTACCTATACTTTATGTTTTGGGGTGGGGTTTGGGCGAACGAAAGACTCACTTTGTACCATTTTTCTTGGCATATGGTAGGTAGCACAATATCCTCAGTCTTTATAGTGATTGATCTAGGAACTTGCCTTGGCCATGCCTGTTTCTATTTTCACTTTAAGCCTATACTTTGAGGTCCTGCCTCAGACTTTAGCCTTTCCACTCTCTTAGTCTCTCTGGGTTGGACATTGAGCTGCTGGCTTTTTTGTAGGGGATATCTGTTGTTCTTTGGGGACTGGAAATGAGGCCTCACCTACTCTGTCTTCTGGGGTGAGACATCTCGCTGAGGCTGTTTCTCAGTTTTTCAGTCTTCACTAAGCAAGGGAGGGTCCATTCTGCATGTCTGGTTGCTAGGGCTTCCTCTCACCTAGCAGGTAGATGTTCTGGGGCTAGTGACGAAGTGACTTAACCCCCTGCAATTTTCCATGGTATTCACAAATGATGGAAATTTGTCGCACTCTCCTGGAACTTTCTAATACCAGGGAGCATTCATGCCATCATTCATAGCCCAACATCACACCTATGCTGGCTCAATGGCTTACCAATTGTGGGAAGATAAATTGCAAGTCCTCAGCCTAGTCATTCTCAATCTTGTTTTGAGAGGGCAAGACATATAGGGGAAGTGGGAGGATCCTTGTTTCTCCCTCTCACTCCCTTACTCTGTATTAGGGAACCTCCTCACATGCTGTCACAAAGCCTTTTGCTTCCCCACAACCCATCCCCCATGTGATTTCAAGTAACTATGCCTTTTCTTTTTTTCTCTTTAAAAAGTTATTTTATCCCATGAACTATTCTCTTGGATGCCTTTTCTTGTCTGTCTCACTCACCAAACTCTAAGCTTCATGAAGGCAAAATGTATTTCTTATTTTTCTTTTCACTTCCAGAATGTGGCACAATGACTGGCATCTATGGATTCTCAAAAGATGTTTAAATGGATGACTAATTATTACATGCAGAAAGCTCCGAGGAATGTTATGCTTTTGGTCATACCTCAAAGCAGCACTCTGATGATATATAGCTCATATCCTGTAATCTGGGATATATAGATGAAAAGTCTAAGTTGACTTTGACCTTTATTTATTTTTGTCTCTAAGTCACTTTTGCTTCTGAGCTTCATATGGAGAGAAGTCCAGTTCAGCACACTTGCCAACCAGAGACTCTGTAAGAACAGCGTCAGGGCAGCCAGACCTTGAGGCTTCTCACCTGCCTTGAGAGGGAAGCCCTCCTGTAGCAAACGGCAGAGGCCCTTCTTTTCTGGTATGACCTGCAACTCTAGAGACTCAAGAGAATTCATGACACTGCCCAAGGAGATGACTGACACAGCTGGAGAGTGACTTGGGCTCAGCAAACCCACTTATGAAATGATATTTTGGCTTTTATTTGGAATGATCCTATTTTCATTACAATTGTTTGTCACATTGTCCATCACTGCAAATTACCAAGACTGGGTGCAAATCAGAAGTTTCATAAATACACGCTAAATGACCCATGCATGTCTTGACCCTTCTTTTCCTTATACATATGCATATTTAGTGCATAAACACCATATGACACTCTATTTTCAATCATTCTTTATGTCTACTCACCCATGAAAAATGTATCCATTTTATATTGTTCTCCAGTTACCAAACTAGGTGCTAGAGAATTTCAGATTCATCGAGTGCAGTCACAGACCTCAGAGAACAAATAGTTCTGGTGGGAGAGGGCAGAGAAATGAACAGAATGAATAATGAAATAGAAATAATTGATTCCAGATGATGGAATCAAGGAGTTCAAGGCTGCCATGGGCCAAGATCGTACCCCTACACTCCAGCCTGGGCAACAGAGCAAGACCTTACCAAAAAAAAAAAAAAAAAAAAGAAAGAAAGAAAAGAAAAGAAAAACAAAGGTCAAAAGATGTACCACAAAGCACATGAGAAGGATGGAGGAACCAATCCACTTGGAGGGTAAACGGTGGTGGTAGAGATATTAGGGAAGACTTACTGGCAAAAGGACACTGAACTGAAGCTTTCAAATGAACAGGAATTAGGAGGAGGGTGCTTGGAAAAGGGAAGAACATTTTAGGCAGGAGGACAGCATGAGAAAATCCATAGGAAAAGCACGGCATTGTGTTTAAAGGAATGGGAAGTGATTGAGCATTGCTAGAGCCTCTTGTTCCAGCTAGAGAAGGGAAGGGGTAAAGCTAAGGAGCAGGGCAGGGTCAGACACAGTCCTCTCTGTGTTGGGGAGTCCTTTAAGAATGACTTTCCGTTTTGCAAAGAATGGTTTGCAAAAATGGAGCACTGTATCTGAGAGGAGAGGGATGGAATAGGGAAACACAAGCTTGCTTAGATGAAGAGGTGAAAGGAGAGTGACAGCTGATTCCTACATGTCCAGTCCTGGTGACAAGTTAACTGGTGTGAGAGTGAAATAGCACAATGGTTAAAAGCATGACCTCTGGAACCAGGCAGCTCGAATTCAAATCTCAGCTTTGCCACTGCTAACTGTCTGCCTTAGGGAAGGTTACTTAACTTCTGTGCCATTGTTTCTTCATAGGATGGTGATAATAATAATATGTACTTCTTTTTTTTTTTTTTTTTTTTTTTTGAGACGGAGTCTCGCTCTGTCACCCAGGCTGGAGTGCAGTGGCACGATCTCAGCTCACTGCAAGCTCCGCCTCCCGGGTTTACGCCATTCTGCTGCCTCAGCCTCCCAAGTAGCTGGGACTACAGGCGCCGCCACCTCGCCCGGCTAGTTTTTTGTATTTTTGTAGAGACGGGGTTTCACCCTGTTAGCCAGGATGGTCTCGATCTCCTGACCTCGTGATCCGCCCGTCTCGGCCTCCCAAAGTGCTGGGATTACAGGCTTGAGCCACCGCGCCCGGCCATAATAATAATATGTACTTCTTAAGATTGCTGTGAGGATCCAATGAGTAAATATGTGGAAACTGCGTTGAATCATGCCTGATACATAGAAAGTACTATAGAATTATTTACCACTTCTATTACAGGAAATGTTCTTTGAAAGGGGAAGAAGTTGAATTCAGTTTTAGATATGTTAATATTGAGAATCTGCGTGATAATATCCAGTAGGTATTTGGTTGGATATGTTCATCCAGAGTTCCAGGGAAAGGTCTTGACTAGAGATGTAGATATTTTGTTAATTCTAGCATATAAATAAGTCTGATTAAAATCATGAGAGTGGATATAATCCCTCAGGGAACAAGAGGAGAGTGAGGAGAGTAGGCCAAGGATGGAACAGAGAGTTCTCCAAGATTCCTTACTATCCCTTGGGAATGTTTGGAAATGGGTAGACATCATAATCATTAAGAAAGCCTGCTTCTCACCTCCTGCTTTAAATGTTATTTTTCTTTCTAGAACAATTAGTGATCTTACAGTGGCTATTTACAAACCTGAATTTTGTTATTGGAAGGATTTCAATAAGAGAAACTAGCAGATAAAGAAAATGCAATCTTGAAATACATGATATAGGTAGAGTTGGAGAAGCAATCCTAGCAGGTTAACCAGGAAGTGAGAAAGCCAGCTCTTGAAAATGAAGAAGCAGAAACTCAGGGGGAATGACAATAAAGGGACTAGAATCACTCTAGGAGGCACCTGCTGGCTGTGGGGAGAGGTCAGAACCATGAGCGAAGTCAGGAGAGTTTGAAGTGCAACTGGAGTCACTGGGGAGACTCAGGTTAACAACACAACACTACGGTGACTAGGTTTTCTCAACCAAGGCTGGGACACGGTATGACACCGGGCAAATGTTTAAAATCACAACTGCGGTCAAAATCTAGGAAAGATGCTGGCCATTCCCTTCCTGGAATATGCAGTGCCTTGAACTACCTTCAGGTATTCTGAAAAAAGGCAAAGCTACCATAGGTGGCATGTTACAGACAAGTTATAAGCAGGAGACCAGGGAAAGAAGTGACAGGTGGGAGAAGCTGGCATTTCAGTTGTGTTTAACAATAAGCAAGTGAGTTGACTTGGGGCTGCATCTAATCTTCCCTCCCTAGAACCCTTACCTTCAGTGGTCCAGTGGCATGTCCTGGGGTCCTTATCCCTTCAGGAGTAATTTTGAGCAGTGGAACTGGAGAGAGAGCACAAATTTATTTTTCTTATAAACAGAAATTCTCGCTGTGTGCTGTCAATATAGCTCTTTTACTAAGCACTAAATCCACCAGGAAAGCATTAGTTCAAGCTTGAATTCCAATATGATAGCTTGGAAAAAAATGGGGATGGGTAACTCAGGCCCCAAATAAAACAGACCAAACTCTAAGCAGCCCCAGTGATTATGTGTGTATTTACATCTATGCTTCTGAGGAGGTAAGTAATCCATACACTTCCTGCAGCTGGCGACTTCATGTTATAGCATTAGGAAAAGAAATAGCATTTTGCTATGGGGCAGTTATAAAATAAAATGAACTCTTCTTCCTCCACAAATGTTCTACTGTTGGCCAATCAGTCCCATCTCTCTCTCTGTCTCTCTCTCTCTTTCACACACACACACGCACACACACTCACAATTGCAGTCACTTAAATTTTAAAGTCTTTTTGAATGGGAAAGTGAGTAACTCAAGTACTTTTTATCAAGTTTTCTGCCATTAAAATGCTTGAAGCTAGCAAAGGTGAAGGGAAGAGATGACTCAAATCATCCAGGGCTTCGTTAAGCTATAGCTTGCTGAGGACAGTTTCTTTTGGGTCTACCTTCACCAAAGAAATGCCAGTTTCTTTTTCGCCAACATATCTAAAGAAACCAATAGTAACCTTTGATGTGTCTCCCTGGGCTCTTGAACAAGCATTTAAGTGAGAGCTTCTTAATTGGTAAATGTTCAGATCTGAGTATGTCACCTGGGCCAACTGAGGCCTCCATGCCTTGGTAGCACAATTCTTTGCAAATAAACAAAGCTTTGAGTTCCTGGAGAAAAATGCAGCTTACACAGCACTTAGGAACACTCAAAAGGCCTCTGTTCCCTCTCCATACTAATGTGGTTTCACAAGAAGACCAAGATTATTTTATTGCCCCAGGATGCCAGGAAATTTTCATTTGGCTTCCTCAGATCTTTGGGATAAAAGTGGGACAGTAAGGAAAAGAATTCCCTTTGCTGTCTTAGATTTCTGTTCTCCAAGAAAATATGTTTTTTAAGATCAGATATTCTCGTTTATTTTTAGCTTTGGTAACTGTATTATTTTACATCCCCCAGTTTCATTTCTTTTTTCAATGGAATATCTCCCCCTCTACTTCTTCCTGTTTTGGATCATTTCATGGGATTCTACTTTTGGCTAAAATACAGGTAGTATTTTGCACACATCATAGGCTTATTGACTTCATGTTCCCTCAACTTAATGGAAATGAAGAACCCAAGTATTTCCTACTTAGAAGCTATAATGACAACTAAAAACTAACAAAATAAATATACTTTCTAGTACACCCTTAAACAGTACATACTAGAAGTTTGTGAGGTGTGAGCTGTAAGAATAAGGTTGAATTTGTCCACTGGATAGCTTATAAACAAGTGCTTCTCTGACCACCCTTCATAACGTTGCACTCTCCCTGCCTCCGTCACCTTTCCTCTTCTTAAATTTCCTCAGAGCATGCAACACTTAACATAGTATTTGCTTATTTATTTCTCTGTCTCTAACCACTAGAATGGAATTTACATAAAATTAAGGGTTGGATTTTATTTCTGCTGTATTTCTGGCACTCATGAACTATATGACAAATGAATGAATTTGTGTTTTTGAAGAAACTAAATGCTGACTTTAAACCTTAAACCAGTTTCAAAAACTCTATTATTCCATTTCTTAAGCCCTCATCTTAAATAATTCTGGCTCGGATTTGTAATAAAATATTTAATCAATTCTAGAAGCAATGAGAAAGAAGAAACAAACCTGTAACCTTACTCTTATTACTGAAGTGAGGGAAAGGAATCTCTTTCTCCCTCTTTCACAGAGAGCTCTAGTGTTCAGATTCTCACACACATGGACTAGGTTCTCTGTATTTTCATATCCTGGCACCGGGTGCTTAGCTTTGTTTCCCAAGTTTTCTTGTAATTCTGCAAGAATATCTGGCTTGAGAAATTTATCTATTAAATGGTCTTCCAAAATATATCAACATTTGGCAAAAAACAGGAAAGAAAAAATATAACTTGCCACTTTGAATTCATTTGGGAAGGAAATGGGGTGTAAATAATAAATCACAATAAAATTAACATATATGTACATGTTTCATATATATGTTAATTATATATAAGTTCACTAAATGTTTATATATAAATATATAATTATAAATATATATGTAAATTCACACCCATTTTTCTCCTAGGTTATTCAGTATTTCTTTTTCTCTTCAACTATTCTTCAAATGCTCAAATGAAAGATTTACCTGCATACTGAATAAACATGTTCTATATGGGATATGCATAATAAATCTTATTAAAAAGGAAATTTATGCTAACTTGATTTCCTCCTGATTACTCTCAAAGCTTTTCTATATGCGTTTTACCATAAATTTAATAAACTGCTTTCTTGACTTTGAAAGTTTGCTCCTCAAATATTTGAGTTTTATTAGTTCTTCATTATGTGCTAGGCAGCTCCATACAGATTGTGTAACTTGATGTTCACAACTAACTTGTGAGGTAGACACAACACAGAATCTGGGATTCTGAAATTTGGAGAGATTAAGTTACATACCCAAAGTCACACACAGAACAAGACACAGATCTAGGATTCAAATCCAGGTCATCCTGGCTTTAAATCCTATGCCTCTTCCTCCTGTATGTTACACCTAGCATCTGACTTCCTATATAATCACACATTTGTTTGTCATCCTATTGAGGCCTGGGGAAGTGCCAGATGACTAGAAAACCCAGATTAGTTAAGACAGCGCTGACCTAGAAGAGAAGTTATTCTTTGTAGAGTTTGGTTTTCTTACGTGTAGAATGAACATGGAGGATTTTAAGGCCTCTTTCAGTCCTAATATTCTACAGTGAAACAATGGTCTTAATTGGAGTCAATTAAAATAAAAATATGATTTTAAAATGTTAAGTGGTTCGGTGTTAGAAATCAAATTCCAGATTTACATTATTCAAAAAGGAGAAATATGTAAAAACAATAATTATTAAAAAGTGTTCATATAAACTATAGTTATAAATTTAAATCTGGATTAAATTTTTAAAATTTTATTCATATAAAGTTGGGACAGTAACAACCGTAAAATGCTTTATTTAAAAAAAAATGTCTGACTAGATTCTCCTGATTTTTACCATTTCCGGAAAGAAACAGAGAGACTCCCAGGCCTGGCTTTAGAAACCAACACAGTTTCTTCCAAGAAGGGGCAAGTCATGCCTGATGTGATACATTCTGAAACGCAAGCACTGCTCTGGAATCTGGAGGGCTGCACATGAAGTCTGCACGGCCACCTCCTGGTATCCATTTTGTTCTCTAAGGTTTGACAAACAAATGCCCCTCCCCCAACTCCTGACACTTTCAAACTGGTGAAGAGGGCATTGTGTCTTATTTAAAAAGAAAAGGACTGTTCCAACACCTTCCTGATAATTAATCTATGGTAAAATGTAGGTTTAATACCACAGTTTCATTTTCATGTTGAGGCTAATGTTCTTTGACCTGAAGTTTTGCCTTTCCCTTTGAATGGTCTCGATTATTTTTAATGTCCTTTGACTGCCCTGCTGTTCTATAAATCACATTGGTGCTTTCTTTCTTTTAATCATGCTTATATATACTACAATATTTTCCACTAAATATAGACATATTCTTTATAGCTTCTTAAAGTACTAACAACCTCTTAAAGCACTAGTAACCCAATATAAACATCTAATAGAATTATAGTAATCCAAGTTAAAAAAAAGTTAAAACTTTTTTGAATTCATTTTCTTTGAGAATGTTACTATTTTTGCCTAGTGGAGGTTTCATTTTTGAGGAGGATGGTGGAAGAAAAATCTCAACAGACTTTTAGCATAAACATACCTTTAAAGAGACAACATATAGTATAAGAAATGAGAAAAACAGGAGATCCATTTTATTGGCAAGATACATAAATTAGTGTCTGGATTTGCCAAGATAGCACTGACATTGTGAAATCTGACATTCAGAATGGCTAAGATTACACACTACTCATATGTTATTTAAAGACGATCCTTGCTTTCAAAAAGCATCACCCCAAATCATACTTTCCATCCAGAAATTCTTCTACCTAAACACTCCAGAGACTTTCAAATGGAAATAGTCTCCATAATGCAATATTTGTAGGGGCAGGGTGAGGCCAAAATCTCAGGGGAAAAATGTACTTTAGCATCTTTATCAAAGTAAGTAAGACTTCAGAAGGAAAATCCCCATGCATTTGTTGTTAAAATCAGTTCATACTCATCTAAATATTTTAATGAAATAATCTTAAATCAGGATGAAGCATTTATTTTATCATTTGAAGAATTAAATCCAGAATAAAAGTCAGAGCCTTTCACTGAACAGGTGAACAAAGTATACCTGAGACAAATAATCCCATCTACTGAATACAGCCTACACTTTCTAATGTAGTTAGTAAAGTAAAATTATGTACAAAAAATACAAAATACAATAGTCAGCAAGTTAAATCTTTTAATAATGGTTTCATTTTAAAATTACAGTAAATGGAGAAGTCCTTTACACAAATGTCCCAGTGAGTTCACACACACGCACGCATAAACACACACACACCCTTTCCAACCCTGCCAGATTTACCTATGGTTTAGGAGGGTAAGATTTTCATCAGGTTATAGAATTAAGCCTAACCTTACCTTCTCATGTTAAGTATTTGTTCTGACATATGTGTTTTTTTTTTCTTCCAACCTTGTTAGATTTTTTTATTCCATTTTTATAGGACAGCTTTGACTCTGCACTAAACCATGCCACTAACACGTTACTTAATCTAACTGGCACATTGTAAAATTTTACACATGCGCTCATCCAGATAATTACACAATTAATTTTCACTTAGTTCAGCTGAAACAGGGATAATGAAATTTCCACTGGTGTACTGTTACGTCCAGGGGCCAAGGGTCAGTTTCCTGTTTGGATAAGGGTGAGTTTAAAGAGGATTTCTGACAGTCTCCTTACTTCAACTGGTTCTAAAAACATTGCAATGGAATTTCAATTTACAGCTAAATTCAATGAAAGGAGCAGATGTTGGGAGTGTGCCACCACCCTGCGAGAGCTGCCTTCCACACAGGTGCTCGCAGGGAGCCATCAGCTCTGGCTTTAAAGACATGTCCCTTCTACCTTCCATTCTGTAGTGAAAAAGTGGATGACAGACACTTGGAATTCATTTTTCCCTTAAGGTTTAGACTCTGCTGAGCCACAATGCAATATTAGAGCAAAGTTCTCAGTTCTCACTGCTTTAATTCTAAAGGAAAACAGTAGAATCCTAATGACTAATTTGTTTCCAGGATACTGAAATCATATTCTTGTGAAATTTCTTAGTACAAAAGAGGCCCAAGGTCTAGGTTTTCCTGATGGTAAAAGTGGGGAAATTTAAGTGTAAATCTTTATTTTTCCTTGATAGTCTGTTTGCTTGTTTTGCCATAATTTCAAGGTTTAATTGTCATCCTTAGGACTGAGTATTTTATAAACAGCAGTGAAACATGTCCAACATGGAAAATATGGATGTGTTAGCAAATCCATTTTCTTTCCTTAAAATATTATTTTCACTGAAGAATCAGACATACTGCTATAAATTTACATGTTACTGAAAGAGGAACTGGGTTCTAACATGAATCAACTTTATGTTAAATCACCATGTGTGTAAAGTATTCATTGTCTGGTGGGTGACAAAAATGCCTCACTACATCACATCTGTTAATTAATAAAGTCTTGATGAATACACTGTTTTGGTGTCAATTCCTGTCTAGGTTAACATTAAGGGTGAAGAATTGCTTTTATAGCTGAATCCAAATGCCTTGAACATTGCCATGTAAAGAAAGGGTATTAGATGTTTACCTGTATGGCTAACAATGAAAATTACTAAAAAGAATACTAGAAAGTACAATATGTTACTATTAATAGCCAAACATTTTTGTTTTTTTCTAACTGCACTGATAAACGGATATGTTAAAACTCAAGAAATAGAGGTTTTAGATGGTAGTAGTATACTGTATTAATTCCATACTCTCCAATAAAATATGAAATAAGTGAACTTTATTCTAAAATAAGTGAATTTTACATATATCTAAAATAGTTCAGGAGAAACGGCCAATGCATCCAGGTAAAGTACACATTTCTCTTCCTCTTTATGTGCAAGTTAGTTAGCGGAACTCTGCCCTTCATCCTAAACACCAAGCATGCTTTTGCCTTTAGTTCTTTGTGCTGGTTATTTTCTTTGCCTGGAATCCTCATGTTCCCAATAGCTACAAGATAAACTTTCTCACTTTTTCCAAGTGTTTGCTTAAATCTCCCTATACCATGAAGTCTACTCTGACTTGAAATTGCAACTCACACTGCTTTACTCCCTTACTGGGCACTAACTCTACCAGACCCCCTTACTCTGATCTGCTTTTCTTTCTTCATAGCACTTACCTCATTTGAATATACTGTACAATTGATATATTTATGATATGCCCATTGTTTATTGTCCTCCAAAGAAATGTAAACTCCAAGATGCAGGGATTTTTGTTTTGCTCACTGTCAGATCCCAAGAACCCATAATGGTTCTTGGTGTGTACTTGGTGAACATGTATTGAATGATTAGATAAAAGAATAAGCTCTGTAAAGCTAGGTGTTATTTCTCATTTATTCTTTGCTGCAATCAAAGAAACTAACACAGTCTCTAACAGATATGAGAGGTCCACTTTTTATTATGGAGTGAGTGAATACATAACCAAATGTAGTCATTTTGCTTTTATATGCTGGAGATGCTGAATATTCTGGGAAGTCTGGATACTTTTAGATCAATGAGTGATCATCTCAAGAGCATAAAAAGTAGTAGGAAACAACCTTTCCATCTGCAGGTAACTCTGGGTTAACAGAACATGCAAATCTGCTTTGCTCTTGATTTATTCCCTATCTTGAGCCAGTCACTAAATTTGCTTTGAGTTCACAGTTTTTCACTCTGTTATTCATGCACACGTTCTGAAGCATCAATTGCACCTTTAATATGTTTTAATGCTATGGCAGATTCTAAGGATCAGAAGACTACTTTTCTGGCTTTTGGGCCAGACTTGGGGGTGGCAATTTAATATAAATTATTACACAAAAATAATATACTTTTATACTTTTAAGAAAAATACCACAATGCTTTGGTTGTGTTTAGTGGATGTAAGAAAAGAGTTAATTCATTTCTGGAAATATCAAGATTGCAAACCTGTATTCCTTTTCAGGGAGATAATAGCTTTTGACCTGAGTAATCTTGAAGCATCTGTTAGATTTGTGTGATGCTTATGCTGCTGATGAACAAGTCATAGCATGGGCATAAGAAGTGGTCATTGAAGGAGCAGCTGTTGAAGGATGGGGTACTCTAGTAACTTTTCATTTGGGGATAGGGAAGGAATTCTTATATCTTTTCTAGCTAGATAGAACACAAACATGTCACGGGTCACATTTATAAATAAAATTAAGAACACGTTTCTTGTGAGCTCTTTCTAATCTGTCATGTTGTTTTCACTGAACTCTAGTTCTATAACATCAATTTGAAGTAAAGCTAAAGAAGAAATGGATTATTTTGATGCTGGTGCTCCACCTCTCACTGTCATCCCATGCTTGAATGGTTTGCATTTTATTGACATGCCACCTGTCTAGAAAAGCTCAGGTCAACCTTGAGCTTAGCTAGCTCCATGATGAGGAAGTACAGAGTCCAATAAAACTCAGTCCCCCATTAGACCACGATTCTTAGCACTTCTGTTATAACTACTAACACTTCTCTCCCTCCACCAGCTACCTCGCATAAGATACATATCTATTGAGTTCATTTTTTTTCTTCCATTGGCAAGCTAAGTTTTTTTTTTTAACAAAAGAAACCTTATTTAAAAATATTTTTACACAGCTTTTTAAGGAAAAGCTCTTTAGTTAACTGTGTGTAGAAATGAAAAAATTTAATACATAATATTAGTATAACAGACCTCTAAATATTAAATACATTGGCAAAATAAAATGGACTTAAAATGCAAATGAATCTTAATGCTCTGCTATTCTCTGTAAGGATATTTACTTTCTGTTTTTCTTATTCTTTATAGTTGAGAATGACAATACACCTTTATGTATTGTCTGGACCCCAATTTATAATGGATCCTCTTGGCAAGATCTGTTCAGAATATTTTTAACTGCTTGATACCCTAATCAATTAGTACCTTGAGCATCAGTTTTCCCCTTCTTCAGTCCCTAAATTCACTGAATTTTCTGAGATCACACATTCAATTCTCATTGACATTCTGTACCATTAGCCAAGGTCTTCAGGAAATTTAGATGAGGGCGAAAACATCACATATAAATGAACAGTGTTTTAGGTCTCTGTTCTTTATATATCACTGAAAACTAGGTGATGGATTTGCAATCCCCATGGCCTTTATCTGTCAGTTCTTAATAGAATCACTACATTGCTTCCATATGTTCAGTTATAACACTTCCTCTGTTTCATTTTGGCCCACCTCCATGCTCTGTGATTATCTAGTGACTTTCCAGTGGAATGTTGGGAGCCTCACTGAAACTTGCCATGTTGTGAATTAAGTCCTTCTTTGTTTGGGATTGTATCAGCTCTACTAGTAAAAATCACTCTGCTAAATAAATACATATCTCCAATTATTCTCTTTTTATTTTTTTGTCTTCATAACACAAAAACATTTGTCCATTTCAAATGAGATAATCAGTTTTTCTATTTTTAAGTTGCCCACTGTCTGGATATCATCGTAGGCATCAAGTACACATGGGATTCTCAAAGTCTCTTCCTCCTTTTAGTAGATTTAATAGTGTCTGCCTCCAATTAATGTCCACCTGGAACCTCAGAACATGATTGTACTTGGAAAAAGGGTTATTGCCAATGTAATTAGTTAGGGATCAAGATGAGATAATACTGGATTAAGGTAGGCCCTAAGTCCAACGAGAGTGTCCTTATAAGAGACAAAAAAAAAAAAAGGATACAGAGAGGCACAGAGAAAAAGGTAGTCTAGAGATGGAAGCAAGATTAGAACAATGCATATACAACAAGGAACTCTAACAATTGCCTACAACACCAAAAACTAGAGAAGAAATACAAGATGATTTCTCCTTCAGAGCGTCCAGAAAAACCAACTCTTCTGACACGTTGATTTCAGATTTCTCCAGAACTGTGAGAGAATAGGTTTATGTTGTTTTAAACCAGCCACTTTGTGGTAATTTGTTACAGACATTACAAGAAACTTCCTCTATCTGTTTTGTCTGTATCTGATCAACCCACTCTGTCCTTCTCTCTTTGTTTCAATTCTGCTCAGACTGCCTTGGAATATTGTTCCTATATCTGAAAACATATTTTATTTATTTTATTTTTCTGAGACAGGGTCTTACTCTCTTGCCTAGGTTGGAGTACAGTGGTACAACCACGGCTCACTGCAGCCAGGACCTCCCAGGCCCAAGCAATCCTCCCACCTCAGCCTCCTAAGCAGCTGGAACTACAGGTGCATGTCACCATGTCCAGCTAATTTTTTAATTTTTTGTAGAGATAGGGTCTCCCTATATTGCTCAGGTTGGTCTTGAACTCCTGAACCCAAGCATCCTCCCTCCTCAGCCTTTCAAAGTGCTGGGATTACAAGCATGAGCCACCATGTCCAGCCCTGAAACCATATTTCAAAAGATGGACAAAGGAGTCCATCTTGGAAAGGGTTAGGAGTCTGGATATGTGAGTAGGTTAAAGGAAAAATGAGAGTGACCTGTATGTTTTTTTGAAAAATCCTTGCAGCGTGGGCCAGGTGTAGTGGTTTATGGCTGTAATCCCAGCACTTTGAGAAGCCTAGGTGGGCAGATAGCTTGAGCTCAGGAGTTTGAGACCAGCCTGGGCAACATGGTGAAACACTGCCTCTACAAAAAATACCATCAAATTAGCTGGACGTAGAGGTGTGTGCCTACAGGCCCAGCTACTGGAGAAGCTGAAGTGGGAGGATCAGCTTGGGCCTGGGTGGTGGAGGCTGTAGTGAGCCGTGATTGCACCAATGAACTCCAACCTGAGTGATAGAGACAGATCTGTCTCAAAAAATGATAAATAAATAAATAAATAAAAATCATTGATGTATAAAAGCAGAAATTGCAATCTCATGTTAAAATTTAGGTAATATGTATTGAAACAATTTGCAAACAAGAAAACAACACATAAATTTTGGTTATGGTTATTATTTAACCAGACCTAGATATTAGGGCCTAAGTATTTTTAAAAAATATCATTAGAGGGAATTTTTTAAAATAAAACTTTTTATTAGTAAAATAAATTATAAATTTTCACAAGAAATCATGAATCATAAAATAGTCTTCGTGGAACCACTTAAATAGAAATGAGATGGCCACTGGCCAGATAGCCAGATTATCTGTAAATGGCTCAGGCATAAACTAACTGAGTGATCTTGGGCAAGTGATCTAACTTCTCTGAATCTGTGTCCTAATATGGAAAAAATATACAAATAGTCATCTAGTGTGGTTGCTGTCAGGATATAAAAACACTTCCTGAGCTAGAAAGCATTTTTACTCTAAATTTAAATGATTTTGCATGATGTCACTTCTTGACGTCTTCTGGGAAGTTATATCACTACCCACCACCTGCCTTTCTTGCTAGAGAACGCAGAGGAGTTCCTAGCAATCCTTGTGGGGTCTTTAGTAATACTTCAGTAGCTGGCTATACTGAACAGAGCAACTTTATTTCATGGTCCTTCATGTGACCACTGTGGATAGTTGATTCTGTAGAAACCACGATCGGTATTTTTGTCTATTTCTGGACAAGGTTACTACTATAAGTTAGAATTTTTCTTTCATTAATTCATTAATTGGCTTTTGCGTTTCTGTTTTTTTCACGGTTTAAAAATGATAAATCAATCCAACATTATTATTCTTATCACTTTACCATTTTTGTTCAATTTGTTGTCTAGGTTTAAAAAGGCTGTTGTTTCTAGGGTTCTTATGAAATATGTTTATTTATTTGGGTTTTTGAATATTCTTCATTTGGTCTGGCTTTTAATAAATAGACACTTGAAAGTCAGGATGCTCTATACTTTGTTCTATATTATTCCAAATTAGTGTGTTTTTTTTCCTCTTTTTTCAAAAATTGTAATTAACGCTAAACAAAATACGATTATTTATTTATTCTTCATTAAGTTATAAAAATTGGAGGAGATAAATCAACTTTACACATGTTTAAGTTTATAGATTTTTAAACTTGGAATTGCTAAATGGCCAGACTTCCTTTTATTTTTAATATTTAACTAATTCTATCAATTCAACTTCTTGAATAGAAATTTCCAGTAAGAGGCTCCTGAAGACTTAATCATAATTAACCTCAGAGGGACCAGTTTGCCCACTCTTTAGGAATAGAAACTTTGTAATGCCCTTTTCTATCACTCTTTTACAAAAAGGAGGCCTTTCACATTTTAAATATTGGTTTTTGCTGCTTCTACACATGGCAAATTAATTTGGCTTTTATAATGAGGTGGAATGTTTCAAATCTAAATTAACACCTTTGGCTTTACTTTGTGAGAAGACCTACTCATTACTCTCTAGTAACTTAATGGCTGTTCTATTCTATGAACCAAAATAGTTTAATGTAATCTGACATTTATGACTTCCACATAATATCAACTGCTGAAGTTTGAAAAAAGGTTTCTATTCAGAAAAATCTCAAACTAATAAGCATGCACCCAATATTAAAATCGGGTCAGAGATCCTTTTCACTTTCATTACATATAATTTATGCCACTTGAATGTAGTTTAATAAGGTCATAAAAATGCCAGTTGTGGTATCTCATAATACTTTTTATAAACTGGTTTTACAGTCTCTCCTTTGTTCTAAAGTTCAAAGTGACAATTGCAACGCACAGGTTGCTTAGGGATTCTTGAAGTTTCTTTTGGAAAAATTGAATGGTGAATATGTAAATTATACATCCATGTATATGATACACAGCATTACTGAAAATGTATATAGTATCTACTTATAGGCCAAAAATATGCTATTTACTTATGAAACTTTTCTAAAAATGTAAAACTGTCTTTCAAAATCTTGGTAACTACTAAAAGACATTCTTTTTTTCCAGGTGCATTCAACTTGATGCTTTTTAATTAAAGAAAAAAAAAGAATTTAAGTAAAGGCCAGTTTTATATTATTCCTCTGACCCTACCCTCTTATTGAGATGAAATTAAAACTTCCCAACACTTACTCCTCACTTGGTCAATGTCAAACAATACTCTGAGGTGCTCTTACAATAGAGGCATTGTCAGCTTTCCATGACTTCATTCACTCTCTGACCACTGCCTTCCTTCCTGGATGAAGTAAATAGGGCTTTGTGAGCACTTCCCTTAAGTCATTTCAGAGGAGATAAATTAAATAATGGTTGCAATGTAATATTGTGATAGTGCTAAAATATTTCCTTCAAGTTTCAACTTTGAGCACAAGTTTCCAATAATATATAATTTTTCATTTGTTAGCTCAAACCTTTGGTTTTATTAAATTCTACAGCTGTACTCACTATATATGCATTTGGTGACCAACTTTGATATATTATGATAGTGCAGAGCTAAGACTTTTATATAAGAATAGAAAAAGTTTCAAAAATCACTACTGAATCAAACATGGATATTTAATACAATTTGCTTAAACACCAGTTGAGCAAAAGCTTGAGCAAGTGTTTCAGTTTTTGTGCCAACATTGAAATTGGTCTTCCCACAGCTTGCTTCATCTTTCTGAAATCTTTCATAGATTTATTTTTATTATCAGTTAAAAGAATTATTTATAAAGACCACTATAAAATGTTACTAGTTAGTGTTCAACCACTTTATAGAAGTTTCAGTTAAATTGATAATTGGTGACTATGGACATATTCCTTAGAAATGATTTTCTCATTACATTGCTTTTCTCAGGGAGAAAAACACAAGGGTTTCAGTCAGAGGAATTGGGTTCAGGTCTTGTACTTACTAGTTACGTGATCTTGGACATGCTATTAAGCTCTGGGTTTTTACCTCCGCATCTGTGAAGTGGGAATAATGACAGCAATCTGTAAGACAAAATCAAAACAAGATATAATGAAAACTAGAACACATATTATAAAAACAATGCATAACCATTATCATTATTATTAGAGGAAAATATGAGGTTGGTGCAATAAAACTTTTAATGGCAAAAACCGCGATTACTTTTGTACCAATCTACCTAATACATAACAACATATGAAGCAGTGAGTGTGATTCACTCCTGTTTTCTGCAGGATTCAATAAAGATTCTGCCTTCTCAAGTCAGACAGTGTTGCTTATTGAATATATCAATGCTAGCATCCAGGAAGGGGTCACTCTGGCACATGTGGGGCCTAGGAGCAAAAGTGATTGGAGGGAATTATCATGTAATTACCAGGATTTGGGGCCAACAGGACAGGAAGCTTGACTTTGAGAAGAGGAGCTAGCAACCAGGGAACACTGGTTCCGGGGCAGGGTCAGGACTACAAACAGCACATTATGACTATGTGGATTTAGGACAAGAACCAATATTTTCATTGGTCCAGGTATGCTAAATACAATCGTTTCATCCACCCTCAGTTGTATGTCCTTGAGTCTGGATTTAAGACACAGTCCTGATTTCCCAGCAGTGCTGGTATTGAATTTATGCAGAAACATACTCTCCCTAACTTCATATAAACTTTTGGTTAGAAAAGACCTTTAGGTTTACAGCAGTCAGCTAGTATCCCTGTAAGGAGTGCAGAAAGAAACCTAGTAAATTTTCATGGGAAAACACACTTTGAGTTATTAGATGAAACCAATACCTATAGTTATGTGAAACATATAATGTCTATTAAATACAAACCATTTGTGCTTACAAATGCTGTAGTTGAATGGTAGTTTCACTTGATCCTTCAGAAACAATTTTATATCATTTCAGATACGGCTTTTTCTTGAAGCCATCGTGGTAGTCAATATTTTACTTTTTATTCCCATTCTCCCCTTCAGAGATGCTAGGTTCAGACGTTATCGCAGAGGCGGAAGGTCCATTATCAAGACCTAACTGAAGCAATGTTGTCAGAGGCCCCATATTATTTTGTACCTTTCTGAAAAATTGAAGCATTCACAACACCCAGAGAGAAAAAGTCATTAGGTGTGTATGGTGAAGGTTGACTAGGAGGAATTACTGTGGGTGTGATTGTAATAAATCTAAATTTATGGTCCAGCCATGTTGTTGCAAACTTACTTTGTTTCAGAAGAACTTAACAAGAAGGAAGCAACCTTGTATGATTAGTGACCAGTGAAATAACCTTAGGCTGCTTTCCATTAGACCTTGATGCCTGTTGCAGCTTCTTCTTTGGTGAGGAATCTCTGAAGCCTTAGTTATTTGGCATGAAAACTGTTTGAAAATCCTTATCAGCAATTTCCCAGCAATGTTCAAAGAACTTGGCACTTGGTCTTCTGAGTTACATGTTTAGGTTGCTCCTTCAGTCATTCTGAGGTTCTTATATGAAAAATGCATTAAAGACGTAGGCTACACATCAAATGCTGAAATCACTAGCACCCTCAAGCTCCAAATTTCACAATGCTAAAGACAAAAGTTTTGAGGAAGAAACACAAGACCCATCCCAGAAATCAGAAAATTGGAAAAAGCATGTTCTTCCATGTATACCATCTACATTTTCCTCTACCTGGCTCTGTTTGAGAGTCTCCTTTGAACCTAAGCGTAAAGAGGAAGAGCAAAGAAAAGGAGTCTGAACAAAAATTTGAACTGAGAGAATCTAAAAGACTGAGAAGTGAGACTGGAAATAAGAGATACTTGGAGGAAACCTTATTACCATGATTTTAATTCATGAAGGTCAGTATAGCACAATGTAAGCAGCTCTGGATTTAGAGCTAGGAACACATAAGCCAAATCTGAGCTTTGACTCTTGCTAAAAGGTACTCAGGCATGACAATTGACCTCACTGAGCCTTAATTTCCTTATCTGTAAAATGGAGGAATAGCCCATGAATTACCAGGAGGTCATGTACATAAGGCACTCAGTACAGCAGTTGGTTCAGAGTAGATTTTCGATAATTTGTAACCACCTTGTCTGCAGGAGCTGAATTATTTCATGCTTTTTATATGGTGTAGGGAAGAGGTTCAGGAGGAATCCACTTCCTCCCCACACAAAATTATCTTTTGTAATCACCCAAATCCCACTGAGTTAATTGTGAAAGTATTTACTCCTTGTATCTTTCAAAATCTATCTTAACTTCTCAGACGGTTTTAAAATCCCAAGCGCTGATAGAAGTTCTCACACTCAAACATTTTCCTTCATTGTTACAGACTTGGCTAAGTCTTGTAATATTTGGAAACAAAAAAAAGAAAGAAAAAAATTGCTAAAACCCAGTCATGAGAAAATTACATAGACAACTAATCTAATCTGTTTTTCTTCCTTACAGGAGATATTGACACAATGTCCATTCTTTATTGCATAAGATAACTCTCTGTCTTTAAAAGATTTCCAATTGTTTGAAGTCAAACTAAAAGTAGGCAGGGAAAAAAAGGCATTATCTAAAATATCTGAACTTGAATCTGGAAAGCAATCCTGAGTAATATTTATACAATGTTTTAGAATAACAGACTCATAGAATTTTCCAGTTGACTATCCTTTAAAGATAAGAGAATATTTATATTTGTTGGTGCTATGTCTTACTGTAAAAAAATTCTACTCAATTCAAAAGGCTTATAAAACAATGCTTTACTTATTGCCCACCACAACAAAGAAAGGTTTCATGCTCTTAACAAATGGGTTGGCATTGAGAGGACTTCAGTGACAATCTCATGATGCCTGAGCATCTCTTGTCAAGTCAAAGGATATATAGCAAGTTTTCTCTTTATTGAGTCATGATAGATAATCCATTTTCAAGTAGAATTTGGTCTCATACTCTTCATTAAGTCACTAAAATATTCAAGCCTAGTGGAAGAGGAATTAACTGGCGTTTTATAAGCTTAAGGTCTAATAGTAGATGTAGTAGACGATCTACAAAGAAGGCCACCAACTTTGTGTCTCTTATGCCTGTTCGTACACAACACTTCTTTCAAGAGGTGGAGACTCTCCTCTCTCCCCTTGCATCTGGGCTGGCCTTGATCAATACAATGCAGCAAAAGTGACTCTGTGCTACTTCTGGACATAGACCTTAAGAGACCAGATGGCTTTTCCTTTTTCTCATTTGAATGGCTTCTATCCTGTAAGAAGTTTGAACTTCTTAATGAATAATGAGAAACTATTTAGAGAGAGAAGCCAAATGGAGAAATAATGAAGCACTCCACCTGATAATCAGCACCAAAGTCCTGGACATATTAGTGAGGCAGATTACCCAGCCCAGATGAGCTTCTAAATGTAAAGCAGCTGCATGAGCAGCCTCAGTCAACACCATATGGAGCAGAAGAACCACTCATCTCAGCCCAGCTAACCCACAGAGAGGGAATTTTTGTTTGTTTAAAGCACAAAGTTCATGTGATTTGTTATAGATCAATAGAAAGAACAGTGAACATAACCTCACCAACAGTGTCAGTAAATGGAGGGTAGCAATTCTTAAATTTGAGCTTTGTAAATTGCATATATAAAAAATGTAGAGTTGAGCTTTGTAAATTGCATAAATAAAAAATATAGTCTTAAATATAGTAATCCTAGCAATATCAAGGATCAATAATTCAGGTTATTTTCCAAAGAACGAATTATTTGATTGAGTGATGACTACCTTCTTCTTGATATAACTTGAAATGTTAGTCACATCTCTTAACTTTTGCTGCAGCAATTTCTCATGCCTGAAATTGCCAGCCAGGAGCTCCTTCAACAGCAGATCTGGTTTTCCTCAGTTAAGTTTAAAAAATACATAGACAACAAACACATGCCACTGTTGTACATCCTAACATTTTGTGCAAATAATTAATCTGAAGAGATGATGTCTTACAGCAGATTTGTTGGAGGAGTTTGGCAAAGATTTTAAGTCACCCAGAGAAGTAGGGCTCACATGGTAAACAACACTAAGCACCCTATCATGCACACACTACTCAGAATGTTTTCTGTATTAGAGAACAATTCAGGACATAGTATCGAGTCAGGTGAGAGGTAGTGGAAGCCTGAACAGGGGTCATGATAGTGAAAGCAAAAAAGGAAAGATAATGTCACAGAATGTGACAACCCTTAATATATGGTGGGTGAGAGATTTAAAGGGATGAACAAGAAGGGATTTTAATATCTAAATATAAAATGGATGTGGTATAACATGTTGCTTTCTTTCTTGTGGCAATACTAGCAGGGCTTTAGCAAACCATCTTTTATGGATATGAAAATTCCTTTGACTTAATACTGCCTTGAACTCCTATAGTCTACAACCACAGGTTCTCTTAAACATAATTTTTAAAGTGTTTTCATTGGACTAGTGGGCATATATAGCAATTTTGATGAGAAGAAATATAAATTTGGATTTTAAGTTGACCCCATGAACCAAAAACAAAACAAAACAAAAATCCAAGAGGGAGTACAAACAATCCGGATGATGGCTTATACTGCAATTACTCAGAGATTGAGAGCACATCTAAATTTACCACTGACTAGTGCTTTATGATTTCCAGCAACAACTTTTCCTGAAAAGTTCAAATGTGACTAAAATCATAAAATGTGTTACGGAAAATATTCTTTGAAAATTAGCAGGTCCTCTAGCAGTTTTTTCAGGACTCTCATTCCCTGGCAAAATACTTAAGGAATTTATTTCTTATTTTTTCTCTTGGGCTTTGTCTAGGGTAAGACATTCTGCTCAGCTTAGTCGTAGAAAATGTTCATGTTCACTGATGTTTATGCATATTCCCAGGGAAATCCCATGTTTCCTATCTTCTCCTCACTACTGGAATGTTGAAACATTCTATACCATGCAAAAAATAACCAAAACCCCAAATCCTCCACAGGCTGCATAACCACTCCAGATACCTCTCCTCTCTCTTCTTACAGCCAAACTTCTCCACATCTTCATACAATATTTGTTTCCCAATAAACCCTAAGTTGGTTTCCATTCCCACTACTTTACTAAAGTTGCTTTTACTATAGTTTCTAATGACCCTGTGCTGTCAATTCCAATGGACAATTTTAGTACTCATGTTTTTAAACTACTTCTCAGCTTTCAGCATAGCTGACTTCCTTCTCCAAGAGCTTTAGTTGCCTGTTGTTATAGATTGAATGTTTATGTCCCTTCCAGATTCATATGTTAAAGCCTTAACCACCAATATGATGTGTGGAAATGAGGCCTCTGGGGAGTAATTAAGGTTGGATGGGGTCATGAAGGTGGGGCTCTCATCATGGGATTAGTGCCCTTGCTAAAAGCATCACCAGAGAGCTTGGTCTCCCTCTCTCCACATGCAAAGAAGAGGTCATGTGAGTACACAGTGGGATGGCAGTTGCCTACAAGCCAAGAGAAGTCTCAAAATCAACCCTTTACCCTGAGCCCATGCAAATTTCTGTGGCTTAACACAATAAAATGGACTTATTACTTATGTAGCTCTCTTCTATAAACTGGTTGGTTGTCAGAACAGTGGCTCAGGATCCAAGGCTTCTTCTACACTGTGGATAGGCCATGTTCAGCATGTGGCCTTTGAGGTTACTGTGGGAGGGATAAAATAATGAAGGGATTGCATGTGGGAAATTTCTATGGAACTTGCCTGGATGTATTGGGCATAACATTCATACAAATATACCACTGATCAGAACTCAGTCACATGGCCCCACCTAACTTCAAAGAAGGCTGGAAAATGTAGTTTAGTTATGTGCCTAAGAAAAGGAGAAGAAACATAGATATTGGTGACCATGAGCTTTCTTCTCCATGACGAGTCTTTCAGTCCTGTCTTCAAAACACATCTTTCATTTATTTCTTGTTTTCCATTGACAATAGCTTAATCCAAGCCACTACACTCTCGCATCTCAGATACTGCAATAACTTCCTAATGAAGTTCTCTATTTTCATAATTGTTCCATTCTTTCCCCAGTGGACCAAGTAATCTTACACACGAATATAAACTTGTCAACTGCTTACTATTATTTAAATCTTGCAAGGCTTGCTCATTATCTTAGGAAAGAATCAAATGCTAAAGAGGATGTAAGAGGTTATGCATGGTCTGCCCATTAACCATCTCAGCTAGCTTGCTGCTCTCTCCCTTGGTCACTGCTATCCATACACAGGATTATTGGGTCAAACCTTCCCCCCTCTGGAAAGCTTTTTTTTTTTTTTTCATTTATCTTAGTCTTGGCCTTAGCCTCTTATTCATCCTTCAGGCCTCAGTTTAAATCAGTGAGTTTAAATCACTCCCTCCCTCAGGGATGTCATTTTCCCTAACATTTCCTCACACTCATACCCCAACAAAAGGCCGGACTTCCCATTATTTCCCTTTTATAATATCTGTTGCTATTGCGAATTAAATAATCTTTGTCTTTCATCTGTCTGCCTCACTAGACTGCACCCTCTATTAGGACAAGAAATGCATCTAACACCAAGGTCACCTGCCTGAAGCACATGGTGTCTGACAGCTAACAGCAGTGGTGTGCTGAAGTCTATGTGTGCTGGCTCGTGAGAGATGATTGTTAAATTCCCAGGAATATTGTAAGCTGGTTATTAAACAGCCATTATTAAAAATTAAACAATAGCAACTGAGGATTAAATAAATTATATTTAAAACAGAGGTAGTAAATACCAAAAACCCATTATTTCCTAATTACTTTACTACATTTTATTGTATATGGTCTTGTGGTTATTTATGTCTATTGTATCTATAGGTGGAAATATTGAATAATAATGTGCTATGCATAGCTCATCCCAACCCCATGTTCAGTGAATTCGTGTTGGTAGCTTGAAAGTGGTCATGGTAGATCTATTAATATTAACACTTTGAAAAATAGCAAATACTACAAATCGGGGTTCCCTTCCACTTCCAACCAGCCAGTTTGTCATTTTTGCCTGAACCACACAGGTGATTTCCTTGGCTCTCCATTTATTTTGTAAGTAGACTAGCCTCTATTCTAGCAATTAAAGGTTATTATGGAAGTATTTTCCAAGCATCCTGTTCTGTGACAGATTTTCCCATTTATTTTTACTAGTCTATCAGAGGTCAATAAAATTGATCAGGAAACATGCATAAACACAATTGTTTAGGGTCACATGGGATCTATAAGAACTTGTGAGTCAACTGAGCAATTTAGAGTAAAGGTACTCTCTAACACTTCCACCTTAATTCCGAATATTTTTCCACATCTTGGGAGATTCTGGAAGTAGTGAAGTCAGAGCTTTCAGCAGGGCAGAGCCTTTTAGATCACTGGTCCCCTTTGATCCGAGAGCATTTTGCATACGCAGAAGCATAGTACCCTTCCCGTGGCTTTTGACGTAATCAGCTTTAAGTTGGCATTATTTACTTGTTGCCTTGTTTTCACCACTAAATACAAATTCCTTCAAGTGAAGAAACCAATTTACGCCTGTCTCTCTAGAAAGCCCAGATGGAGTTTTGCACATTTCAAGCATTCAACTGAGGTTTACTGAAGTAGGGACATCCATGTCTTTTGTTCCCTGGCTAGCTCTTTAAGGTATTCTCGTTGAACCTGGAAAACTGTAAAAGTTTATACTTTTCTTGGTTATTAGATTGGTAATTCATAAGGCTTGTTAAGAAATATACAAGAGTAAACATCAAGCCATTGAAAATTTTGAAATCTTATATTAAAACTGACTAAAACACATGAAATTTAAAATTTTTTAGATAAATTGTTTTGTCTCAAAATTAATTGTGTAATGGGATTTGATTGTAGCTCCTGGCTCTTTTTGCTTTGCCATGAAATCAAAGTAATACTCATTATGTACTATCATATTTTCACTGACTGTGGTTGTTGTTTTACTGTAGTTCACAGCTGGAATATAGAAAACAAGATGAATCATGAACAGTGTAGGAATTCGGAAAACCTGCCATCAACATTTGTTAAAAAAAATGCTTCTTTTTCAGATTTTTTTCAGATTTTCAAGATTAACAACAATAAGCAAACTGGCATTTCTACTGTTAAAGTTCATAAAGCTTTGAAAAATTATTTAACCTTCATAAGATCTTCATAAACTCTCTATAATACGGTCTGTGATTCAGAGTGTGGGCAATGCTCTATCTGGCCCATAAGCATTAAACCACGCTAGCATAAAAGGAAGTGAACTTTGATGGTGCTATTTTGTGTGTTTTTCCTGTACCAGTGTCTGCCTGAATATGGATGTCTGGGCTAAGCCTGGTCCTGCTGGGCTTAGTCATCAGCTCTGATCATTTATCTGACTCCTTGTATTGTAGCCAACAGCAGGTCGTGGGAAGTCATTTCCAGGAGGACTGTGACCATCTATAAAGAGTCACACTGGGGTAAGGCTGACCTGGCCACTGCAGCATGGGTGTGCTCTGCCTGCTCCCTCCTGGGCTTGCTGCCATTGACCACTCTTGGTTAGGTGCTGGCCACAGTCTTTTAGGGGAATGTTATGCATCCTTTCTGATCTCTGAGTCTGACAACAAGCTAAGCATATTTAATGTGGCAAAAAGTACCACATTAAATGTAAGTATATACTGCATTAAATGAAGTAAAACATTTTTTACTAAAAGTAAAAAATAACAACAGAAGTTCTGTTTTGAAGAGTTATCTCAGTGAAGAAATCTCAAACTTTTACCCTGTGGAAAAGTAGCTTGAGATAAATACTCTTGAAAACAAATTTACAAATAAGATGAATTAATTTTTTAATAAAACAGTTATGACCAAATAGAGTGTGAATAACAGTTATGGATATGTAAAATCTTGATTCCATATAATAATATGTCCTAGAGAATAGACTCTAAAAATCATTATGTAATGAAATGATTTTTTTTTTTTTTTTGCTTCCCTCTTCATTATTTCTGGTGGATTTTGTTTTAATTAAAAAGGATTTAAAAATCCATGAAAAATCTTGAATAGCCCATAAGGAGTTTTATAAAGAAATAGTTCAATATCTTATCAAAATAGGAAGTGAGACAAGTTGAATCTCTAGTTATGTGGGAACATTTTTTGCTTTTCTGTAAGGAGATATGCTGGTAAATAAACACCTATCTCCTGATTCATATTTGGCACAAATGTACTAAATGGTCATGTTTAGTTGAGTTATGGAACAGATATTTGATTATACTCCACTGTTTAGTTGGTAACTCTACTAGCATTCCTACTACCATAGTTTCCTATAATGACAATATATAACACTTCTTTATTTCCCGAAGTTCATCTTCTTGATGCATGTTGGGTGAAGGAGTTTCAGTATTTTCTATCTACATTCAGGCTGCCAGGGCAGAGGAATTACAATATCCTTAAATAATAGAAATAAGTTATCCTTAAAGGGAATAAACTCCCCTCTTCTTTTCCCCTTTCTTCTTATTCTCCTCATGGATGAGAAGGAACAGTGTTGTTTATTTTACCACTGGGAAGGAGCTGGATGATCATATATTAATCACTCAATATGTATCAGATTGTAATTATAATTAACATTTCATATAACCAAATAACATTTTATTTAATCCATATAATAATTTTTCACAATAGACTCTTATTTTCTCTATGTTACAGATGAGGGAATTGAAGCTCAGAGATGCTAAATAATTTGCTGAAACTCACAGAGCTGGATATGCACAGGTTTTTCTGTCCATTCTTTTTCTGTTGCGTACACATCATGCTGAAGGCAAGTAGTTGTTTCCTGTTAGAGACAATAAAAAGATGTTCATTAACTCCAGTACAATAACTCTACTGAGCTGTTAAGGCTACACATAATAAATATTTTCTTTTGAAGGAAACTCATCAGCCTTGCGGAAGACAGAAATTGGTGGAAGGCTGTCTCAGTAGTAGTGTTCATTGCCTTTCCATTGGCGCAGGTAAAGGTACCATGCTATCTTCTCTTTGAGTGGTATGAAGTAACAAAACACACATGTGTAGGGAAGGGAGCTCTGAATAGATGAGGGCATTTACTACAGAGGATAGCTCTGTAGTTACACTGCATGGTCTTCACTATTTCTGATGATAGCCAGTGTTACTTGTTCACTCTTATTTTATTGCGAGGCTATCAGTCCAGCAGATGAGTAGTTCTTGCTTCCTACCAATAGACAAACTCCATTCTTTCTTCTACCTTATCATGACAACTGATGCTCACATCCCAGAGCCAGAAAGTATACATATATTATCATTTTGACCTTTGGAGAAAGGGGAAGTAAGTGAAGGAAAGAAGATATAACCAGCTGAGGAGGCCAGATATGAGTGCTGCATGGATTTCCAAGGACAACGGCAATGCTAAGACATTATCTGTCTCACATATTTAGTGCTTACGAGATAGAGCCATTGACTACAACACAGAATATGGCTAGAAAACACCAAGGGTATGGCCAACAACACAGCTATGAGTTGAAGTTTTCCATTAGCAGCCAAAGTTGAGGAGGCTTGTTGATAAGCCTAGGATTGCATCACTGATTGGTGATGTTGCTGAGGGGATCAAGACCGACCTTTCCCAAATACTGGTTCCTTCTGAGATTTAATGAAAAACACAGTTTCCTAAAAGGAAATGTCCAGAATGGGTCACATATGTATAAGTAACTCTACAAAGTTGAGTTCCACATAACTCCTTTAAATCATGAGGCTTTTCCCCAACCACACAGCTACAGCCTCCCTACAAATAGGTCTTCAAAACCCTGACATTGCTCACTATCCTAAATTTCCTGCTGTAATATGAATAACTGCAATGCATCTCTGGCTTTGAACTTGGCCTTTTTTCCATCATCATCATAGGAATGCCATCTTCCAGTGGCACTACCATCACTCTCTAGGTTGGACCTGGACACTTACTGTTGTGGCTCTAAAATGTGTCCTAGGAAGCCAGCCTAGGCAGCCATATTTCAAGTGTGACTGAATTGTGTCAACTTGAGCAAGTTAATCATCTCCCTGGGTTTCAGTTTCCTCATTTGTCAGTAGAGCTTGAGCTAAATGATAAAGTCCTTTTCAGGTATAATTTGTAATAACTCTTGCGTATAAATAAAGTTTATGTTAAAACTTCTGGGCTTCCTCAAAGGGAGGGGCTCTGGGAGTACACATTTTGACTTAACTTATAAATGCAAATATTTTTCCAGGTTTCCCTCTGTACCCAAAAGAACTTTGAAGTTTACAGTGAGTTAACACCAAGCTAGAGAGGCAAGCTGCAAATTACTTAGTTGGCCCAAATCAACTGTAGGTCAGTTATTTCAAGACTTGCTGAATTTTAGTGTTTGAAAAACATCAACACCTCCATTATGTCGTTAGTATCAATGGCGGAAGAAAAGCACAGTGGCACCTCTCCTAAAGAGATCAGGCTTGGGAGGTAGAAAGGTGCTTGGTGAGCTGTCACACAGAGGGTGTTTTAATAAAGAAGGTAGAACAAGGTCTTTGAAAGGGAAGTGTTGATTGCAAAGCATGTATAGAGGAATTTCAACAATAAAGCAGGCCCTATGAGACTAAATGATCAGTGATGTTATTTGAGAACTAGAAACTTAAAGATTGGCATGAAGAACGTTGTTCGTGTTAATCTATTCATCAGCTCTATTTAGAAGTCATCTCAAATACATTTTGGATGGACTGTGAGAAATTTACACAGAAAAAGTGCTACTGTGGCTTTGCCAACAAATTGTATATTTCACCATGTGCTAATGATTTTTTTTCCAAAAAAGAATACATTGTGACCTCCATAAACTTTTATATGTCAAAATAATGAAACAGAACCTTATTTTCTGGTGCCAACTTTCTATAAAATCACTCTTTAAAAAATATTAATCTCGTTGCAGCATGTAGAATTTTACACACAGCTTCAGAATAGGTCTGGCACTATACATCTTTATAGAGTGAAAAGATTTGGAATAGATTCAAGATTCAAATGCCAAGGTTTGAATCTGTACCTTTGACTTCTTATTGTTTTAAAAAATCTATATAATATATGCTTGCTACCATATTAACTAACACTATCACCTCTTAGGTAACATCAGTTGGCTAATGTTAGTCCTTCATGACATTTTCCATAGTGAACATTTTTATATGTTTGTGATGTGGAAGACAACAAATAGGTATATATTTTCTTTTGTTCAGCAAAAGTTGTAGCTCTAAAACTAACAAAAATTAATAGCATTGCATTTTTTAAAAATGTAATCATTAACATTAAGACTGGTTAATTTGTTATTAGTATAGTGCCCTGGTTAAGACCTAAGCGCTAAGGCTGCTGTGGTTTAAGACCTAGCTTTGCCTATTACTAACTATCTGACCTTGGGTGCATTATTTAACTTTAACTTTGCTGTGCCTGGATTTTTTCATGTCTACAGCAAGGATAACAACACTTATGTGATAAGTTCTTTTGAGTTAATATTTGTGTAGTGTTTTAGATGGTACCTGGTGTAAAGCAAATGCTGTAAATCCTTGTTGTGCTTGTTATCATACTTAGCTATATATAGAGGGCTACAGAGAGAAAAAGAAAACCTACATTTTATATAGAAAAAGAAGAACAACTTAGTAGAAAAGAGTAATACAGTTACAGATATTAAATGAATATGTAAATCATTTAATTATTTGCAAATAACTGAAAAGATTCATGGTCAGCATTTTTTTGAATGATTATTTTAGGTCATAAATATTCTCTTTCAAGGCAATAGGGAATAGAGTAGGAAAATCACATCAATGGAAATGGTGGAGTAAGGACTTTCACAAAGAAATTCTCCATGGTAAAGCAAGCGAAATACTCACAAAACTTGTCAGAATCAATTTTTTCAGTACCGTATAAATTAGTTAAACACTTGCAACAATACAAGGAGAGGTTTTTTCTTTTTCTTTTTCTTTTTAAGTTGGATCTGGGTAAAAACATTACCTTTGGATGTTTGCACTTATCCTATTCCTATCACTCTTTCTCCAACTCTGTGACATAGCTTTGAAAACCAAGAGTCCCTCAACCATAATAGCTTTGAAAAACAGTAGTCTAGCAGCCACTGGAGGGACAGAGCACTGGTCTGGAGCTCCCCAGAAACATTGATATGGTTTCGCTCCTTGTCCTCACCTGAATCTCCTCTTGTAGCTCCCATAATTTTCACGTGTTGTTGGAGGGATGCGGTGGGAGATGATTGAATCATGGGCTGTGGGTCTTTCCTGTGCTGTTCTCATGATAGTGAATGGGTCTCATGAGATTTGATGGTTTTAAAAATGAGGGTTTCTCTGAACAACTCTCTTTGTCTGCCTGACACCATCCATGTAGGATGTGACTTGCTCCTCCTTGCCTTCCACCATGATAGTGAGGTCTCCCCAGCCATGTGGAACTGTGAGTCCAATGAAACTTCTTTCTTTTGTAAATTACCCGGTCTTGGGTATGTCTTTATCAGCAATATGCAAATTAACTAATACAAACATCAGTCTCAGAAAATTGTCACTATTTGATTCGTCTGGTTGTTCCTTGGAAACCCCAACTCTAAAAATTTGTCCTTTCTTAGTGTAAATTGTGCATTTCCCTGGGAGCATGTGTCAAAAATAATCAGCAACAATTGCATTATGTTGCAGCTACCTAAGGCAGTGATATGAGTTGGAGCAAGCAAGAAACTGACCAAAATATTTATAAGGAAAAGTTGGGAAATGAGATGTCCACAGGGGGCTTTGATCGGGTCTGACTATTCCTGGGAATCTGAAAAGTTGCACACGTTTTTTTTCTGCACATGTCCAGAAAAAAATCGGAAAAAGTCCTAACCTCTCAGCTCTTTCTGACCTGAGGTCTGAGGTATCATATAAGCAAGAAGTGAAAGCCAAGGCAGAGTTGTGACTGCCTGCCTGAATGTTGAAGGTATTCCCCAAAACACGCACTCAATCCTTTGCCAAAGGATAGAAGATTTGTTGATTCCAGATACTTAAAAATTTAGGGAAATTTTTGTGCAATCACTCATTGACCACTAGCCTGACTGGAGGCTTCACTGGCCACATGGCAAAGGTAGTATAGACTTCACAGAATGAGTTCAGGAAATCAACTAGATAAGACAGAAGCAACAACAATAAACAGCAGTAAGAAAAACTCTCAGGGAAAAGGAGATAAGATTTCTAGTGTTTCAACATTATATTATTTTAAATGTCCAGTTTTCAACCAAAAACTACAAGTGCAAGAAAACAAAAAAGAATGGCAAATACTAGTAAAGAAACACTGAATAGAAACTTTCTCCAAGAAGCTCGGATGTTGGACTTAGTAGCCAAAAAATTTTAAATCAAGTATCTTAAATATGTTCAAGAACCAAAGGAAACTGTTGAAAGAATAAAAAGAAAAGTATGCAAATTGATGTCTCACTAAATAGAGAATAACAATAAAGAAATGAACATAAATAAAGTAGAAATGATGACATTGAAAAGAACAGTAATTCAAATAAAAAATTTGGCTGAGAAGCTGAAAAGCATATGTGAACTGGCAAAATAATCAATGAACTTATAAATAGGTCAATTGTGAATATCAAGCCTGAAAAACACAAACAATTAAAAATGAAAAAAATTAAGAGAGCTATGCTGAGGCATTGAACAGGATCTGTGAGACAGTGTCGAGCATACCAAACACATCATGGGAATTCCAGAATGTAAGCAGAGAGATGAAGAGGAGGAAGAATGTTTGAGAAAATAATGGTAGAATCCTCCACCCCCAAAATTTGATGACAAATATAATCTACACACCCAAGAAGCTCAATGAATTCCAAGAAGGATAAACTCAAAGAGATCAATTCCTGGCTACAACATAATTAAACTTTTAAAACAAAGACACAGTGATTCTTGAAAACAGCAAGAGAAAAATATATCATCATGTTTAGGGAATCCTCAGTAAGATTAATAGGTGATTTCTTACCAGAAATAATGGGGGTCAGAATGGAGTGTGATGACTTATTCAAACTGTCGAATGAAAAAGACTGTCAACTAAGAATTTTATATCCCACAAAGATATCTTTCCAAAAAGGACGGAAATATTAAGACATTCAAGAGATATAAACAACAAACGGAAACTAGGAAAAATCACTACTAACAGGCTTGACTGACAAGTAATACTAAAACGAGTTCTTCAAGCTGATATAAAAGGACAATGAAGAGTTACTTAAATCCGCATGAAGAAATGAAGAACAACAATAATGGCAACTACATAGACAAATATAAATAACAACATAAATGTATTTTTAAAAATTTGTAACCTTATTTTTCTCCTATCTGATTTAAGAGACAACTGCTGCCGGGCGCTGTGGCTCACGCCTGTAATCCCAGCACTTTAGGAGGCCGAGGCAGGCAGATCACGAGGTCAGGGTTTGGAGACCATCCTGGCTAACATGGTGAAATCCCGTCTTTACTAAAAATACGTACTCCCATGGGGCCAAATATCATTCTGAGGTGCTACAGTGATTACAAATGTACTATCAGCAATTCCATATATCGGAACCAATCTCGTCCAATGGGTTTGAGGCGGATATTCTATTGACTATACCACTCTCACACGATTTTTCACCCTTCACTTTATCCTACCTTTTATTATCACAGACCTCACAACTCTACATCTACTATTTCTACACGAAACAGGATCAGACAACCCCTGCGGTATTTTCTCTCACTCCGACAAAATTGCTTTTCATCCCTACTACACAATCAAAGATATCTTAGGCCTAATCCTTCTCTTTCTCACCTTAATAACATTAGTATTATTCTCACCTGACCTTTTAAGTGACCCAGATAACTGCACCCCAGCCAACCCCCTAAGCACTCCCCCACACATTAAGCCAGAGTGGTATTTCCTATTCGCATATGCAATCTTACTGTCTATTCCTAATAAATTAGGGGGAGTATTAGCACTCCTCCTATCAATCCTCATCTTAACAATCATACCCATACTCCACAAATCCAAACAACAAAGTATAACATTCCGACCACTTAGTCAATCCCTATTCTGGCTCCTAATCACAAATTTACTAACTCTCACTTGAATCGGAGGTCAGCCGATAAACCAGCCCTTCATGATTATTGGACAGATAGCATCCATGATATACTTCACCACAATTCTAATCTTAATACCACTAGCCTCCTTAACTGAAAACAATCTACTCAAGTGAACCTGCCCTTGTAGTACAAATTAATACACCAGTCTTGTAAACCGGAAATGGAAACTTCTCCCTAGGGCCATTCAGAAAGAAAGTATTTAACTTCACTACCAACACCCAAAACTGGCATTCTAATTTGAACTACTTTCTGTATTCTATGGGGTGCAAGCTTTAAATGCAACTTAAGTACTAATTTATTTTAGCACACCCTTATGTAAATCGTGCATTACTGCTAGCCAACATGAATATTATATAGTACTATAAATGTTTAACTGTACATAGCACATAATCTTACATACTTGCTAACAATCGTCCAATAACATGCTTACAAGCAAGAACTCTAATAAGCTAACCAACTATAGTACATAACACCAACATCCAAAGCCCAAGTATACCCCTTAAGATATCAACCAACCTAAATGTCCACTCATCGTACATAGCACATTAAATCGTTAATCGGACATAGCACATTCCAGTTAAATTAATCCCCGTCACCACGGATATCCCCCTCACTTAGGTGTCCCTTGCTCACCATCCTCCGCGAAATCAATATGCCGCACAAGAGTGCTACTCTCCTCGCTCTGGGCCCATAACTCGTGGGGGTAGCTGCAGTGAACTGTATCCGGCATCTGGTTCTTACCTCAGGGCCATAAAACTAAGACCGCCCACACGTTCCCCTTAAATAAGACATCTTGATGGATCACGGATCTATCACCCTATTAACCAGTCACGGGAGCTCTCCATGCATTTGGTATTTTTTCTCTCGGGTCTGCACGCGACCCCATCGCAGAAAGCTGGTCCGGGCACATCGTATGTCGCAGGACCTGTCTTTGATTCCTGGTTCATACCATTGTTGATCGCACCTACGTTCAATATTCCAGCCCCGCATAATACGTAAGGTGTTATTTAATTCATGCTTGTAGGACATACCAATAACCAACTACGCAACATATTCCTCGCCACACTATAAAATCATAACAAAATTTTACCAAATCCCCCCTCCCCCATCTCTGACTTTTCTCCCCTAAAAATTACTTCTGCCAAACCCCAAAAACAAAAGCCTTAATCCACTTAGTCAGAGCCTACTTTCTCATCTTTTAGCTATACACAACTTCAACTGCTACCCCTCAACTAATATAAACCTACTTTACCTTACCACTCTCAACTTCAATTTCTTCCTTTTTTTCTCTTCTCTATTTCCCTTTTCCCATACACTCACCCACTACCAAATACATACACTTATTATCACAACCCCAAAGGTAGCACTTCACAGCTACCTATCTTCCCTGTTTATGTAGCTTAACTTACCTAAAGCAAGACACTGAAAATGCCTAGACGGGTTTGCACACCCCATAAACAGATAGGTTTGGTCCTAGCCTTTCTATTAACTCTTGGCAAGATTACACATGCAAGCATCCCCGTCCCAGTGAAGGCACCCTATAAATCACCACGATCAAAAGGAATAAGTATCAAGCACGCATAACGCAGCTCAAAACACTTTGCTCAGCCACACCCCCATGAGAGACAGCAGTGACAAACCTTTAGCAATAAATGAAAGTTTAACTAAGCTATGCTACATTCAGAGTTGATTAATTTTGTGCCAGCCACCGCGGCCATACGATTAACCCAGGCTAATAGAGACCGGCGTAAAGAGTGTTTTAGATCTAGTTCAATAAAGCTAAACTCCATCTAAATTGTAAAACCTTAGCTGATGTAAAATAAACTACGAAAGTGGCTTTAAAATTTCTGAACACACAATAGCTAAGACCCAAACTGGGATTAGATACCCCACTATGCTTAGCCTTAAACTTCAATAGTTAAAACAACAAAACTACTCGCCAGAATACTACAAGCAACAGCTTAAAACTCAAAGGACTTGGCGGTGCTTCACATCCCTCTAGAGGAGCCTGTTCTATAATCGATAAACTCTGATCCACCCCACCATCTCTTGCTCAGCCTATATACCGCTATCCTCAGCAAACCCTAATAAAGGCCACAAAGTAAGCATAAATGTCCTCGCAGAAATGTTAAGTCAAGGTGTAGCTTATGAGATGGTAAAAAATGGGCTACATTTTCTACCCCAGAAAACCCCACGATAACTCTTATGAAACCTGAGTCCAAGGCGGATTTAGCAGTAAATTAAGAATAGAGTGCTTAATTGAATCAGGCCATAAAGTACGCACACACCGCCCGTCACTCTCCTCAAATATATTTAAGGACTACTTAACTAAACACACTTAACATTTATATAGAGGAGATAAGTCGTAACACGGTAAGTGTACTGGAAAATGCACTTGGATAAATCAAGGCATAGCTTAACATAAAGCATCCGGCTTACACCCAGAAGATCTCAATACCATTTGACTGCCTTGAGCTAACACTAGCCCTAAATCTGATCAACACTAATACCAAATTAACATATACTAAATCATTTACCAATACAAAAGTATAGGCGATAGAAATTTTATCCTGGTTCTATAGACACAGTACCGTAAGGGAAAGATGAAAGAAATTAACCAAGCATAAAATAGCAAAGACTCATCCCATACCTTCTGTATAATGAATTAACTAGAAACAATTTCGCAAAGAGAACTAAAGCCAAATTCCCCGAAACCAGACGAGCTACCCAAAAACAGCTAAAAGAGCGCACCCGTCTATGTAGCAAAATAGTGGTAAGATTTATGGGTAGAGGTGACAAGCCTACCGAGCCTGGTGATAGCTGGTTATCCAAGATAGAATCTTATTTCAACCTTAAGTTTACCTGCAGAATCATTTAATCCTCCTGTAAATTTAATTGTTAGTCTAAAGAGGGACAGCTCTTTAGACACTAGGAAAAAACCTTGTATAGAGAGTAAAAAATTCAATTCCCATAGTTGACTCAAAAGCAGCCATCAATTAAGAAAGCGTTCAAGCTCAACATCAATCATCTGAAAAATCCCAAGCATCCTACTGAACTCCTCACATCACATTGGATTAATCTATTATTTCATAGAAGCAACAATGTTAGTATAAGTAACATGAATATTTTCTCCACCGCATAAACCTAAATCAGACCGAAAAACTTCACCGATGCTTAACAGCCCAGTATTAATAAATGTAAACAAGCCAGTATTATCTACACTGTTAATCCAACACAGGCATGCTTTAAGGAAAGGTTAAAAAAAGTAAAAGGAACTCGGCAAACTCAGCCCTGCCTGTTTACCAAAAACATCACCTCTAGCATTACCAGTATTAGAGGCACCGTCTGCCAAGTGACACATGTTTAACTGCCGCGGTACCCTGACCCTGCAAAGGTAGCATAATCACTTGTTCTTTAAATAGGGACTTGCATGAATGGCACCACGAGGGTTCAACTGTCTCTTACTTTCAACCAGTGAAATTGACCTGCCAGTGAAGAGGCGGACATAAAATAATAAGACGAGAAGACCCAATGGAGCTTTAATTTATTAATGCAATCAAAATCATACAAATCTACGGACCCTTAAACCACTACATCTGCATTAAAGATTTTGGTTGGGGTGACCTCGGAACATAACTAAACCTCCGAATAACCTATGCTATGACTACACAAGCCAAAGCGAGCCAACATCTGTAATTGATCCAATAACTTGACCAACGGAACAAGTTATCCTAGGGATAACAGTGCAATCCTATTCTAGAGTCCATATCGACAATAGGGTTTACGACCTTGATGTTGGATCAGGACATCCTAATGGTGCAGCAGCTATCAAGGGTTCGTTTGTTCAACGGTTAAAGTCCTACATGATCTGAGTTCAGACCGGAGCAATCCAGGTCGGTTTCTATCTATTCTATATTTCTCCCTGTATGAAAGGATAAGAGAAATAGGGCCCACTTCATAAAGTGCCCTCATTCCATAGATGACCTAATCTCAATCTAACAAAACATCATATACTCAGCCCAAGAACAGGGTTTGTTAAGATGGCAGAGCCCTGCAATTGCATAAAATTTAAAACTTTACAATCAGAGGTTCAACTCCTCTTCTTAACAACATGTCCACAACAAACCTTCTGCTCCTCATTATACCTGCACTAGCCGCCATAGCATTTCTCACACTCATTGAACGAAAATTACTAGGCTATATACAACTACGCAAAGGACCTAATATTGTTGGCCCTTACGGACTATTACAACCCTTTGCTGACACAATAAAACTCTACCAAAGAACCTTTAAAACCTTCAACGTCTACTACCATTCTCTACATCACCGCACCAGCCTTAGCCTTTTCCATTGTCCTTCTCCTATGAACCCCTCTTCCCATACCCAACCCCCTAATCAACTTTAACCTAGGACTTCTGTTTATTCTAGCTATGTCCAGTCTAGCTGTCTACTCCATTTTGAGATCAGGATGAGCATCAAATTCAAACTATGCACTAATGCCCAAACAATCTCATATGAAGTTACTCTTGCTATTATTCTATTATCAGTATTACTAGTAAGCGGCTCATTCAATCTTCACATACTTATAACAACACAAGAATACCTTTAGTACATACATACTAAAAATACAAAACATTAGCTGGGCATGGTGGTGGGTGCCTGTAGTCCCAGCTACTAGGGAGGCTGAGGCAGAAGAATGGCGTGAACCCGGGAAGCGGGGCTTGCAGTGAGATTGCGCCAGGGCACTCCAACCTGGGTGACAGAGAAAGACTCCGTCAAAAAAAATAAATAATAATAAATAAATAATAGAAAAAAAGACAACTGCAAAACCAATAATTATAAATCTGTATAGATGGGCGCCTTATGTATAAAGATGTTATTTATATAAATATAATAGCAACAGAAAGGGGAGAAGGCAAAATAGGAGAGAAGATTACATAAAACCAGTTTTGAATATTATTGAAATTACGTTGTTGTTAATTTGAACTAGATTTTTATGTGATATTAATCCCTAGGGCAACTACCAAGAAAATAAAAATACAGCAAAAGAATGACAAGAAAATAAAAATGATAAATTAGAAAATATCTATGTAAGACAAAAAATTAATGGAGATAGAGGAACAAAACAGACACAAAACATATGTAGAAGACAAATTATGTATGGCAGATGTAAAGTTTACCTTATCTTTCATTATATTGAATGTAAATTAATGCTTTAATAATAAAGCAGAGATTGGCAGAATAAATAAAAATTATGACCTAACACTGTGCTATCTGTAAAAGATATGCCTTAGATTCAAAGACACAAATAGCTCAAAGCAAAAGGATAGAAACAGATTACTGCAAACAGTAATCAATACAGACAAAACAGACTTTGAAATAAAAATTTTTACTAAAGCCAAAAAGTACATTTTATAATGATAAAAGAGATGATCCATCAAGAAAATATAATAATTACAAACAAATATGTGCCTAACAGCAGAGCCCCAAATTTTTAAAGCAAAAACAGAATTTAAGAGAGAAACAGACAACTCACAATAACAGTTGGAGACTTCAATGCCCCACTTTCAATAATAGATAAAACAATTGAAAAGATCAGCAAGAAAATACAAGACTTGAACAACACTATAACAAGCATCTAATAAATACTAAATAGCAGAATACAAATTTTTTGTCAAGTGCACATGGAATATTCTTAAGGATATGTCATATGTTAGGTCATAAAACAAGTCTTAATAAATCTGAAAGGATTGAAATGATAAAAGTATGTTCTCTGATCACATGGAATGAAATTAGAAATCAATAATAGAAGAAAATTTGGAAATTTCAAAATATATGTAAACAACACACTTTCTTAAGCAATACAAATTTATTATCTAACAGTTCTGAAGGTCAGAAGTTTGAAATGAATGTCACTGGGTTAAAATCAAGGTGTCACCAAGGCTGCTTTCTTTCTGAAGGCTGCTTTCTTTCTGAAGGCTCTAAAAGGAAATCCATTGTCTTGCCTTTTAGAGCTTCTGTACACTATTCACATTTCTTAGCTGGTCCCTTCTGTCTTAAAGTCAACAATGGCTGGTCAAGTTTTACTCACACTGTGTCACCCTGCCTCAGAAACAACACAATTTTAAATAACTAATAAGTCAAAGAAGAAATTATAAGAGAATTTAGAAACTCCCTTGAGATGAATTAAAATAAAAACAAAACATACAAAACTTGTGGGATGCAGCTACAACAGTGAGTTATTAAAGAGATCTGTAGATGTAAATCTTTATATCAAAAAAGAGAACAGATTTTAACTTGTGACCTAACTTTCTACCTTAAGAAATTAAGGGGGCGGAGCAAGATGGCCTAATAGGAACAGCTCCAGTCTCCAACTCCCAGCGCAAGTGACACAGAAGACCGGTGATTTCTGCATTTTCAACTGAGGTACTGGGCTCATCTCACTAGGGAGTGCCTGAAAATCGGTGCTGGTCAGCTGCTGCAGCCCGACCAGCGAGAGCTGAAGCAGGGCGAGGCATCACTTCACCTGGGAAGGGCAAGGGGGAAGGGAATCCCTTTTCCTAGCCAGGGGAACTGAGACACACAACACCTGAAAAATCGGGTAACTCCCACCCCAATACTGCGCTTTAAGCAAACGGGCACACCAGGAGATTATATCCCACACATGGCCAGGAGGGTCCCATGCCCACGGAGCCTTCCTCATTACTAGCACAGCAGTCTGTGATCTAACCGCAAGGCAGCAGTGAGCCTGGGGGAGGGACGCCCACCATTGCTGAGGCTTAAGTAGGTAAACAAAGATGCTGGGAAGCTCGAACTGGGTAGAGCTCACAGCAGCTCAAGGAAACCTGCCAGTCTCTGTAGACTCCACCTCTGAGGACAGGGCACAGCTAAACAACAACAACAACAACAACAACAACAAAGCAGCAGAAACTTCTGCAGACGCAAACGACTCTGACAGCTTTGAAGAGAGCAGTGGATCTCCCAACACGGAGGTTGAGATCTGAGAAGGGACAGACTGCCTGCTCAAGTGGGTCCCTGACCCCTGAGTAGCCTAACTGGGAGACATCCCCCACTAGGGGCAGTCTGACACCCCACACCTCACAGGGTGGAGTACACCCCTGAGAGGAAGCTTCCAAAGTAAGAATCAGACAAGTACACTCGCTGTTCAGCAATATTCTACCTTCTGCAGCCTCTGCTGCTGATACCCAGGCAAACAGGGTCTGGAGTGGACCTCAAGCAATCTCCAATAGACCTACAGCTGAGGGTCCTGACTGTTAGAAGGAAAACTATCAAACAGGAAGGACACCTACACCAAAACCCCATCAGTACGTCACCATCATCAAAGACCAGAGGCAGATAAAACCACAAAGATGGGGAAAAAGCAGGGCAGAAAAGCTGGAAATTCAAAAAATAAGAGCGCATCTCCCCCGGCAAAGGAGCGCAGCTCATCACCAGCAACGGATCAAAGCTGGACGGAGAATAACTTTGACGAGTTGAGAGAAGAAGGCTTCAGTCCATCAAACTTCTCAGAGCTAAAGGAGGAATTATGTACCCAGCGCAAAGAAACTAAAAATCTTGAAAAAAGAGTGGAAGAATTGATAGCTAGGGTAATTAATGCAGAGAAGGTCATCAACGAAATGACAGAGATGAAAACCATGACACGAGAAATACGTGACAAATGCACAAGCTTCAGTAACCAACTCAATCAACTGGAAGAAAGAGTATCAGTAATTGAGGATCAAATGGATGAAATGAAGCGAAAAGAGAAACCAAAAGAAAAAAGAAGAAAAGAAATGAACAAAGCCTGCAAGAAGTATGGGATTATGTAAAAAGACCAAATCTCCGTCTGATTGGGGTCCCTGAAGGTGAGGGGGAAAATGGAACCAAGTTGGAAAACACTCTTCAGGATATCATCCAGGAGAACTTCCCCAACCTAGTAGGGCAGGCCAACATTCAAATCCAGGAAATACAGAGAACGCCACAAAGATACTCCTCAAGGAGAGCAACTCCAAGACACATAATTGCCAGATTCACCAAAGTTGAAATGAAGGAAAAAATCTTAAGGGCAGCCAGAGAGAAAGGTCGGGTTACCCACAAAGGGAAGCCCATCAGACTCACAGCAGATCTCTTGGCAGAAACTCTACAATCCAGAAGAGAGTGGGGGCCAATATTCAACATTCTTAAAGAAAAGAATTTTCAACCCAGAATTTCATATCCAGCCAAACTAAGTTTCATAAGTGAAGGAGAAATAAAATCCTTTACAGATAAGCAAATGCTTAGAGATTTTGTCACCACCAGGCCTGCCTTACAAGAGACCCTGAAGGAAGCACTAAATATGGAAAGGGACAACCGGTACCAGCCATTGCAAAAACATGCCAAAATGTAAAGACCATCGAGGCTAGCAAGAAACTGCATCAACTAACGAGCAAAATAACCAGTTAATATCATAATGGCAGGATCAAGTTCACACATAACAATATTAATCTTAAATGTAAATGGACTAAATGGTCCAATTAAAAGACACAGACTGGCAAACTGGATAAAGAGTCAAGACCCATCAGTCTGCTGTATTCAGGAGACCCATCTCACATGCAGAGACATACATAGGCTCAAAATAAAGGGATGGAGGAAGATTTACCAAGCAAATGGAGAACAAAAAAAAGCGGGGGTTGCAATACTAGTCTCTGATAAAACAGACTTTAAACCATCAAAGATCAAAAGAGACAAAGAAGGCCATTACATAAGGGTAAAGGGATCAATTCAACAGGAAGAGCTAACTATCCTAAATATATATGCACCCAATACAGGAGCACCCAGATTCATAAAGCAAGTCCTTAGAGACTTACAAAGAGACTTAGACTCCCATACAATAATAATGGGAGACTTCAACACTCCACTGTCAACATTAGACAGATCAACGAGACAGAAAGTTAACAAGGATATCCAGGAATTGAACTCATCTCTGCAGCAAGCAGACCTAATAGACATCTATAGAACTCTCCACCCCAAATCAACAGAATATACATTCTTCTCAGCACCACATAGCACTTATTCCAAAATTGACCACATAATTGGAAGTAAAGCACTCCTCAGCAAATGTACAAGAACAGAAATTATAACAAACTGTCTCTCAGACCACAGTGCAATCAAACTAGAACTCAGGACTAAGAAACTCAATCAAAACCGCTCAACTACATGGAAACTGAACAACCTGCTCCTGAATGACTACTGGGTACATCACGAAATGAAGGCAGAAATAAAGATGTTCTTTGAAACCAATGAGAACAAAGATACAACATACCAGAATCTCTGGGACACATTTAAAGCAGTGTGTAGAGGGAAATTTAGAGCACTAAATGCCCACAAGAGAAAGCAGGAAAGATCTAAAATTGACACTCTAACATCGCAATTAAAAGAACTAGAGAAGCAAGAGCAAACACATTCAAAAGCTAGCAGAAGGCAAGAAATAACTAAGATCAGAGCAGAACTAAAGGAGATAGAGACACAAAAAGCCCTCCAAAATATCAATGAATCCAGGAGCTGGTTTTTTGAAAAGATCAACAAAATTGACAGACCGCTAGCAAGACTAATAAAGAAGAAAAGAGAGAAGAATCAAATAGACGCAATAAAAAATGATAAAGGGGATATCACCACCAACCCCACAGAAATATAAACTACCATCAGAGAATACTATAAACACCTCTATGCAAATAAACTAGAAAATCTAGAAGAAATGGATAATTTCCTGGACACTTACACTCCCCCAACACTAAACCAGGAAGAAGTTGAATCCCTGAATAGACCAATAGCAGGCTCTGAAATTGAGGCTATAATTAATAGCCTACCAACCAAAAAAAGTCCAGGACCAGATGGATTCACAGCTGAATTCTACCAGAGGTACAAGGAGGAGCTGGTACCATTCCTTCTGAAACTATTCCAATCAACAGAAAAAGAGGGAATCATCCCTAACTCATTTTATGAGGCCAACATCATCCTGATACCAAAGCGTGGCAGAGACACAACAAAAAAAGAGAATTTTAGACTAATATCCCTGATGAACATTGATGCAAAAATCCTCAATAAAATACTGGCAAACCGGATTCAGCAGCACATCAAAAAGCTTATCCACCATGATCAAGTGGGCTTCATCCCTGGGATGCAAGTCTGGTTCAATATTCACAAATAAATAAATGTAATCCAGCATATAAACAGAACCAAAGACAAGAACCACATGATTATCTCAATAGATGCAGAAAAGGCTTTTGACAAAATTCAACAGCCCTTCATGCTAAAAACTCTCAATAAATTCGGTATTGATGGAATGTACCTCAAAATAATAAGAGCTATTTATGACAAACCCACAGCTAATATCATACTGAATGGGCAAAAACTGGAAAAATTCCCTCTCTCACCACTCCTATTCAACATAGTGTTGGAAGTTCTGGCTAGGGCAATCAGGCAAGAGAAAGAAATCAAGGGTATTCAGTTAGGAAAAGAAGAAGTCAAATTGTCCCTCTTTGCAGATAACATGATTGTATATTTAGAAAATCCCATTGTCTCAGCCCAAAATCTCCTTAAGCTGATAAGCAACTTCAGCAAAGTCTCAGGATACAAAAATAATGTGCAAAAATCACAAGCATTCTTATACACCAGTAACAGACACACAGAGAGCTAAGTCATGAATGAACTTCCATTCACAATTGCTTCAAAGAGAATAAAATACCTAGGAATCCAACTTACAAGGGATGTAAAGGACCTCTTCAAGGAGAACTACAAACCACTGCTCAGTGAAATAAAAGAGGACACAAACAAATGGAAGAACATACCATGCTCATGGATAGGAAGAATCAATATCGTGAAAATGGCCATACTGCCCAAGGTAATTTATAGATTCAATGCCATCCCCATCAAGCTACCAATGAGTTTCTTCACAGAATTGGAAAAAACTGCTTTAAAGTTCATATGGAACCAAAAAAGAGCCCACATCTCCAAGACAATCCTAAGTCAAAAGAACAAAGCTGGAGGCATCACGCTACCTGACTTCAAACTATACTACAAGGCTACAGTAACCAAAACAGCATGGTACTGGTACCAAAACAGAGATATAGACCAATGGAACAGAACAGAGTCCTCAGAAATAATATCACACATCTGCAGCCATCTGATCTTTGACAAACCTGAGAAAAACAAGAAATGGGGAAAGGATTCCCTATTTAATAAATGGTGCTGGGAAAATTGGCTAGCCATAAGTAGAAAGCTGAAACTGCATCCTTTCCTTACTCCTTATACAAAAATTAATTCAAGATGGATTAAAGACTTAAATGTTAGACCTAATACCATAAAAACCCTAGAAGAAAACCTAGGTAGTACCATTTAGGACATAGGCATGGGCAAAGACTTCATGTCTAAAACACCAAAAGCAACAGCAGCAAAAGCCAAAATTGACAAATGGGATCTCATTAAACTAAAGAGCTCCTGCACAGCAAAAGAAACTACCATCAGAGTGAACAGGCAACCTACAGAATGGGAGACAATTTTTACAATCTACTCATCTGACAAAGGGCTAATATCCAGAACCTACAAAGAACTCAAACAAATTTACAAGAAAAAAACAAACAACCCCATCAAAAAGTGGGCAAAGGATATGAACAGACATTTCTCAAAAGAAGACATTCATACAGCCAACAGACACATGAAAAAATGCTCAGCATCACTGGCCATCAGAGAAATGCAAATCAAAACCACAATGAGATACCATCTCACACCAGTTAGAATGGCAATCATTAAAAAGTCAGGAAACAACAGGTGCTGGAGAGGATGTGGAGAAATAGGAACACTTTTACACTGTTGGTGGGATTGTAAACTAGTTCAACCATTATGGAAAACAGTATGGCGATTCCTCAAGGATCTAGAACTAGATGTACCATATGACCCAGCCATCTCATTACTGGGTATATACCCAGAGGATTATAAATCATGCTGCTATAAAGACACATGCACACGTATGTTTATTGCAGCACTATTCACAATAGCAAAGACTTGGAATCAACCCAAATGTCCATCAGTGACAGACTGGATTAAGAAAATGTGGCACATATACACCATGGAATACTATGCAGCCATAAAAAAGGATGAGTTTGTGTCCTTTGTAGGGACATGGATGCAGCTGGAAACCATCATTCTTAGCAAACTATCACAAGAACAGAAAACCAAACACCGCATGTTCTCACTCATAGGTGGGAACTGAACAATGAGATCACTTGGACTCGGGAAGGGGAACATCACACACTGGGGCCTATCATGGGGAGGGGGGAGGGGGGAAGGATTGCACTGAGAGTTATACCTGATATAAATGACGAGCTGATGGGTGCTGACGAGTTGATGGGGGCAGCACACCAACATGGCACAAGTATACATATGTAACAAACCTGCACGTTATGCACATGTACCCTAGAACTTAAAGTATAATAATAATAATAAATAAATAAAAAAAAGAAATTAAAATACGAAGAACAACTAAATCCAAAAGAAGAAATAGGAAAAAAATGACAAAGATTTGACAGAAATAAATAAAGAATTGAAAAACAACAGAAAATTAATGGAACCAAAAGTTGGTTCTTTGAAATTACCAACAGAACTGATTGAACTTTAGCTACAGTGATGAAGAAGAAAGAGAGAAAATTCTAATTATTAAAATCAAAAAGAGGTAATATTACTACCCACTTTACAGAAATAAAGAGAAGTATAAGGGAATAAAATGAATAACTATATGTTTACAAATTAGATAGCATTGATGAAATGGATAAATTTCTAGAAATAAATATATTGCTGAAGCTGACTGAAAAAGAAATAGAAAATCTGATGACATATAACAGGCTAATAGATTCAATTAGTAGTAATAACTCTTTCCAAAAAGAAAATAACTCCATTGGTGAATTCTACCATTTAACAAAAAATCAACATCAACTTTTCACAAACTGTTCCAAAAAACAGAAGAGGAGGGAACACTTTCCAAGACATTGTCTGAGACCAGTATTATCCTAAAACCAGAACAAGATAAAGACATCACAAGAAATAAAAGGTGGGATTTGGGGAAGAACAACCAAAAGACCAATATTTCCTATGAAAATAAGACATAAAAATCTTCAACTTAGTACTAGCAAGTTAAATCCAAAAACATATGAGAAAGATTATACAACTATAACCAGGTGGAATTTATCTCAGGAAGGTAAGGTTTGCTTAAAATTTGAAAACCAAAATATACTACACCATATTAATAGAATAAAATGCCAAACCACGTGGTCATCTTAGTAGTTGCAGAAAATGCATTTTTAAATTCCAACGCCATTTCAAGACAAACACTTTCAACAAACTAGGACAAGAAAAGAACTTCCTCATCTTGATAAAGGGCTTCTATGAAGAAATAATATTAATATCACACTTCATGATAAAAGATGAAGAGCTATTTCTCTAAGATCAGAAATAAGACTAGTATGTCCACTTTTGCCTCTTCCATTCAATATTATACTGGAGATTTCAGCCAGGGAAATTCAGAAAGAAAAAGAAAAGGCATCAAGATTGAAAAGAGATCATGATGGTGGATGGAAGGCAGGACTAAATGGCAGCTTTTACTCAGATGGACAGAGCAGCATGTGGAGGCTTGCATTGTGAATTTTAGCTCCAGATTGACTGCAAGAACAAACCAGCAATCTTGAGAGGATTCACAGACCCTGTGAAGGAAGTAGACTGCTCCTCAGGACCTGGGAGGCACCCCAAATACTGTGAGAGCCCCAACTGCAGAAGTGGGAAAGGGAGAGCCTCTTTCCCCAAGCACACATCCCCAATGGAGAAACTGAAGGTCTGCTGGCAGGAAAAGTTTTCTACCTTACCTGGAGCTGAGTCAATTTAGAGAGCCGAGTAAAATACAGGTGTAGAGGAAGCAGCAGAAAGGCCCCAGGATCTTGCTGGGTCCCCAAGCAGGCCATTCCTGCCTGGCACCACAGGGATCCATCTGGAGGGTGGCTAGAGGAGCTTGAGGGGGAAAACCAAAGGGAGAAGGTAATCTCCAGCTGAACTTTATAGCAATTTGAATGGGAGGAGAAGCCTCCTTGCCAGAACTCAGGGGAGGACGTGAATCCAGTATGCAGTCTCCACAGGTAGGGGAAGAACTGAGCCTTTTCCTTTTGCAGCTGGGAGGTGGGTAACCCGGGGCAAGTTCTCAAGCCTGGCTTGCCCACCACCTGGAAACAGACTTGGGGCTGTTGTGGGGACACGATGAGACCTTCAGTTTGTGTGGCAGCTGGGTGAGGCCTGTGACTGTCAGCTTTCCCTCACTTCCCTGACAACCGGCATGACTCAGCAGAGACAGCCATAATCCTCCTAGGTACACAACTCCATTGACCTGGAAACCTCACCCTCATCCCCCACAGCATCCACAGCAAGACCCACTCAAGTAGAGTCTAAGGTCAGACACGCCTAGCCCTGCCCCCACCTGATGGCCCTTCCCTATTCACCCTGTTAGTGAAAGAAAGACAGAGGGCATATAATGTTGGGAGTTCCAGGGCCCCGCCCACTGCCAGTTTCTCTCCATACTACCACAGCTGATCCTCTCTGGAAAGTGCCACCTCCTGGCAGGAGGCCAACCAGCACAAAAATAGAACATTAAACCACCAAAGCTAAAAACTCTTATGGAGTCCATTGTACCCCCCTGCCACCTCCACCAGAACAGGCACTGGTATCCACAGCTGACAGACCCATAGAAAGTTCACAGGACTTTGTGCAGAGAACCCCCAGTACTAGGCTGGGGCTGGGTAGACTTGCTGGAAGAGAGACAATAATCACTGCAGTTTGGCTCACATGAAGCCACATCCATAGGAAAAGGGGGAGAGAACTACTTGGAGGGAACATCTTGTGGGATAAAAGAATATGAACAACAGCCTTCAGCCCTAGACCCCCCTCTGACAGACCCTACCTAAATGAGAAGAAACCAGAAAACCAACTCTGGTAATATGACAAAACAAGGCTCTTTAACACTCCCCAAAATCACACTATTTCACCAGCAATGTATCCAAACCAAGAAGAAATCCCTGATTTCCTTGAAAAAGAATTGAGGAGGTTAGTTATTAAGTGAATCAGGGAGGCACCAGAGAAAGGCAAAGTCCAATGCAAGGAAATCCAAAAAATGATACAAGAAGTGAAGGGAGAAATATTCAAGGAAATAGCTTAAAGAAAAAAACAATAAGAAATTCAGGAAACATTGGCCACACTTATAGAAATGCAAAATATTTTGGAAAGTCTCAGCAACAGAATTAAACAAGTAGAAGAAAGAAATTCAGAACTCGAAGGCAAGGTCTTTGAATTAACCCAATCCAACAAAGATGAAGAAAAAAGAATAGGAAAATATGAACAAAATCTCCAAGAAGTCTGGGATTATGTTAAATGACCAAATTTAAGAATAATCAGTGTGTTCCTGAGGAAGAAGAAAATTCTAAAGCTTGGAAAACAAACTGGGGGGAATAATCAAGGAAAGCTTCCCTGGCCTTGCTAGAGACCTAGACATCCAAATACAGAAGCACAAAGAACACCTAGGAAATTCATCATGAAAAGTTAATCACCTAGGCACACTGTCGTCAGGTTATCCAAAGTTAAGATGAAGGAAAGAATCTTAAGAACTGTGAGACAGAAACACCAGGTAACCTATAAAGGAAAATCTATCAGATTAACAGCAGATTTCTCAGCAGAAACCCTAAAAGCTAGAAGGGCAAAATTTGGGCCCTATCTTCAGCCTCCTCAAACAAACCAATTATCAACCAAGAATTTTGTATCCAGAGAAACTAAGCATCATGTATGAAGGAAAGATACAGTCTTTTTCAGATAAACAAAAGCTGAGAGAATTCACCACTACCAAGCCACCACTATAAGAACTGTTAAAAGGAGCTCTAAATATTGAAATAAATCCTAGAAACACATCAAAACAGAACCTCTTTAAAGCATAAATCACACAGGATCTACACAACAAAAATACAAGTTAAAAAGGAGAAACAAACAAAAGCAGCAAATAGCATGATGAATGCAATGGTACGTCACATCTCAATACTAACCTGAATGTAAATGGCCTAACTGCTCCACTTAAAAGATACAGAACTACAGAATGTGTAAGAACTCACCAACCATCCATCTGCTGCTTTCAGGAGACTCATCTAACACACAAGGACTCACTTAAACTTAAAATAAAGGGCTGGAAAAAGTCATTTCATGCAAATGGATACCAAAAGCAAGCAGGGGTAACTCTTCTTATATCATACAAAACAAACTTCAAAGCAACAGCAGTTGAAAGAGACAAAGAAGGATATTATATAATGGCAAAATGCTTTGTCCAACAGGAAAATATCACAATCTTAGATATATATGCAGCTAACACTGGAGCTCCCAAATGTGTAAAACGATTACTAATAGAACTAATAAATGAGATAGACAGCAACACAGTAATAGTGGGGACTTCAATCCTCCACTGAGAGCATTAGACAGGGCATCAAGACAGAAAGTCAACAAACAAACAATGGATTTAAACAATGGAAGTAAACAAATAGACTTAACAGATATATACAGAACATTTCATCCAACAACCTCAGAATACACGTTCTATTCAACAGTGTGTGGAACTTTCTCCAAGATAGACCATATGATAGGTCATAAAATGAGCCTCAATAAATTTAAGAAAATTGAAATCATATCAAGCAATTTCTCAGACCACAGTGGAATAAAACTGGAAATTAACTCCAAAAGGAACCTTTGACATTATGCAAATACATGGAAATTAAATAACTTGTTCCTGAATGAGCATTGGGTAAAAAATGAAATTAAAAAGGAAATTTAAAAATTCTTCAAAATGAAGGGCAATGATAACATAACCTATCAAAACCTCTGGAATACAGCAAAGGTGGTGCTAAGAGGAAAGTTCATAGCCCTAAACGCCTGCATCAAAAAGACTGAAAGCGCACAAACTGACATTCTAAGGTTACACCTCAAGGAACTAGAGAAACAAGAACAAACCAAATACAAACTCAGCAGAATAAAGGAAATAACCAAGATCAGAACTAAATGAAGTTGCAACAACAACAAAAAAGATACAAAAGATAAATGAAATAGAAAGCTGGTTCTTTGAAAAGAAAAATACAATTGATAGACCATTAGCAAGATTAACCAAGAAAGGAAGAGAGAAAATTCAAACAATCTCATCAGCGAATGAAACAGGAGATATTACTACTGACACCACTGAGATACAAAGATCATTCAAGGCTACTATAAACACCTTTATGCACATAAACTAGAAAACCTAGAAGACATGGATAAATTAATGGAAAAATACAACCCTTCTAGCTTAAATCAGGAATAGTTAGATACCATGAGCAGGCCAAAAATGAGCAGCAAGATTGAAACGGTAATTTAAAAATTACCAACAAAAAAAGTCCAGGACCAGAAGGATCCACAGCAGAATTCTACCAGACATTCAAAGAATTAGTACCAATCCTTTTGACACTATTCTACAAGATAGACAGAGAAGGAACCCTCCATAATTCATTCTATGAAGCCAGCATCACCCTAATACCAAAACCAGGAGAGGACACAACCAAAAAAGAAAACTACAGATCGATATCCTTGATGAACATAGATGCTAAAATTCTTAATAAACTACTAGCTAACCAAATCCAACAACATATCAAAAAGACAATCCACCATGATCAAGTGGGTTTCATACTAGGGATGCAAGAATAGTTTAACATATGCAAGTCAATAAATGTGACACACCACACAAACAGAATTAAAAAGAAAAATCACATGATCATCTCAATAGATGCAGAAAAAGCATTTAGCAAAATCCAGCTTCCTTTTATGATTACAACTCTCAGCAAAATTGGGATGCAAGGGCCATACCTCAATGTAATAAAAGCCATCTATGGCAAACCCACAGTCAAAATAATACTGAATGAGGAAAAGTTGAAAGCATTCCCTCTGATGCTGAACTGGGACAAGATAAGGATGCCCACTGTCACCACTCCTTTTCAACATAGTACTGGAAGTCCTAGCCAGAGCAATTAGACAAGAGAAAGAAATCAAGGGCATCCAAATCAGTAAAGAGGAAGTCACACTGTCACTGTTTGCTGACGATATAATCGTGCACCTCAAAAACCCTAAAGACTCCTCCAGAAAGCTCCTAGAACTGATAAAAGAATTCAGCAAAGTTTTCAGATACAAGATTAATGTACACAAATCAGTGGCTCCTCTGTACACCAACAGCGACCAAGTGGACAATCAATTCAATAACTCAACCCCTTTTACAACAGCTGTGAAAAAAAAAATACTCAGGATATACCTAACCAAGGAGTTGAAAGATGTCTACAAGGAAAACCACAAAACACTGTTGAAGGAAATCATAGATGACACAAACAAATGAAAACACATCCTATGCTCATGGTTGGGTAGAATCAATATTGTGAAAATGACCATACTGCCAAAAGCAATCTACAAATTCAATACAATCCCCATCAAAATACCACCATCATTCTTCACAGAATTAGAAAAAACAATTCTAAAATTCATAGGGAACCAAAAAGCAGCCCGCATAGCCAAATCAAGACTAAGCAAAAAGAACAAACCTGGAGGCATCATACTACTTGATTTCAAACTATAGTATAAGACCACAGTCACCAAAAGAGTGTGGTACTGGTATAAAAATAGGCACATAGACCAATGGAACAGCATAGAGAACCCATAAATAAACCCAAATACTTATAGCCAACTGATCTTTGACAAAGCAGACAAAAACATAAAGTGGGGAAAGGACATCCTTTTCAACAAATGGTGTTGGCATAATCCTAGCCACATGTAGGAGAATGAAACTAGATCCTCATCTGTTACCTTATACAAAAATCAACTCAAGATGCATTAAGGACTTAAATTGAAGACGTGAAACTGTAAAAATTCTAGAAGATAATATTGAAAAAACCCTTTTAGACATTGGCTTTGGCAAGAACTCAAAAGCAAATGCAATAAAAACAAAGGTAAATAGTTGGGACCTAATTAAACTAAAGACCTTTTGCACAGCAAAAGGAACAATCAGCAGAGTAAATAGACAACTCATAGAGTGGGAGGTAATCTTCACAATCTATACATCTGACAAAGGACTAATATCCAGAATCTACAATGAACGCAAACAAATCTGTAAGAAAAAAATGAACAATGCCATCAAAAAGTGGGCTAAAGATGTAAATAGACAATTCTCAAAAGGAGATGTACAAATAGCCAACAAACGTGAAAAAACACTTAACATCACTAATGATCAGGAAAATGCAAATCAAAACTGCAATGTGATACCACCTTACTTGTGCAAGAATGACCATAATCAAAAAAATCAAAGAACAGTAGATGTTGGCGTGGATGCGATGATCAGCGAACACTCCTACACTATGGGTGGCAATGTAAACTAGTGCAGCCACTACAGAAAACAATGTGGAGATTCCTTAAGGAACTAAAATGTCTTTGATCCAGCAATCCCACTACTGGGAATCTACCCAGAGGAAAAGAAGTCATTATACGAAAAAGATACTTGCACACGCATGTTTATAGCGGCACAATTCACAATTGCAAAATCGTGGAACCAACCCAAATGCTCATCAATCAATGAGTAGATGAAGAAACTGTGGTATATATATGATGGACCACTACTCAGCCATAAAAATGAATGAATTTACAGCATTTGCAGTGACTTGGATGAGATTGGAGGCTATTATTCTAAGTAAAGTAACTCAGGAATGGAAAACCAAATGTCGTATGTTCTCACCGATATGTGGGAGCTAAGCTATGAGGACACAAATGCATTAGAATGATACAATGGACTTTGGAGACTTCGGAGGAAGAGTGGGGGAGCAAGGGATAAAATACTACAAATAGAGTGCAATGTATACTGCTCGGGTGATGAGTGCACCAAAATCTCACAGATCACCACTAAATAACTTATTCATGTAACCAACTACTACCTGTATCCCAGTAACTTATGGAAAAATTTTAAAAAAGAAAGAGAAAAAAGATTGAAAAGGAAGAAATATAACTATTTTATATTCACAGATGATATGACCTTGTATATGGAAAATTCTAAGGACTCATTATAATAACCTATTAATAAATGAGATCACTACGTTTTCAGGATACAAGATTAATACACAAAAAGTTATTGTATTTCAATATACTAGGAATGAACAAGCTGAAAATGAAACTAAGAAAATAACCCAATTTACAATAGCATCACAAAGAAAAAATACTTAGGAATAAGTTTGATAAAAGTAACGTAAGACTTTATACTAAAAGGGGTAAAAGATTGTTGAAATTAAAGATGACCTAAACAAATGAAAAGACATTCCATGTTCATGACTCAGAAAACTCAATATTGTTAAGATCATGACATTCACCAAGTTGATCTATAGATTCAACTCAGTTCCTATCAAAATCTCAGCTGACTTTATGTAGAAACTGACAAGATGATCCTAAAATTCAGATGGAAATGCAAGAGACCCAGGATAGTCAAAACAATCTTTAAAAAAAAGAACAAAGTTGAAAGAAATACACTTACAGAAATTAAAAAAAAAAAAAGAAACAAAAAACTGTGATACTGGAATGAGGATAAACATATAGATCAATACAGCAGAACTTAATGTCCAGAATTAAACACTGACATTTATGATCAATTGATTTTCAAAAAGGGTGGCAAGATAATTCAATGGAATTCTCTCAGTGAGGACAATTCCAAGATTAGTCTTTTAAACAAATGTCACTGAAACAGCTAAATATTCACATGTAAAAGAAAGAATTTGGACAACTACCTCAAACCATACAAAAGTTAATCTAAAATAAACCTATTTTAATCTAAAATAGATCTAATAATAAGGTCTATTAAAATAAGACTATGAGACATAAAACTATAAAACTCAAAAGAATATACAAAAGTAAATCTTTCTAATACTGAGTTATGCAATGGTTTCTTAGACATTACACCAAAAGCACAAGCAATACAGGAAAAAAAATAATAGTTTATCAAAATTCAAAACTTTTGTGCTGCTGATTGTACCATCAGGATAGAGAAGTAACAATCAGTGGAAGAAGAGAAAATATTTTCAAATTATATATTTGATAAATAATTTGTATTCAAAATACATCAGAATTCTTACAACTCAACAGAAATTACCCAATTAAAATAAAAGCAAAGAACTAGAACTGACATTTCTCCAAAAAAAAAAAATACACATTAGTGGGGAGGGATAGCAATAGGAGATATACCTAATGTAAATGACAAGTTAATGGGTGCAGCACACCAACATGGCACATGTATACATATGTAACAAACCTGCACGTTGTGCACATGTACCCTAGAACTTAAAGTATAATAACAAAAAACACATTAATGGATAATAAGCACATGAAAATCTACTCCACATCTTCAATCATTAGGGAAATGAAAATCAAACTTACAATGTGATATCACTTCACAGAAATTAGTATTACTATAATTAAATAGACCATAACTTGCATTGGAGAGGGAACAGAAAAATTGGAACCCTTACATATTACTGGTGGATTGTAAAATGGTGAAGCATCTTTGGAAAAAACACTGGCGATGTTTTAAAAAGTTAAATAGTAGCCTAAAAATAGTCCCACATAAATATAGTTAACTGATCTTCGGCCACAAACCAAAGACAATATAATGGAGAAAAGATAATTTTTTCATCAAATAGTGCTGAAACAACTGGACATCCACAGGTAAAATAATGACTCTACACACAGACGTTACACCATTCACAAAAAGTAACTAAAAATGAATTACAGATCTAAATGTAAGACTCAAAAGTATAAAACTCCCAGAAGATAACAAAAGAGAACGTCTAGATGACCTTGGGTTTCATGATGACTTTTTAGATATAACACTAAACATCCATGACAAAAAGAATTGATATCTTGCACTTGATTAAAATTAAAAATTTATGCCCTGGGAAGCATACTGTGAAGTATGAAGAGATTAAAAAGACAAATCACAGATTGGGAGAAAATGTCTGACAAATGACTGTTATCCAAAATATATGAATAATTCTTAAAAGTCAACAATAAGAAAGCAAATAACTAATTTAAAATGGGCCAAAGACCTTAACAGACATCTCATCAAAGAAGATACACAATGACAAGTAAGTATATAAAAAGATGCTCCACATCATAAGTCATCAGAAAAATGCAACTTAAAACAACAATGAGATACTACTACACACCTATTAGAATGGTCAAAATCTATAACACTGACACCACCTAATGCTGACAAGGAACAGGAATCATCTTGTTAATTGTTTGTAAGGCAAAATGGTACAGCCACTGTGAAGGACAGTCTGGTACTTTCTTACAAAATTAAACATGCTGTTAACAAACAATCTAGCAATTGTGCTTCTTAGAATTTATGTAAAGAACTTGAAAACTTACGTCCACACAAAAACCTGCACAAGGACGTTTATAGTAGCATCATTCTGAATTGCCAAAACTTGAAAGCAATCAAAATGTACTTCAACAGGTAAATGGATAAACTGTAGTGCATCCAGACAATAGACTATTGTTTAGTGGTGAAAAGAAATGAGCTATCAAGCCATGAAAAACACATGGAAAAAGCTTAAATACATATTCCTAAGTGATAGAAGCCACTTCTGAAAAGGTTACATACTTTATGATTCCAGGTATATAATCTGGAAAATATTTAGAGACAGTAAAAATATCAATGATTGCCAGGGATTAAGAGGGAGGAATGGGTGAATAGGGAGAGTATAGATGATTCTTAGGTCAGTGAAATTACTCTATGTGATGTTATAACGGTAAATACATTTCATTATACATTTATCTAAACCCATAGAATGTACAACACCAAGAGTTAACCCTAATTTAAACTATGAGTTCTGAATGATAATGATGTGTCAATGTAGGTTTACCAATTGTATAATAACAAATGTACCACCACTCTGATGGGGGATATCAATAATGAGTGAGGCTGTGCATACGTGGGTCCAGAGGGTATGTGGGAAATCTCTGTATCTTCAGCTCAATTTTTCTTTGAACCAAAAGTTACTCTAAAAAATAAAGTCCATTTTTTTTTAAAAAAGTTAAACAGCATTATTGGGGTTCACGCCATTCTCCTGCCTTAGCCTCCCGAGTAGCTGGGACTACAGGCGCCCGCCACCACGCCCGGCTAGTTTTTTGTATTTTTTAGTAGAGACGGGGTTTCACGGTGTTAGCCAGGATGGTCTCGATCTCCTGACCTTGTGATCCGCCCGCCTCGGCCTCCCAAAGTGCTGGGATTACAGGCTTGAGCCACCGCGCCCGGCCTATAACTCAACAATTTAATTCCTAGGTATATACTCAAGAGAAAAGAAAACACATGTCCACACAAAAAGCTTGTACATGAGTGTTCATAACAGTAGTATTCCAGACAGTGAAGATGTGGAAATAAATGAAATATCACTCAATTAATGGATAAATGAGGTTTGGTAAATTCATACATTAGAATATTATTCAGCCATAAAAAAGCGCTGATACATGCTACAAAAGAGATGTACCTTAGAAACATTAAGTGAAAGGAGCCAGACACAAAAGGCCACATGTTGTATGATTCCATTTGTGTGATGCATCCAGAATAGCCATGTCCAGAAAGATGTTTAGTACTTGCCAAACACTGAATTATGGGAGTAGGAGCATATGCTAATAGGTACAGGGCTTCTGTATTAGTCTGTTCTCACACTGCTATAAAGAAATACCTAAGACCGGACAATTTATAAAGGAAAGAGGTTTAATTGACTCACAGTTCTGCATGCCTGAGGAGGCCTCAGTAAACTTACAATCATGGCAGAAGGGGAAGCAGACATGTCCTTCTTCACATGGCAGCGGCAAGGAGAATAATTGAGAACAGAGCGAAGGGGGAAGAGCCTCTTATAAAATCATCAGATCTCATGAGAACTCACTCACTATCATGACAAGAGCAAGGGCAACTGCACCCATCATCCAGTCACTTCCCACAATGTCCCTCTCCCAGCACATGGGAATTACAATTCAGATTACAATTCAAGATGAGATGTGGGTGGGGACAGAGAGCCAGACCATAGCATCCCACCCCTGGCCCCTTGGAAATCTCATCTTTCTCACATTTTAAGACACAATTATGCCTTCCCAACAGTTCCCCAAAGTCTTAACTCATTTCAGCATTAACCCAAAAGTGCAAGTTCAAAGTATCATCTGAGACAAGAAAAGTTCCTTCCTCCTATGAACCTGTAAAATCAAAAGTAAGTTATTTACTTTCTAGATAAAATAGGGGTACAGATATTGGATAAATGCACCCATTCCTAATGGGAGAAATTGGCCAAAACAAACGGCCTACAGGTCCCGTGCAAGTCTGATATTTAATGAAGCAGTAATTAAACCTTAAAGCTCTGAAATAATCTCACTTGATTCCATGTCTCACATCCAGGGCGTGCTGATGCAAGAGGTGGGCTCCCACAGCCTTGGGCAACTCCACTCCACTCCTGTGGCTTTGCAGGGTACGGCCCCCTCGCAGCTGCTTTCACAGGCTGGTGTTGAGTGTCTGCAGCTTTTCCAGGCAAATGGTGCAAGCTGTAGGTGGATCTACCATTCTGGGGTATGGAAGATAGTGGCCCTCTTCTCACAGTTCCACTAGGTAGTGCCCAGTAGGGATTCTGTGTGGGGGCTCCAGCCCCACATTTCCCTTCTGCACTGCCCTAGCAGAGGTTCTCCATAAGGGTTCCACCCTTGCAGTAAAGTTATGCCTGGACTACCAGGCATTTCCATACATCCTCTGAAATCTAGGCAGAGATTCCCAAACCTTAGTTTTTGACTTTTGTGCACCCACAGGCCCAACACCATGTGTAAGCCACCAAGGCTTGTAGCTTACACCCTCTGCAGCAACAGCTGCGCTGTACATTGGCCCCTTTTAGCCGTGGCTAGGACACCGGGTACGAAGTCCTGAGCTTGAACAAAGCAGCAAGGCCCAGGGTCAGGCCCACAAAGCTATTTTTTCCTCCTATGCCTCTGGGTCTGTTATGGGAGAGCCTGCCATGATGACCTCTGACATGCACTGAAGAGATTTTCCTCATTGTGTTGGCAACTAACATTTGGTTCCTTGTTATTTATGCACTTTTCTGCAGCCAGCATGAATTTCTCCTCAGAAAATGGGTTTTTCTTTTCTATTGCATTGTCAGCCTGCAAGTTTTCCAAACTTTTATCCTCTGATTCCTCTTGAATGCTTTGCCACTTAGAAATTTCTTCCACTACATACTCAAAATCATCTCTTTCAAGTTCAAAGTTCCATAGATCTCTAGGGCAGGGGAAAAATGCTGCCAGTCTCTTTGCTAAAGCATAGCAAGAGTCACCTTTGCTCCAGTTCCCAAGCAGCTCCTCATCTCCATCTGAGACCACCTCAGACTGGACTTCATTGTCCATATCACTATCAGCATTTTTGTCAAAATCATTCAACAAGTCTCTAGGAAGTTCCAAACTTTGCCACAACTTCTGGTCTTCTTCTGAGCCTCCAAACTGTTCCAACCTCTGCTGTTACCCAGTTTCAAAGTTGTTCCCACATTTTTGGGTATCTTTATAGCTGTATCCCACTACCTCCTAGTACCAATTATGGTATTAGTCTGTTCTCACACTGATATGACTACATACCCAAGATTGGGTAATTTATAAAGAAAAGATGTTTAATTGACTCACAGTTCCACATGACTGAGGATGCCTCCTGAAACTTACAATCGTGGCAGAAGGGGAAGCAAACATGTCCTTCTTCACATGGTGGCAGGGGAGAGAAGTACAGAGCAAACGGGGAAGAGCCCCTTATAAAACCATCAGATCTCATGAGAACTCACTCACTATCATGAGAACAGCAAGAGGGACCCCCTCCATGGCCTAATCACCTCCCATGGGTTCCCTGCCCCATCACGTGGAGATTATAATTTGGATTACAATTTAAGATGAGATTTTGGTGAGGACACAGAGCCAGACCATATTAGTTTCTTTTAGGGTGATGGAACGTTCTTAAATGAGATAGTAATGATGGTGACATGACTCTGTAAACATGCTAACAAGCACTGAATTGTATACTTTAAAAGGGACAAATGAGAATTAAGAAAGTGTTTGGCACTGCTTGACATATATTAAGTGCTTGCAAACCTTAGTTGTTGGTATTACCATTAACAGGAATAGACAATTATGTCATTAAATCTAAATTTTTTTCTCTCTCTCTCTTTTTGTTTTGTTTTGTTTTGTTTTCTTTGAGACAGAGTCTCTGTCACCCAGGCTGGAGTGCAATGGTGAGATCTTGGCTCACTGCAACCTCCACCTCCTGGGTTCAAGCAATTCTCCTGCCTCCACCTATCGAGTAGTTGGGATTGCAGGCACTCACCGCTGTGCCTGGCTAATTTTTATATTTTTAGTAGAGATGGGGTTTTGCCATGTTGGTCAGGCTGGTCTTGAACTCCTGATCTCAGGTGATTCACCCACCTCAGCCTCCCAAAGTGCTAGGATTACAGGTGTGAGCCACAGCATCCAGCCCTAAATTTTCTCTAGACAAGATAATTAAGAGTGTTTGACTGATAATGTGGATATCTAGAAGAGTAACCAGTTCCTGTGCCAAGTGGAATGAGAAGAAACACATGATGTGCCATGCAGGCTATCCTTGTCCAATGCTGATCCCACCTTGCATTACACAGGTGAAGAAAAACTCATTGCTAAACAAATAAAACCCTAATTCTACAGCCCTGGTGAAAGCCACAGAGAGTTGAACTTGTGAAAAGCAGCTTGATTACAAAGTAATGCCTTCTTTTCTGAAATTCTGTCATGACTTTCAGTCAGGACTCATGAGGAAGATCCCTGATTTATTTCTCTTTCAAGAGCATCCATAACAGCCTGGCCCCTCAATGAACTCTGCTTTCAGCTGTCCTGGAGGGTGACGGCATGTCTCTCTGAGGTCTATCCACAGGGCAATTCCTCATGGGGCACACAGTCTAGATTTTAAATCAGAGCAGCTCAAACATACCATCTAAATTCAGTGCAAATTTCTCCAGCTACTTTCAGGACATTCCAAAGTTTAATACTATTTATTTATATTTAAAAAGGCTTTTGTTTTTATTTAATATGACAGACAACAAGGAAACTGCTGTGGAAGAAACTTCCATGTATATGCCTGAGTCTCCAGGAGTCCAGATGAATGTACTCAGAGAGTCAGTCCTCCTAAATTGGAGCAAAAGCTGAACAACCAGGCTAAAAAAGTGGCTCTGTGTGTGTGTGCACAAAGAAAGCGAAGGAAGAAAATCTTGGCAGAAGAAAAATAGAAGATAGGCCAGTCAGAAAGAGCTTCTTGAATGACCAGAGAGGAAAGAATCTGGATGGAGAAGCAGAAGCAGAAAAATTTAGGCTACTGGCAGTCATGTGCAAAACAAGACTTCCCTCTCATCTTCACATAATTGCTCTCCACATGTAGGTGAAGTCACAGACATGAGAAATCACTTTTCTGCATTCAGCACAACTCCCTTGAAGGTTTGTGGCCACTGATGCTATTCCCAAGAAGGTCAAGGAAATTATAGCATCAGCTTCCTCAAGAAGGAAGTGCCAAAGTTTTTACTCTGGCAGAGAAACTAGTATTTCATAGCATGGCCTATATGCGGGAGTTTCTCTACCACCGTGATTATTAATATGTCTGTTTCCTCTAAGGCTTAAAATTAGAACACCAGGCCTAATTATGTTTGTTTACAATTCAGCATGTGTCAGCATGTGTAGGGCCCGAACCACACAGCACGTCCAACAGGAAGCGTGTGTGTGCAGGTCATCGCTGCTCTCCACCGAGATGATCTCTCTGAGAGCATCACCCACGGTGTGTTTGGAGAGGAAAGCCCAGATAAATGAACATAGCATCAATGTTGCCAGTAATTCAGAAACAGAGATATCTGGAAGTGATAAAAACTGCGATTGATAAAAGCTTCTCTTGTTAAATTTAGGCCACACATAGTCTACATAAAATATAGCACTTAGTAAATGATGTGTGTTGATAAAACCTGATGGAGTTGTTTTCCCAAATGTCTTCTCCCTGCTGGGAATTTCCCACTTCAGCAGGCTCTCTTGGGCCTCCCCAGTTGCTAGTCTCCTTCCATGACCTGACCTGGTGTTGTTTATACGGCTGTTTGCACATTTCTTAACAGCCTTTGCAAAGGGTCTTTAATGACTTTCACTCCTGGCAGTGCTTTGCTTCAGCAGAGCTCCAAAGTCTGCCAGTGTTGTTGTGTTTATTTGTGCAGTGCCCTGCCCAGCTTCCCCAACCCCCTCAGAGAGGGGCCTGGAAAGCATGTTGCAGGTTAGATAGCTGTAGATGAGTTTTCAGACTTGGGCTGTAGCTGTTGGTAATGAAGTATGGAAAGGCCATTTAAACAACTAGGAACTGTCCTCAGGTTCCCGGGGGGGCCCACTTAGAGTCCTGAACCTTAATATTTTAAACCTGCTTGAAGGAGTAGCATTGTCAAGGTCCCAACTCCAGTATTTACCAGTTGTGTGATGGAGAATGAGCCCACTATCTTTCTCGGGCTTTGGTTCCCTCATCTGTTAAATGAAGGGAGCAAACTAGATGACTGCCAAGGGTCAACCACTCGAACAGGCTGAGCTCAGTGATTCCTACATAACCCTAGGCAGTGGGCTCACATTGGCTACAGATTAGGAAAGATGGAAAATTTCCTTCTGCAGGTATCTTGAAGAATGACTAATATGACGGAAAAAGCACTGGACTCTGAAGCTAGATAGATATTTTAGACTGTGAAGAAGATAATTAACAGTGAAATTATGTAATTCAATCCATGAAAATAAAACTAAAATCTAGATTGTCCAGCATGATATTTTAACCTGGACTTCCCAGCTATCCCTTTCTACTTTGTGGAGATTATTGTAAAATAATGGGGAAGCCAGGAATTCTCCATGAAATGAATGAGGCAGAGAAAGGCTAAGAAAGCTATATTTCCATTCTACTTTTTCGAGAAAGACTAAGAATGTCTGAACAGGCAGAGCAAGAATGGTAAAAAAAAAAAAAAAAAAAAAAAAAAGAGGAGCCTGGTGTGTGACAGGCCAGGTTCTATAATCACATAACAGATGGGTGCTGTAACTTCTGCAGCATTTTTCACAGGATGATCAGGGCACTGCTGAAATCAACTGCATCCACACTAGGAAAATTCTAATATCAAAGGACACACCCTGCCTAGAAATAAAAATAAAGATATCAAAGCAAGCATCATTTGTCCTTAAAGCAGGGTCAAAGTCTTCTGATTTTGAAGTAAGAGTAAGACATGCTGGAATCACATGACATTTCAAAACACTGGTTATTGTGGGAAATGGCTTTATGTATTTGAAAATTTCAGAGCTGTTTTAAATACAGAGAAAGGATGTTCAAAACAAATTGATGTAAATGTGAAAGTCTTTCCAGTCCATATAGCCATTACTAGGGGAATATCTCCTCTGACATTGTCTTTCTAAAATCCTCATGTTCTCACATTAGATTACCTTGGTCTAAATTTCTTAGAATGATGGTTTCAAAGTTGCTAGTGATATTCTTTTCTCATGAACTTACATTCAGTTCCAAGGACATGTTGATTAAATGTCTACTGTTGTATTAAGCCTGGGGACACCAAAATGAAAAAGGTATGAGTACTGTACATCTCTGCCTCCAAAAGCTTAAAGTTGAAAGACAGGGAATGCTGGATAATTTTGCAGTGAAACAAAACTATAAGAGAGTAAATGTATGCATGAACTTTTTTCCTAGATGAATCTCTTTTTATATCAATTAGGAAACACATGCTCAAGCACTCTGAATGCTGTGCCTTACCACATATACTTGGGCTCTTGGTCCACCTGAGTAATGAAAGTAGTTTCCTTTAAACATTTTTTCTGGCTGGTGTTTTTCACAGTGTTACCCAGGTTGATGATTCTTCAGGTAACGGGGTCTTGCAGTTCCTTAAACTCCTTTCTTCTAGTGATCTTGTCCCTACTCCACCTTATTCTCTGTGTTGTTACCAACCTTGTCATAACCAAAAGCTGCAACCCCTTCCTAACTTCTCCCCAGAAGGATTTATCACTGTTACAGATCATTGACTGCTGCATATATTCCAGGCGTCCCCTTTCTTTTTCCAGTTGGGATTTTCATTGCAGGTTATTTGTGACTGGATAGGGTAGGGGTGACAGATACCATGTTTTTTGTTTTTTGTTTTTTTTTCAATGGCCTATGGTCTTCAAGGGGCCACATTCAGCTCTGATCAAGAGGACTGCACAGTGCACTCTAGGAGTGGAAGAAAAAGTAGAATGGATATGTATTTTAAACTTTGCTAATAAAGTAAGCTAGAAAAAGATTGGTTGTTAGGAGAAAAACAAACAAAAAACAGGAAATGGGTACTAGTTATGGGGGTGTTGGAGTTGCCAAGTGACTAGAGAAGACTTTACTGAAATCAGGTAAAAAGCATTAGAGAAAATACTGATGCAGAATAATTCATGAGGCCTAACATTTGAAGAATGGGAGTTTCAGTAGAGGATTAATAAAATGGAGAAAAGTTTGAGGTCACTCTCTTTATCTGTTTTCTAGGACCTTTACTTTTTCAAGGAAAAAATAATTTCTACATAACAACCATGTCAAAATTTCTCTCTTCTCAAGTCTATTCTCTATTCACTGTCACTCCTATGTGAAAACTTTTATATTCTTTTAAAATATTTCAACTTCTCTAAAAAACTACAATTGCTTTATCAGTCAGCAAGAAGTCAAGATCATAAGATTTAAAGACCATCCCACTGACCTAGGGAGGAAGGTTCGGTGAAACTTTTATCTTTAAGTTGAAGCTACTCCCTCTCTAGACAATTATTTGTAGATCTATATTTTATACCCAACATCAGCAAAAGCAGTGAACCTTTAAGTGGCACCAAATTAAAGAATGAATGTCTCAGTGTGTGTCTCACTGCACTTAAAGAGCCAGTAGCAAATTGTAAGATCAAAATCACCCCCACTAGTTCCTTAATTCTGAGTGTATGAAATCATATGGCAGTTATCTACCATGGACTGTAGTCAGAAAAAAAAAATCAAATTTTAGTTATATTATTTAAAAGGCCCTGTGCAGGAAATTTTCATAGATGTATTTCATTGAAAGCAATATCACCCCGGTGCAATTGAAAGAATATGAATTAGGATAAAGAGATCTAAGCCTGGCTTATTCTACCCTTGTCTTCTGGATAGATAACTCAAAGCTTGTTTTCTTTCCCTCATCTTTAAAATAATAATAGTGAATTTTAAGTCAAATGAGATCATGAATATAAAAGTACTTTGAAAAGCAGAAAACACCATTCCTAGTTTAACCGCCTCAGTTCATTGGGATAATTATTATTAATGAACTAATTTGTAAGTACAAGGCATAGTTGATCATGCATTATTGTCATTCCATCCCTGGAGCGGCTCTAAGAGGTAGGCTTTGTGATTTGTGCATTTTACAGATGAGGTCACTGAGGATTGGTGAGTGTTAGGAAGATGTCCCAAGGTTTTGAGAGGTCTTGGTGGGTTATCGTCAAGACATCTGATTCCAAAGTCTCTGATCTGATCCATTTCCTATCAGGGTTTGCAGGAGATTCAAGAATGTCTCTTCTATCCTATTTTGTTATTACTGTGTTTTTGGTGTTAGTTATCAGTTAGTGTATTCATGTATTTTTCTTCAAGATTGATTGTACTAAGTAGCAGAGATACAAACAGGCTGCCCTTTCCATAAAGTGGCTTCTAGTTTCATGGTAGAAGCAATCAGGGATGCAGACAATTAGAGTGTAGCCTGGTAAGTGTTTTGACCAGGGTTGACTTCCTGGGCCTCTAACCCATGCAGTCCTGCTGTACCCAGCACTTGGAAGGGTCCCATGCTTGATATAATGCTCTATTACTGCTACTTTGAAATTCTTGATAATTTTGAACAAGGAAACTCACCTTTTCATTTTACTCTGGGTCCCACAAATTGCATAGCAGGTCCTGGTTTTGACCCAAATGGAAGTGGTATAATATGGGGATAGAGCAGGGAAAGGGTTAGAAAAAGGGTCTTAGAAGAAGTGTTGCCCAAGCTTAATCTTGAAACATAAGAAGGAGTTAGCCAGAAAAAAAAAGAAAAAAGGTGATTTGGGGTAGGGAGCTCCACCTTATTGCAGGGTGAGGGCCCTGCAGGCGCTCAACAGAGCTTGGTCTTGGGAGGATGACTGAGGAACTGGCTAGCCTCAGAGCTTTTCCTTACAGGAGAAAGGACGTGGAAAGCTGTGGTGGGCTGGGGAATGTGAGGAACCTCTTCTGCACAGCCCACTGGGTAATGCTGGATGTCGAATCTTTAGCATTTCTCCCCCTGCAGGAGCCACACTGTGTTCTAAGGCAGAAGATGTGATGGTGACACAGGGACGCTGGTCAGGTCCTTGGGCAGCAGTATTAAAATCTAGAATGAAGGAAACAAAGGGTTCGAGTTGCCTGCAACCCCTGAGTGGAGTGCAAGAAAGGCATCAAGCTTATCCTGAGAGCTAGCATTCCTCTTTAAGCCACAGGTGGAACACTAACTACCTAGCAGGTATCAAGTAATAACATTAGATAACCATTTTGTCATGTTTACTAAGGACCAGACACTGTCATAAGTACTAACTTGTACTAAACCATTTAGTTGTCCCAACTTCTCTATGAGATATGTACTGCAGAAAATAACAACTTCCTGAACAATGAGAACACATGGACACAGGGAAGGGGACATCACACACTGAGGCCTGTTGGGAGGTTGGGGGGAAGGGGAGGGAGAGCATTAGGACAAATACCTTTTGCATGCAGAGCTTAAAAACTAGATGATGGGCCAGGCGTGGTGGCTCACGCCTGTAATCCCAACACTTTGGGAAGCCAAGGTGGGCAAATCGCCTGAGGTCAGGAGTTCGAGGCCAGCCTGGCCTACATGATGAAACCCCATCTCTATTAAAACTACAAAACTTAGCCAGGCATGGTGGCAGGCACCTGTAATCCCAGCTACTTGGGAGGCTGAGGCAGAAGAATTACTTGAACCCGGGAGGCGGAGGTTGCAGTGAGCCGAGATAGCGCCATTGCATTCCAGCCTGGATGACAGAGCGAGACTGTCACACACACACACACACACACACACACACACACACACACACACACACAAATGCCGGGCGCGGTGACTTGCACCTGTAATCCCAGCACTTTGGGAGGCCAAGGTAGGTGGATCATCTGAGGTCAGGAGTTCAAGACCAGCCTGGCCAACTTGGTGAAACCCTGTCTCCACTAAAAATACAAAAATTAGCCAGGTGCAATGGTGGGTGCCTATAATCCCAGCTACTCAGGAGGCTGAGGCAGGAGAATTGCTTGAACGTGGGTTCAGAGGTGGCAGTTAGCTTAGATCACGTCATTGCACTCCAGCCTGAATGACAAGAGTGAAACTCCATCTCAAAAAAAGAAAAACAAAACAAAACAAAAACAAAAAAAAACCTAGATGGTGGGTTGATAGGTGTAGCAAACAACCATAGCACATGTATACCTATGTAACAAACCTACATGTACTGCACATATATCCCTGAACTTAAAGTAAAATAAGAAAAAGACACAGCCTAGTCAAAACTTAAAAAAAAAAAAAGTAAAGAAAATAACAACTTCTTTCGTTTTACAGATGAGGAAATCAAGGTGCAGAGAGATTGCACAACATCCAACATTGCACAGACGCAAATGGCAGAGGTAGGATTTGAACCCAAGTTGTCCAGTTTGTGCTTATAGCCACACCACTGTATTGAATACCAGCATTATTAAAATCCCATGGTTTATGAAGAAGATAAAAATTCTTCACATGGGCAAACAGACTCCGTCTCGACTCACCATCTCTCTGGCCTCATCTCCCCCACACGCTTTTCCTTTGAGATGCTGAAGCATTCCATGCTTCTTTGTGTTTGCAGCAGAGAGTATTTTCCATAGAGTGTCATCACAATAGGTCCCAGCTCACAGGCCCTTCTTAGAATGTGACATTGACAAGCCTCCTAAGCAGACATAGGCCTATGCCCCGTTCTTTGAATCTGAGTGGTCCTACAGTTACTGCAGAAGCTATGCTCTATGACTTACAAACAAAAGTCATAAAGAGCAACACAACTTCCACTTGGTTCTCCTGAGAGGCTAACTCTTGAAATCCAGCCACCATGTGGTGAGAACACAGAGAACATGTGGTGAGGTCTTCTGTGGGTAGGTGTTTCTGTTGGTCCAGGCCAAGCTGAAGGTCGAGCTTACAGTGACATCATCCTCCAAAAAGGAAGGGAAGAAGCCTTCAAGATGACTCTGGCCTCAGCTGCTGGTCTGATTTCAACTACAGGAGAGACCCTGGCAAGAACTGCCTCAGGGAGGCCACTCAGCCCCTGGAATTGTGAAAGATAATCCTAAACTGAGTGTTGTTTTGAGCCACTAAGTTTTGTGGCTCGTCCATTAAATAGCAATGAACAATTGGAACAGGACTTTTGCTCCTGCTGTTTCTTCTGCTTGTAGTGCTCCTACTGTCCTCTTCTCCCAGATAACTTTCCTACACAAACTAAAATATCAAAGGAGCCTCCTAACAGCACCCCCAGTCCCCCTCCACTCATGCTAGCTCCTGTTGCTTTGTTATAAGCTCTCTGAGACCATATTCTTTTCCTTTAGAGCAGGGGTCGGCAAAATTTTTCCGTAAAGAGTTAGACAGTAAATATTTGCAGGCCATGTGATCTAGGTCACAGCTACTCAGTTCTGCTGTTGTCTACTTGTCTGCATATTAGAACTACCAAGAGAGGTTCTGAGACTTCCAAAGTTCAGACCACTCCCAGAACATTTAAACCATGCACTGTACAGAGGGGGACATAGGTATCAGGTGAATCCACCATGCAAAAAGGTTAGGAAATCCCTGCTGTTGAGCCTTGTCCCACTTTGTCATTATGCATTTTTCAGTGTGATTACAGTTTTAGTGCCCCATCCCTCACCAGAGCACAAGCCCAAGGAGAGTGGCTTTTACTTTGGGTTTGCTCTTGGTGTCCCACCAGTGCCTGGCACATGGCATGCTCCATTATATATTTGTTAAATAAACAAATGAATAATAAATACTGGTTGGATGAACTTGTTGAATTCCCCTCAGCCCCCAAATCTTTAGAAATTTTCAATTTCTTCCATGATTCTATTCATGCATTCTCCCATTTCCCCAGGATCACTCCCATAGGCTTGTCTCTAAATACTCCTTATTATTTTCCTGTCAAATTCAGTGAGTCACTAAATCTTATCCATCTACCTCCACCCCATCAGCCATAGCCACCCTTTCTTTTTCATTTCACCTGAGTTCCCCTTATTTTTCTCCTGGATTCTTAACAGGAGAAATCCAACCAAATTTCACCAGTTTTCTCCTGGATTCTTAAAAGTACAAATTCAACTACTTTCCCAGCTTCTTGTTTTTTTCTCTCTCTCTTTCTCTCTCTCTGTCTCTCTCTGTCTCTGACTCTCTCTCTCTCTCTCTCTCTCTCTCTCTCTCTCTCTCACTCACTCATCCATCCTGGAGCAGAATGAAATGGGCTGTGGTACCAGAGAGACATGAATTTGGATTCTGGTCCAGCCATCAGGACACTCTTGGGTGAGTCACTAGCCTTTCTAAAGCCTCGGTTTCCTCACTTGAATCCTGCAGTTAAAATCTGTGAAAGCTTGGCGTACCATATGGAAAATGCTTAACACTCTGCACACCACACAGTAGGCAACAGCTATTGTCGCCACTGTGTTTTCTACGCCCTTCATCTCAATTGGCTTCCTTAAGACACCCTGTCCCTCCACTAGAACGTGAGCCCCATGAGGGCAGGAAATTGTGTCTGCCTGGCTTACTCCCATATCCCCTGGTCACTGTTATAACATCCATAGCTTGACATTTTTTGATCTATCTGATTTGATCCCAGTCCCCTTTCCTTGATGGATTTTCCTCAAACTCTATTCGTAGTCTGTGTTTTAGCAAAATTGAATGACTTGTTCTTTTCTCACATTGCCTCTACTTTCCTGTCTTTCAAGGCCTTTACTATTAGTTTCATCAGCCTTCACTGGGCTGTAATTTCTCTCAACTGAAATTTTGTTTGTGTTTTAATCCCAGTTCACAAGCTACTGTATTCATCAAGTTTTTTCTGATTCCCCACAACTCTTCTGATGCTATTGCATCCTCCTTTCTTGGCATTAGATGTCTTGTACTAATATTATTGCTTTCTGTGTATTATCAGATGACTTTTGGGTGTAGAGAGAATGTCTAATTAAATTTTGTGTGTCCTTTGTACATATCCTGAACCATCGAGCTTGTCCAATAAGTCTTAGAATATGTTTTTGAATGAATGAATGTATCCCAGTTCTATCATTCTGGGTCAAGGAGATTGCCTTAAAAGGAAGAACCCTGGCAAGAGACAATATACAATTTTGGAGAGAACTCAAAGTTGTCATTCTAAAGTTGAAACTGGATTCCTCAAGTGCCAGTGGCAAAGACAAACTGTGTGGAGAACAAATGCACCTTGTTTGTAAACAGAGTTTACAAAGATAAACTTGTTCATCTCCCATATGTGTTTTCCAGCTGGAGCTCATATGCAATTTCCCCAGGGTTTAGACTTCAATGTGCTGGGGAATCCCCCCTGCAGATTAAGCATGGCCGTGTTAATGGTTAACACACCTCTAGATTAGGTTACAATGTAGAGGCTCCCCAAGCTGCTGGAAGGGGATTTGCCTGTAAATTGGAACCACAAAGATCCTTCTGTGTGCACACTCTATTTCTCTCAGTAGGAATACTGAGAGCTACTGCAGACACTTGTCAATGTAACCGTAAAAATGGTCTATATGTACAAAGAGCCAGCAAACATATGAAAACATGCTCAACATCGCTAATAATCAGAGAAATGCAAATCAAAACCACAATGAGATATCTCACAATGGTTAGAATGGTTATTAATAAAAAGTCAAAAAATAACAGATGCTGGTGAGGATATAGAGAAAAGGGAATGGTTATATACTACGGGTGGAAATGTAAATTAGTTTGGGCCCTGTGGAAAGCAGTTTGGAGATTACTCAAATAACTGAAAATAAAACTGCAATTTGACATAGCAATCCTATTACTGGTCATCTATCCAAAGGAAAAGAAATTATTCTACAAAACAAAACAAAAAAACACTTGCACTTGTTTGTTTATCATAACACTATTTACAATAGCAAAGTCATGGAATCAATAAAGGTACCCATACATGGTGGACTGAATGAAGAAAATTTGGTGTGTATATACCGTGGAATACTATGCAGCCATAAAAAATAATGAACTTACGTCCTTTGCAGCAACATAGATGCAGCTGGAAGCATTTACACTAAGCGAATTAACACAGAAACAGAAAATCAAATATCACATGTTCTTACTTATAGGTGGGAGCTAAACAATGGGTACACATGGATGTAAAGATGGGAACACACTGAGGACTCTAAAAATGGGGAGGGAGACAGGTGATGAAGGCTTGAAAGGCTACCTATGGAGTACTATGTCTACTATTTGGGTGATGAGTTCAATAGAAGCCCAAACCCCAGTACTATGCAATATATCCAGGTAACAGGCTTGCACATGTAACCTCCTGCAAGAGAGAGAGAGAGAAAAAGAAAGAAAGAAAGAAAGAAAGAAAGAAAGAAAGAAAGAAAGAAAGAAAGAAAGAAAGAAAGAAAGAAAGAAAGAAAGAAAGAAAAGAAAAGAAAAGAAAGAAAGAGGGCGCAAAGGAAAGGAAAGAAAATGAAGAAAGGAAAGAAAAGAAAAGAAAAAGAGAAAAATGGTCTGTAAATTCCTACTTGGTCTTGGTCCTGGATAAGCAGTGACAGACCTGTGCAAGCAGCAGGTTATACTGCTCTCTACACTTCCATGTTACACACTCTTGGTAATATGGTTTGGCTGTGTCCCCACCCAAATCTCATATTGAATTGTAACTCCCACAATTCCCTTGTGTCATGGGAGGAATCTGGTGGGAGGTGATTGAATTATGGGGTGGGTCTTTCCTGCACTGTTCTCGTCATAGTGAATGAGTCTCATGAGATTTGATGGTTTTAAAACCGGGAGTTTCCTGGACAAGCTCTCCTTTTGCTTGCTGCCATCCATGTAAGATGTGACTTGCTCTTACTTGCCTTCTGCCTTGATTGTGAGTTCTCCCCAGCCATGTGGAACTATGAGTCCATTAAATCTCTTTTTCTTCTCAGTCTTTGGTATGTCTTTATCAGCAGCCTGAAAATGGACTAATACAGTAAATTGGTACCAGCAGAGTAGGGCATTGTTGAAAAGATATCTGAAAATGTGGAAGTCACTTTGGAACTGGGTAACAGGAAGAGGTTGGAACGGTTTAGAGAGCTCAGAAGAGACAGGAAAATGTGGGGAAGTTTGGAACTTCCTAGAGACTCATTGAATGGCTTTGACAAAAATGCCAATAGTGACACAAAAAATAAGATCCGGACTTGAGATAGTCTCAGATGGAGATGAGGAACTTCTTGGGAACTGGAGAAAGGTGACTCTTGTTATGTTTTAGCAAAGAGACTGGCAGCATTTTGCCCCTGCCCTAGATATCTGTGGAACTTTGAACTTGAGAGAAATGACTTAGGGTATCTGTCAGAGGAAATTTCTAAACAGCAAAGCATTCAAGAGGTGATTTGGGTGCTGTTAAAAAAATTGTTTTATAAGAGAAGCAGAGCATAGAAGTTCGGAAAATTTGCAGCCTGACAATGCAAAAGAAAAGAAAATCCCATTTTCTGAGGAGAAATTCAAGCCACTGCAGAAATTTGCGTAAATAATAAGGAGCCAAATGTTAATCTCCAAGACAATGGGAAAAATGTCATCAGGGTGTGTCAGAGGTCTTCACGGAAGCCCCTTCCATTGCAGACTCAGAGGCATAGGAGGAAAACATGGTTCTGTGGGCCAGGGCCAGGGTCCCTGTGGTGTGTGTGGTCTAGGGACTTGGTGCCTTGCATCCCAGCTGCTCCAGCCCTGACTAAAAGGGGCCAGTGTAGAGCTGGGGTCCTGGCTTCAGAGGGTGCAAGCTCCAAGCCTTAGCAACTTCCACATGGTATTGAGCCTGCGAGTGCACAGAAGTCAAGAATTGAGGTTTGGGAACCTCTGCCTAGATTTCAGAAGATGTACGAAAATGCCTAGATGCCCAGACAAAAGTTTGCTGCCAGGATGGGGTGCTCATGGAGAACCTCTGCTGGGCAATACAGAAGGGAAATTGTGGGGTCAGAGCCCCCACACAGACTCCCTACTGGGGCACCACCTAGTGGAGCTCTGAAAAGAGGGTGAGCATCCTCCAGACCCCAGAACGGTAGATCCACCAACAGCTTGCACCATTTGCCTGGAAAAGCTTCAGATACTCAACACCAGCCTGTGAAAGCAGCTGAGAGAGGGCTGCAAAGCCCCCTGCAAAGCCACAGGGGCAGAGTTGCACAAGGCTGTGGGAGCCCACCTCTTGCATCAGCGTGACCTGGATGTGAGATATGGAGTCAAAGGAGATAATTTTAGAGTTAAGATTTGACTGCTCCACCAGATTTTGAACTTGTGCACAGCCTATAGCCCCTTTGTTTTGGCCAATTTCTCCCATTTGGAACAACTGTATTTACCCAATGCCTGTACCCACATTGTATTTAGGAAGTAACTAACTAACTTGCTTTTAATTTTACTGTCTCATAGGCAGAAGGGACTTGCCTTGTCTCGAATGAGACTTCAGACTGTGGACTTTTGAGTTTATGCTGAAATGAGTTAAGACTTTGGGGGACTGTTGGGAAGGCGTGATTGGTTTTGAAATGTGAGGGCATGAGATTTGGGAGGGGCCACGGGTGAAGTGATATGGTTTGGTTGTGTCCCCACCCAAATCTCATCTTGAATTGTAACTCCCACAATTCCCACATGTGGTGGGAGGAATCCAATGGGAGGTGATTGAATTATGGAGGCGGGTCTTTCCTGCAGTGTTCTCATGATAGTAATTGACTTTCATGAGATTTGGTGGTTTTTTCTTTTTTGTTTGTTTGTTTGACAGAGTCTCACTCTGTCACCAGGGCTGGAGTGCAGTGCCATGATCTCGGCTCACTGCAACTGCTGCCTCCCAGGTTCAAGCGATTCTCCTGCTTCAGCTTCCTGAGTAGCTGGGACTACAGGTGTGCACCACCATGCCTCACTAATTTTTGTATTTTTTTAGTAGAGATGGGGTTTCACCGAGTTGGCTAGGATGGTCTCAATCTCCTGACCTCGTGATCTGCCTGCCTCGGCCTCCCAAAGTGTTGGGATTACAAGTGTGAACCACCACACCTGGCCAAGATCTGATGGTTTTAAAAACGCGAGTTTCCTGGGCAGGCTCTCTCTTTGCCTGCTGCCATCCATGTAAGACATAACTTGCTCCTCCTTGCCTTCTGCCATGAAGAAGGCCTCCCCAGTCACGTGGAACTGTAAGTCCATTAAACCTCTTTTTCTTCCCAGTCTCAGGTATGTCTTTATCAGTAGTGTGAAAATAGATGAATACACTTTGTTAAGACAAACTGCACTGAGCAGGTTCTGTGGCTCAGACAGTGGGCCAACAGTTAAAGATTAGCAACATTTGACTGAGACCAAACTTTAGCAGGTCTTCTTGTCACTCTCTGGGAATTAAGATATGTGATAAAGAACCCTTATCCAAAATATATAAAGAATTCTTAAAACTCAACAATATGAAACAAACAACCAAATTAAAAATGGCCCCAATACCTAACAGATGCCTCCCCAAAGAAGACATATAGATGGCAAATGAGCATATGAAACGATGCTCCACATCATGTGTCATCAATAATTATTTTCTTGTTTACTATATTTTTACATATTATATTATTAGTTTCATGGTGAACACAATTTGTATCTAAATTTAAATACTCTATTTTGGATTAATACCAACTTAATAGCATATAAAATATGTGTAGGTCCACTCCAACTCTAATCCTTTGTACTACTGTTGCACACAAATTACATCTTCTTACGTTATATGGCCATCAACACAGATTTATAGTTATTACTTTTGAAGTTGCTGTTAAAATCAGATAGGATTTTTAAAAAGAGTAACAAATAAAAAATAAATTTCTATGTCTTTTAAATTTACCTTTTCCAGTTCTCCTTATTTCTTTTTTTTTTTTTTTTTTTTTTTTTTTTTTTTTTTTTTTTTTTTTTTGAGACGGAGTCTGGCTCTGTCGCCCAGGCTGGAGTGCAGTGGCCGGATCTCAGCTCACTGCAAGCTCCGCCTCCCGGGTTTACGCCATTCTCCTGCCTCAGCCTCCCGAGTAGCTGGGACTACAGGCGCCCGCCACGTCGCCCGGCTAGTTTTTTGTATTTTTTTTTTAGTAGAGATGGGGTTTCACTGTGTTAGCCAGGATGGTCTCGATCTCCTGATCTTGTGATCCGCCCATCTCGGCCTCCCAAAGTGCTGGGATTACAGGCTTGAGCCACCGCGCCCGGCCCTTATTTCTTCACATAGATTCAAATTATTCTTCAGGGGTCTTTTCATTTCAGACTGAAGGACTTTCTTGAGCATTTCTGGTACAGCAGTTCTGCTAGCAACACATTTTGTCCATATTTGTTTATCTGAGTATGTATTAGTTTTCCCTTTATTTTCAAGGATTCATTTGTTGGATGGAGAAGTCTTATTTGCCAGCATTTTAAATGTTTTATCCCAGTGTTCTCTGGCCTTTATGGTTTCTGATTAAATGTTAGTTATTCATTTTATTGAGGATTACTTGTACTTGATGAGTTGTTCTTGTCCTGCTTTCAAGAGTCTTTCTTTGTCTTTCTTTCTAGAGATTGATTATGATGTGTCTAAGTTTGAATGTCTTTGAGATTATCCTACTTGGAGTTGTTTAACTTTGTGGATACCTAGATAAATGATTTTCAGCATATTTGGTATTGTTTTTGGCTACTATTTCTTTAAATACTGTTTTTTCCTTTCTCACCTCTCCTTCTGGGACTCCCGTTATGCATATATTGGTATGCTTGGTGATGTGACACAAGTTTCTGAGGCACTGGAATTTTTTTTCATTTTTTTTTTCATCTCATTTCCAAGACCATATAACCTTAATTGAGCTGTCTTCATGCTCATTGATTTTCTTCTTCTGCCAACTCATATCTGTTGTTCTCTACTGAATTTTTCATTTGAGTTTTTGTACTTTTCAACTCTACAACTTCTAATTAGTTCTTTTTAAGAATTTCTATCTCCTTATTTATATTGTCTCTTTGGTATAACAATGTTTTTAATCTTTCATTTTATTCTTTAGACATGATTTTCTTTGGTTCTTTGAGCATATCTAAAATAGATGATTTGAAATCTTTGTCTGGTAAGTCCAAAATCTGGACTTCCTCAAGAGCTATTTTTCCTGGATGGTGAACTATATCAGGGTTCTCCAAAGAAACAAACATATAGAATAGGGGATACGTATGTGTGTGTGTGTGTGTGTGTACACAGTATACATGCAATTGCAATTGCTACCTTTTAAAATTTACACCAAACTCACTTTCCCTATGCTACTTTGTGTGCTAGGTTATGTTCCCTTATTTTTTCACTTTTTCACTTATCTTTCACCTTGGTGCCTACTCTAAGGATAAGACCAAACCTATTAGCCTTCTCAAGGCCTCAGCTCGGAATTGATAATCATCGCATTAAGGAAGTTACTGGTCATTCCTATTTTTACCTCACTTACCTCTTTGACTACCCTGAGCTACAACAATACTGGCCATCCTGACTCATGATTCATACTGCCTACACCCTCTCTATATATTTACTTATTCCTAACTTTTGGATACCTATAGGTTCTCGTAGTTCACTGGGAGAAGCTTTCACTCTCCCTTAATAATTTTTATCAGAAAATGCAGTCTGATGCCTTTTCAATCACTAGCCCTCTTCAGTATGATATTTTCTCCTTTCCCTTTCCAAAATGTCCTTTTTATTTTGAAATTCTAAGAGGCAAAACATTTGCATTTTCCATGTGGGAACTACTACTCATATTCATATTGTTGCTGCTGTCTTGTTTTGAATTCTTTCAACTTCTCATTGTGCTGTATGTGCAAAACACTTGCATGCCATAAGTTTGTATATACAAACTGAGACCCAGCAACATGTAGGATAAAAATATATCTTGAGAATGAGTTATTTCACATTGTTAGCAAAAAATTCAAACTAGTAATACCTTTTTTTTCCCTCTATATCCTTCTCTGAATTTGAAGATGTGTCATATAACACATAACTGAGATAGTGTGGAGGCAGTCTGGGAATGGTAACTGTGGGTTCCTAAAACAACAAAGATGTCATGTAGCACTTTGGGTGAGATAAGGCAAGATTTGGGCTGAGAACAAGATATAGGCAGAGGATACTAAAGCTCCAACTAATTAGGGAGTTATCACTTGAAAAGTTACATAGCTCTGGGTCACTAAAGTAACAGCTATCTAAGGAAACTTCTGGAAGCCATCTTGCTTTCATTTCACAATCTTCTGATGACAGAATAAACAGTATGATTGGTAGCACATTCCTTAAAGTATCCCTGCCCTTTCCACTTCAGTGGCAGAATGAAAAAAATCATGAAAAAACAAATGTTTTAGGGAAACAAAAGCATTCCAATAAGTTGAAATGCCTATGCCTTTTTAGTAGATTTAGGAGAATTAGCTAATATATAAAATTAAACTTCTTGGAAATGGTAAAAGCAAACAGTACCTATTGATCATTAAGGCTCCATCAAATGGTTAAATGGATCTTGGCATCTGTTTATCTCTGTCAGTATAAGGACTTTTCTAATAGTTGTGGGAAATCAGAAATAAGAGCTGCAAAAAGTGAGATACACTTTCATATATTAATGCATCTTTTTAATTTCTGAACATATTGTGTAGAACCATAGGATTGGTTAAATTCCATTGTCTCTTTTTATTTAAGATACCTTATGGTCATCTCCATTGTGTAAAGTATTGATGCATGTTTTGAGGACACACACATTGCATTCCTTAAGAAGCTCACAATATAAAATACGTGTATAAAATATGAGCATTTTGGTAACTACACCTAGTATAGAAATTAATATGAAGAAGAGATTACTTGAGGAGTCAGTGTTCCAAAGTTTCACAATGAAGAATGAATTCCTTGAAAAGTTAATATATTTAGAGATGACTGGGGGGCAATAACACAAGTTACAACTGGAGGCTGAGACCCTGCAATAAGTGGGAACAATAAAAGGGCCCAGCTTTTCTGTAGGGGTTTATGTAGGAGAGTGGTGGGAGGAAGCATCAGCTGAAGTCAGGGTGTAGTTACCAATCTGATGGGTGCTACTCTTCACTTGAGGGGCCATAGGCAGCACCGTGACACTACTGCAGTCCAGCATGCCGCTCCCTCAGGACAGATTCTTCATTGCTTCTTAACCTCCCCTCTGTCTCCCAGCTCCTTCGTGTCCCCATTGCCTCTCCTTGCTGGCCTCTTTCGGCATCCTGATTCACCTCTCACAGCCCATTTAATCATTCAAATGGGTATGGTTGAATCCTTTTATATAACTGAAATACTTTTGAAATTTAACTTTCTCTCATTTGAAAAATAAAATGAGACATCTCCCCAAATTATACAACATGGCAAAATTTTAAAAGATAAAAATGTCAGGGCAAAAACATTTAATAAAACATAGCAAACAAAAGCAAAGAGAAAATAAAGATTGGATTGAAATTACAGATAGTGGGTTTTAAATTGAGCTTGGAACTTCTTGGCAATCAAAGCAGGAGGGGTTTGTAAGATTTACACATCCTAGGACTTTTTAATCTACCTTTGGCAGTTATTTTGATGTAGACAAAAGTATACTAGAAATAAAATAGCATACAAGCCTAAATTATTATTTCAGCTCTGCCAGTAATTGACTCTTGACATTAGTTATTTAATTTCACTAGGTCTCAGTTTCCTCATATACTAAAAAAAAAAGTGTTCAGTTTGAATAGCTGACAAAGCCCTTCCCAGATCTAACATTGTATCATACAATTATACAGAGTCCAGCAAACATATTTCTATGAAAATCCAAGTTGAATGGAATAAAAAGTGAAATAGAAAATCTCCTAAATGTCTATTTTCTTCAATCTGTAGATAACAAATGTAATAGATAATAAATGTATTGCCCACTTTGCTGTTGAAGAAAATACATTATTCATCCTTTACTACCCGTTTGTACATAAGAAGGGCTGTTAGGTTGAACTATATGAAACAAACTGCCATTCCTGTAGCTCAAATGTGGGCAAATATTGGCAATTTCACATGGTTTAACCTAATGAATGTTGTGCTGAATTGAGATAATCAGTAATACTGCCACAGGAGGTGCCGATTTTAAAGTCCTTTATTTGAGACAGTGAATAAGGTATTGGAAATAAAATGGGAGAGGGGCTGGCCTGTTGAGGTTCAGACTCTGCTATGGTCTGAATGTTTGTGTTCCCCCTACCCCACCGCCACCTCCCAAATTCATGTGTTGAAATCCTAACCTTCAAGGGTGACAGTATTAGGAGGTGGGGCCTTTAGGGGTGATGAGATCATGAGGGCTATGAGATTAGTGTCCTTATCAAAAATGCCCAAGGAAGTTCAACTGCTCCTTCTGCCATGTAAAGACAGTGAAAAGATGTCATCTATGGGGGAAGCGGGTCTTCACTAGACATGGACTCTGCTAGAGCTCCGACCTTGGACTTCTCAGCCTCAAGAAATAAATTTCTGTTGTTTATAAGCCACCCAGTTTGTGATATTTTGCTAAATCAGCCCAAATGAACTAAGACAGGTTGCTAACTATTGTCAAGTGTGGACCTCTGGAGCCAAGCTGCCTGAGTTCGAATCCTAGCTGTGTAAAGTTGAGCAACTTATTTAACATCTCTGCGTTACAGTTTTCTCACCTATGAAATTGAAATAGTTATATAATACTACCTTATTAGTAGAGTTGTTTTAAGGACTGAAATACATGTGAAACACTTAGCACACTTCCTGACAGCAGATAAGTGCTCAGTAAATGTTAGTTATTAGCTACATTAGCTGCTGGATGGGCAACTCAGAAAAGTACACAGAAAAGGTATATGCAATGACCACCATCCTGAGAGATATAGTGGAAACATCTCTCCTTGCTACTTGGTAACTTGTATTACAAATTGATGCAGGAATATTGCTTATTAGCCAGTAGCTTTCAGAATTTTTAAAACTGAGACCCAAAGTCAGAAATGCAATTTACACCATGATCTGCTATACACACACATAACTGAAAGAAAATTTCACAAAACAAATCTAATCCTTACTCTGTACTTTGCACTTTGATCAGTTCTTTTCTGTTCTCTTCTCTTTGTACTGCCCTCTAACCACTAAACTGATTTTATGACCTAGTGACGAGTCTCAGCCCAATAGGTCACATTTAGCTTTAAGTAAAAAGAAATGTATTTTGGTTCAATAGAGTTAGGAACAGGCTCACAAGGTAGTGTTCATGAATGAGAGACCACTGTTGAACTTTCCTCCAGCTCTAAAAGAGCCAGTTTTTTGTCTCTTGGTCCCCCTTTCCCAAAATCCATATCCCTGCCACACCAGCTGCAAGGAAAATATTAGTCATGTTTTAGCAAAATTCTAATGTGCATATACAGGCTAATCATTTCACCTTTATCCAGACTTTAATATAAACCCTTCCATCATCAGACGCAGGGTTGAAATGATAGCTTAAATATTTGTGGTTCTTCTACTGGATTTTCAGTGTCCACTTATCATTGGGTTGAAAGTGCAATCAGCCAATGTAGCTTTTCCTGGCATTCTGTCTTGCAACATTTCTACCACATACCAACATGTAAGAGATATTTGTCAGCACACACTACATTTTTCATAGTAGCAATTTTACTTTTAGCTTATGAAGTTCTTCACTGTCTTGCTATTTGGGTAGTACCAAAAAGATACTTTCTTAAAGAACAAAGTGCAGATAGCAGTATGGTAATTTCATCAATAAATCGTTATTATTTTGATAGCATGCTTCACCTTCAAGTTCTCCATGAAGATTATCTCCACCTTTCAAAAGGATCATTTCAAAAAATGTGTTAAAAGGAGCACACATACAAGGCATGATGTCAAGAGAGGGGCAGGAGTGGGAAGCCCACTGTGATTCCTGCCTTCAGAATGGAGAAGCAGGATTTTGAGACAAAATCACATTACCACATATCTTACTGTTCTTGGAATTGTCTCACAATATTTTTCTTTTCTTTTCTTTTCTTTTTTTTTTTTGAGACAAAAATTCTGTCACTCTGTCACCCACGCTACAGTGCGGTAGTATGATCACAGCCAACTGCAGCCTGGACTTCCCAGACTCAAGTGATCGTTCTGCCTCAGCCTTATAAAAGATGCCCAAGGGAGCTCCACTGCCCCTTCTGCCATGTAAGGACACAGTGAAAATATGTCATCTATGGGGAACCTTCACTAGACCTGGATGCTGCTGGATCTCTGATCTTGGGCTTCTCACCCCCAGAACTGTGAGAAATAAATTCCTGTTGTCTATAAGCCACCCAGTTTGTGACATTTTGTTAGAGGAGCCCAAATGAACTAAGATAGATTCCTAATAATTGTCAAGTGTGGGCCTTTGGAGCCAAGCTGCCTGAGTTCAAGTAGCTAGTACTACAGGTGTGTGCCACCATGCCTGGCTAATTTTTAAAATTTTTAATAGAGACGAGGTCCTGTTATGTTGCCCAGGCTGGTCTCGAACTCTAGTGCTCAAGCTGTCCTCCTCTCTCAGCTTCCTGAAATGCTGGAATTATAGGCATGAGCCACTGCATCCCACCTGTCTCACAATATACTTTTTAATTTTATTTTTCCATAAGTTATTGGGGTACAGGTGGTATTTGTTTACATGAGTAAGTTTTTTAGTGGAGATTTGAGAGAACCTGGTGCACCCATCACCTAAGCAGTATACACTGCACCATATTTGTTTTATTTTATCCCTTGCTCCCCCACTCTTCCACCAAAGTCCCCAAAGTCCATTGTATCATTCTTATGTCTTGCATACTCATAGTTTAGCTCCCACATATCAGGGAGAACATACGATGTTTGGTTTTCCATTCCTGAGTTACTTCACTTGGAATAATAGTCTGTAATCTTCTCTAAGTCATTGCAAATGCTGTTAATTCATTCCTTTTTATGGCTGAATAGTATTCCATCATGTGTCTGTGTGTATATATGTGTACACACATATATACACATATATACATATATATATACACACACACACCAGAGTTTCTTTATTCACTCATTGGTTAATGGAGATTTGGGCTGGTTCCACAATTTTACTATTTTGATTTCTGCTGCTATAAATATGCATGTGCAAGTATCTTTTTTGAATAACGACTTCTTTTCCTCTGGGTAGATACCCAGTACTGAGATTGATGGATCAAATGGTAGTTCTACTTTTAGTTCTTTAAGGAATCTCCACACTGTTTTACATAGTGGCTGCACTAGTGGTGGGAATGTAAACTGTCTCACAATATTCTTAATGTCCAAAGAAAACATTCAGATATTTTTAAACGTCCTCAGTTCAGCAAAACATGTTCATTGTTTCAACTTCCAAAAATCATTAATGGTTTCCTTCTATGTGTGAAGCTCTTTTCTAGGCTCAGTGAGGAGTAAAGAAGAGCTCTAAAATATAATCCCAGAGCTGAAGGGGACTGAGAAAATAGCAACTAGTGGTTCTGAGCACCGAGTGTATATGCCAGGCATTATGCATTTCTCATTTGAGTCACATTACAATTTTGAGAAGTAGATGCTATTATTGTCTCATATGACAGATGAAAACCCTGAAACTTAGAGTTTAAGAGCCTAAGTAAATGAAAGAGCTAGGATTCAAACTCAAGCAAGCTGAGTCCAGAGCTCACTCTTTCCTTCATTTTACAAAAATGTGATCAGAAACTAACGTATGAGTTTGCAGTTCAATGGACCAAAGAGCCAGTGACAAATACTGCCCACAGCCAGCTGAATAGGCATTTTTTTCTCATTTGAGTATCCATGGATACACAGCAATCTCATACTATTTTGAGAAATACACAAAAAGGGTTCTGCACCAAAGACTTTTAGTGCTATGGAGAGCAATAAATGTGCCCCCTCCTTCTCACACACACACTAACATAGCACTTCTGCTCATTAATATGAGCTGCAGAATAGGTGGGTTTTACAGAGACAATAGCCTAATATACTTTCCAGGTTAATATCAAAATGTGCTCTCATCCAGAGCTTGCTATGTTTATAATGTCATGTAGGCACCTTGAATATTTTTAGACATTATTACTTCACTTTATTATGTTCAAAATCAAAGAGACTGTCCAGTTTTTCTATTTCTATTTATAGTAGCTCTGCTAGCAAATGTTAAACTTCTTTCCCAGACATATAAATTTGGATTTTTCAAAGAATTCGTGTAGGAAAATACTTGCGCTCTTACTCATGCAGTATGGAAGTATGCCTTGGTGGTGTTTTTTTTTTTTTTTTTTTTTTTTTTTTGAAAGTCAGTATATTACATCAGGAGGCATTAATGTGTATAATACAATGGTCCTGACAGCCTGCTGGTCAATCAGCAGAAGTGGGCACTAGTGGGTACTTAAGGCAATCTACCGAGATTTTTGAGGATGAACTTCTGTTTTCCTGGTTCAAAAAGCACAGGTCTGTCACAGATGAGACACATCTCATGCTAATGAGCCATTAAAACCACAGGATCCACACTATTGCCCACTTCTGCAGCATTTTGCAGATCATGGTCTGGGATAACTTGGTTTAGAATTGTCCAAGGAGCCTATAAAAATGCAGATTCCTGTGATTTTGCATGACATCTGAGGGCAGCTTTTGGAATTCATGTTTTAAACAAGCATCTCAAGGGACCATATTTTGAGAAATGGTGGTCTCAATATTAGCACTGTGAACTTTAAGAAAATTAGAAGTCACTGTGTCTTCAGTGCATACCTTTTGAAAAATTACAAAAAATTTCATCAGTGTTTTCTAAAGCAATTTATGCAGAATAACAACCAGAAGAGATTATCTGTAATGAACAATTTCCATGGTCAAATAAGTTTGGGAAAGCTCCGTCTAATATACTTCCTTTGAGAAATCCTTAATTTGCATATTAAACGCTCTGAGAAATACTGCATGAAAGAAACCTACTTCCTAAAGAGATTTCACCATAGGAATTTGTTTTTGGAATGAAATTGACTAATTCTCTATGGAACTAGTATTCTCTAGGCCTCATTTGGGAAATTCTGATTGCAAGCCAATGGGAGAGTTTCTAAAGGAGATAAACAAGGTTTAGAGACCCAGGGTCCCAACTTTAATCCCCAATACTTAGGAATCTTTATAGAAAGGTGAAAAACTCCGTAGCTTAATAATGACACCTCATATCTGTGTGACTTTTGTAATTTTGTAGGCCCTCTTTCACATCTTTTCACTTTAAAAATAAAATCCTAATAAAATCCTGACTAGATTCCTGTGAGCCATACAGATGAAGCTTATTATTATCTCTATATGAATGAATAAACAAACTCTTATTACAAGTGAATAAACAAACCCAGAGAGTTTGCCTAGATAGGTCATGTATTTCTACATCTTGTGCATTATTCATCACATAATACATCCAAGCTTTAGATGACCTGGAAGCTCAGATTCCAGCAATACCTCAGCTGATGAGATTTTTGCTAAATTTACTAATAATGTATTATCTCTTTTATGGGAATAATGATTATACTCATTGGCCACTGGTAGAAAAAGCTGTGAATTACTTTTCCAAAAGTGTTGATGAATTGACTTAAACTCAGGTACCTTGGTGATATAGTTTGGATATTTGTCCTCACCTAAATCTCTTGTTAAATTGTAATCCCCAACAGTGGAGGTGGCGCCTGGTGGGAAGTGAACAGATTGTGGGGAGAATTTCTCAAGAATGGTTTAGCACCATTCCCTTGGTGCTGTTCTCATGATAGTGAGTGAGTTCTTGTGTGATCTGGTCATTCAAAAGTGTATGGCACCTCCCTGCCACATTCCTCTTTCTTGCTCCCTCTTTCACCATATGAGGTGCCTGGTCCCCCTTTGCCTTCTGCTGTGATTGTGGGCTTCTGGAGGCCTCCCCAGAAGCTGCTGTCAGAGTTATGTTTCCTGCATAGTCTGCAGAACCATACGCCACTTAAACCTCTTTTCTTTAAAAATTACCTAGTCTCTGGTATTTTTTTTATAGCAATGCAAGAATGGCCTATTACACCCTGCTTCATCTGTCCTGCACCCAGTGGGGTCCGGTGGCTTAGTTATTACAGATAGCCATGGCTGGGGAATTATTTTTATCTATGTAACTTTATTTGACCCTTTAAAGAAATGAATTCATAAAATTGTTCCTACACTATGCCTTGATCCTATTAGTTAACATATTCCACTAATATAATCCTTTAGCTAATACAATCTATGGCCTTTTAGAGTTGTTATCCTAGTACTTTGGTCTTACTTTAAAGATTTTTTATGACATTTTTTCCCTACACTTTTCCACATCCTGACTTCTCTAAAGCTCATTCTAACTTATTTTAGTCCCAAGACTCATGGACTTTCCTTCACTAGCATGGCTGCCACAAAAATATTTAGATTAATATCTAAATTATAAAACTAAATGTTTAAATACTTCTGTAACAAACTATTTTAAATAGTGAGCACACATCTGAGTGTACCTCGGAAAGCTTTTTGTCTCTTCAACATCCTTGATAATGTGGCTAAATGTCACATTCCTACATTTAATGTATCTTCCCCTGTCCTCTCTCACCCATCACCTGCCATTCAATTCTGATGTTTGTGTCAAATTTGAGTTATGACTATAGGTAGGTGTTACTTTCAGGAAGTATTTAACATATATAATAGAACAAATTTCCCCTAAGTTTTAGTGTCTATGCTTTTTTCAACGTCAAAAAATTTACTAAGTTGTACGTAACAACTCCTTTTCGTCTAGGTTAAACTGAGACTTATTTTCTTAGGCTTTTAACCACAAAAATATAGCCCTCTCTAGAAACACTTCATTCCCAACCCTAACTTTGTAATCGGTTTTGTTATAACTGATCCAGAGAAAATAAAAATGCCTCATGTTTGAAGTCTACGCTATTCAAGGGTAAACTATGTCTCACTTTGAGCCATTTTATATGTTCATTATATCTAGAAAAACAATTTGAATAATAAAAGTGCCAAATGTTAACTCAAGCTATAAACATACAATGGCATATTTACATCATACATCAAACTTTTCTAGATTTCTTTTCTTAATGCTTCTCATCCTGCACTAAAATCCTTAACTCATTTGTTTCTTGATTTATGAGATAGATTAATTATTTTTGTATAATCAAAATTAGAACCTTTAATTGGACTCTAGTTGAGTTTGGTTGCATTAAATGAATCTACTGGTGATCAAAAATATATTTTTAAAGGGAGTTTAGGGTAATATATCAACAAATGAAGAGCTATAAACATGATTAATATACACATTAGACTTTCCTTATCACATTTTGCTGGCAGTTTTTATCCGGTCACAGCTGAAATTCCATTGAGTTCTTTCTCCTTTTGTATAAAATACAGATTATGTGGAGACAGCAGTCTGAGCAACTGGAGTTTCATCTTGTCTGCCCATTAATTATTAATGCTGTTTCAGTACATCTTATCTATCACTGCTGAGAGATGAAGGGCTATATTTTTATAGTCATTTTCTAGTAAGAAAACAGGCTGGATGGTGACTTTGCACTTGGCAATAGGGAAAGGATCAAAAGTACTTCCATTTTTATGAAAACATTAAAAAAGACTGTTCTAACTCACTAATTTTACTCTTTCAATGAAGCGTGGTGTGATTTTTGATGAGTAGACCAAAGCTGAGGAAAGCACATATCTCTTTTTACATCTTTTTCAAAATACCATGATCTCAAAGGATTCAATCAGGGTCACTCTGAATATTGGAGACTATACATGGCACAGGTTGTATTGATACATCCATATGAGTAGAGTTTAGCTTATCTCTCAGTTGCTTGATAATGGATTTAATCTTCCTGTCAGGGTACAATGTTATGATTTAGAGCCTGGGCTATAATGGAAGGCACACCAGACAGGTGACCTTGTGCAAGGGACTTGCTGTGCTAATTGTCAATTCACTCATCTATAGAATGCATGAGGATACTTATTTCATAGGGTGGTAAAAAGGTTAAATAAAACATAGCATTTAAACAGGGTCCAAACAGTGATAGTAAGCCCTGACATTTGGGTCCTTTTGTCTGTTTTGTTTACTAAAATCAGTAAAATGTACTACCTTAATTTTCAACAGGAAATAAAATAAAAACAGAAGAAGTTGATTCAAAGAGTGTTTCAACAATTTACACTTAATTTAAGCTGGGGGCTTGGAGGGTGTGAAGTGGACAATAAGTTACATTTTAAACTAGAGTTTTCATCTATTCTAATGAATAATAGAGAAGCAAATCTGACTTATTAAGTAGATAGGATTTGGTATATTAAGACATTTTTCTGTGATTACTCGAGGACCTTAAGTAGATGGCCTTAAATTTTTTCCCTTGTTAATTTATCCTTTATTAAATGTATTGAGGAAACACTTATTAATGAATGTGTGGAAGAGCACAGAGCACAGAGCACAGAGCACACACACACACACTTGGATTTCTCTGAACATTTACATTTACAATAACAATATTTTCTCAATTACAGTAAGTGTGGCAGAGACCGCTAATTGCCCCCAAGATCCATTTGTCTCTTCATCTCTTTAGTTAGAGAAAATCTACCCTCAAAATTAAGTGAGGCTCATGGCCACCCAGCCTTTCCAGGCCCTTTTTATAGCCATATGTGACCAGGTGACTCACTTCTTGCCATTTAAATGGGAACACAAGTGGTGTACATAACTTCTGGTCGTGTCCTTGGAAAGAAAGCTGCTTGCCTCCATTTCTTTTCTCCCTTCCCACAGGCTGGATTTAGGATAGTGACCCTACTTCAACCATATAAACAAAGTTATAATCCGAGGAATTTGCAAACAGAAGGAGCAACACAGAAGGAACGTAGGTCCTTGGATGACACTGAAGACAAGAGGCATTCACCTGCCTACTCCATGGACTGTAATGTGGAAAAAATGACCTATAGTTTTTGAGCCATTCCATTTATGTTTTTGTCTTTATTTTGTTTGCAGCAACTTACCTGAATCCTAACTAACACAGGTAATCGCATCCAACCTAGGGGAAGGGCCCTTGCTGTGAATGACTAATCAATATTTATAGCTTCAAAGACTTGACCTGCTTTAAGGTGCAAATAGCTCTGGTCAATCTTGGTGACTTGCAACAGAAGGCAGTTAATGAGATAAACAAAAGATAATTTTCAAAGAAAATTTTCTTTAGGAGGAAAACGTTATAGCATTATTTATCCTTTATCTTTTATTGGTAGGGGAACAAATAAATGAAGGAAGAAAAACTGAGAGCTGTACAAATAGAAACTGCTTGCCGATGCTGTCCTGGCTTTTGTGGTAAGAATGTCTTTTAGAGACACTGGGACAAAAAGCAATACTAAAAAATCTAATATGTGTGCAATTCTTTGATATCAAAAATCACTGAATGGTTCTTTTCTAAATTTCTAACTCCCTATTTTGCAGACATCATTTGCCAGCCAGTAGAAACACAGTATTAGTCCACATAGTAGTATTAAAAAAACTTCAAGCTAGGATAAGAAATATGTGTCTTTGAGCTGTCTAGACTGAGCCTGGTATGTGACATGTTATGATAATAATGGTAATGCTAATAGTAGTAATGATATTATAGGAATAACAGAGGAGTCCTTTCATCTCGAAAGCATAGGTCTAACTTACTCTCTGTATCTCAAAAGTTTAACATCATTTTTCTAGTCAGGTAATAGATTGGTTTCGCACCAAGGTAATGGTTCCTCTTAGTTCCCTCTATAATGTGCAGTTGGGAGACACTTGACTCTTCCCCCAGCTGGGAGGATCATGTGAAACTAACTGGCCTGCATTTAGTTTTAGCAGAGAAAAAAAATCTAAATGATGGAACTAATCATTCAAACTGTAAAAAGTACATATGCAGAATTACTAGTGTTTACTTGATTTTCCTGCCAACCATCATTATGATACCTCATAAGAAGTTAAGAAAAGGAATATCATTTGTACTTAGATCATTGGATTCACACTAATGCTTAGTTACCAATTAATGACTTTGTGAAAAATATTCCCAAAAGACAGTATACTTTTCCTATGTAACACCACTGAACAAATCACAGCCATATGTGTCCTTTGGTGTATCTGTGGCCTGAGAATTATTTAAGGGCCGAATTTATATCCTATTCTTTAATTACCAAGTGATCTTCCTTCCCTGATTAAACAGATACTCCGAGCAACAACTCACAAATGATGTTCTTAAATGACACTAAAAGTCTCAGGCAAGATCTGATTGAACTGTTGCTGAATCCTTGCTTACAGAGTTTTTTCTTTATAACATCTGAATTAGTTTCATGGCTGAAACTATAATTGGCCTCTCAAATGTGGTAGTGAGAGATCTGGCTCAGTGACAGAAAGACCAAATTCAGTAAATGAGGGAAAATAACAACCTAGAGAATAATGACTGAAAGAAGAACATTAATACTAAATAATGAAGAAGAATGTAAACAGATAAGAGACTTAGAAAGCCCCAGATCTTTAAAAGGCTGAAAGAGGGAGGGCAAAGATAAAAAATGATAAGACCTGTCAAGAAGAACAAAGTCAATGTGTGTACATTATTCAGTTTAAGGAATTAGAGTCACAAGGTCAAGTGTGGGTAACAGTAAATATGAATGATGAGGAATAAAATAAGTAAAAAGCAAGCTAGTTTCATAAATCAATTCCACAGCAACTTAGCTGGGGGGAGGTGAAAGGAAAATGGAGGATAACCCATTGGAGCCTGTTGAAATGTCAAGATCTATTACCAATTACTAAATATCAATGTGTTCATGCAAAATCCCAGTGTTCAGGGTCATAAAACAGTGCATTCCATGGACCAGTGGGGATTATCTAATTTGCACTTTGAAGTGCACTTAAACAAAACAAGGGAAAACATGGGCATTTGTAGCAAGAGGAAAACATACATTAGAAGGCAAGTAGAATGAAAGAATGTATAAGCCCCCATCTCAGCCTATTATCCCAGGATGGTCTCTGAGCCCACCTTGGAGGGGACCCCATTTCTGCTGCTTTGGCTGTACAATGCCAAGGAAGAAGCTGCTATAAAAGAAAAGCAAAGGGGGAGGTCTGGAATGAAGATTTGGGCAAGAGTCCATACACCAAGGTTAAGGGCCAGAACTCCTGCTCTTTGCGCTCTCCCACTGGGAGCTGTACAGGCAGGAGAAACAGGGATGGGCCCCTTGGGGAAGAAGGGGACACTAGAGTTGGCCACTAACAACAGATTAAAGCCCAATGTAAACAGTGTGCTGGACACATGTGGGTTGTAGAGAGAGTGGTGATGAATAAGCCTGTATCCAGGCAAGGACTTCAAACAGGAGGAGGCTGAGCGATGATGAAAATGATTCACTGCCCTCAGAAATGACTCATGAGAGGAACAGAATGTGAAGAAAACAAAGAAGAAGTGTCCACATTTATCAAAGCACTTGACAAAGGATGGGGGATGCACAATTAGGGAGAGCAAATCATTGGAACAGAGTAAAGACAAGGAGAGAGGCCATAGGCAGTCTGAAAAGAAGAAATCCAGGGATACAAGGACAGCAGTACAACAGAGTGGATTAATCCACTCTCACTGAATTGTGGTCAACACAAATTAATCTTGCAGTCCAGTTGATTTAACACTGAACTGGACTGTAAGGTTCAGGGAATGCTGATTCTGTTTGACTAGCATTGGCCTCTACCTATTTTGTGAACATCTCCACTCTCAGGCTCTTTCTCCCTTTAGGTAGGGCTGATCTCCAGCAGGTATGCTCTGATAGAGCCTAACCAAGTATATGCCAATGCCATACCTGACTGGGTAGTGTTTATATAATACTCATTGCTATATACTTTATCATTTCTGCCTTCAAGTATTCAGAGAACATTTTGAACCCATTTGAACTAAACCTTTTTAAATGACCTAATTGATACCTGTGTTTTGGACTAACTATTCTAATTTGTTATCTTTTTTTTTTTTATCTCTCTCTTTCTCTCTCTCTCTTTTTTTTGGTATTGCCCAATCTTTCTAAATCACTCCTTGTACTATGTCTTCCATGTCTCTGAGTGACTAGAGAGAGCAGAGCTTGTAACTGAACATGAAACATGAATAAGGGGGAAAAATCCAAAACAGACATTGGTTGTGTTGTTACTGAGGCTTCAGGATGGGTTTGTTACTGCACTGCATAACCTAGCTTACACTGATGGATACATTCTCTTTAAGCTAACGTTGTATAATGGGTATTATAAGTCTGGACCTATAGCCTTCAGTTTTATTCACAAAGAACTATCCATAGAATTAGCACCATATATGATTCTGTATGCATATTATAGATAAACCCTAGATCAGATAGCAGATTTTCCCCAGTTGTGCATTTAATAATTAAATGAATGTTTGTGGACTAAATGAATAAATGAATGAAAATGACAATAAAATGGTACCAGGAATCTCTGAAATCTAGCAAAATTATTTATAGAATTCTCCCAGCATTTTATAATTGGAAGGGACTCTAAACACAGCTAGTCCAGTCTCCCACAACATCCCTTCCATGGGTGAGTCCGACCTCCCTAAATATTTCTAGTATCAAGGAGCTCACCACCTTATAGGATAGCCTTGTTTTGCATATGGTGAGTTCTGACCTTAACACGCATCTGCTTTATTTAACTCCTGCAATCTGTCTCCACTTAAATGGAATCCTCAGACAGAATTAATGAACATTTTGTGTTGAGTTTTATACTCAACCGTGTCGCCAGTTTCCTTTCTCCATTGACCTAGGGTCCCACACTGAGGCATGATTGGTCTCTCTCAGCACTATGGTTCCCCATTAGAACTTCCACTTCTCACCTTCTCCAGCCTTTAGTCAAATACACATTTCTGGAGTTATATTTGAAATGACTGTAATAAGCAATCTGAACACTTTAACATAGGCTTCTTGGGGAAATGTCTAGCCCAGGGAAGTTTTTCCTGATATGGACCGACATACCTTAACAGGTAAGAGAGAAAGATATTCGGGGCCAGATAGAAGCTGTTTGGAGCTCTAATCTTACTATGCAGACAGCTCTGTGTTGTACATTCGTATAGAGTTTGTTTCCTTTGTCTTACTTTGTCCTGACCTTTCACTAGGTGGAAGATAAGAGCATTTTACTCCCTTGCTTAGCTCCAAATTCTCAGGCATTTATATTTTGAACATATTTAAATTTCTATCTAGAGCTTTTAAGACTCCCTATTAAATATTAAGACCATAAAACAGAAAATGAGTTTTCTTAATTTTGAGAATTGCACAACTGGTACATCTTAAAACTGTATGCACGCATGCCCACGTGTGTGATGGGGGTTGTGTGTTTTCTGTGAGGAACAGTTGTAATGGAGGTTTAGTGGGAAGAGTCTGAGTATTGGAGTCACAAGGCCCAAGGTTTGAACCGTAGCATATGAACCTTTGAGGAAGTCACTACTTAGAGTTTCGATTTCCTCATCTGTACAGTGGGTCTAATGATATCACATTCTAGGATGGTTTTGAAACTCAAATACTCCTGGCACAAGAGGGGCACAAAGTCAATATTTATTTCCTTTTTCTAGCCAAGAGGAACCTTTGTGGGAAAGCTTTCTCATTGTAAATCACTAATTTTCTTTAAGAATAGATCTTCATTGTTCAATTAAGCTGACAAGAAGAGTAAACACATACTTTGCCTGAGATAAGTATGTAACACATATGTAGATCTGGAAAGGGCTTTCTGTCAAAAACCATCTTAAATTAGCATGGTTAAGCCCTTGTGTTGTTAACAAGTAGAATGGCAACCATGCCCGTTCCATGCACTTTGCCACTACACTGCCCTGGTTTGACTCACAAGCATGACTCAACTTTGACTTAGGAGTCTGATTGACTTCTGGAGATAGGTCAGATTCATTTCAGCATCACCCTTGAGATACTTTGCAGCCAACTGAGTTCATTCCATGTGACTCTGAAAACCACTGAAGTCACTGCAGCAGCTGAGATCATCCTTTACCAAGAGATCTGTATTCCAAAGGGCAGTTGTGGATTATCAGGCTGGTTCTATTGTAGACTTATTCCCTTTCCACCTACCTTTACTTATGCTGTTTATCTTACCTCTAAAATACACTTTCATCTTGACTTAACAGGAACAACTTTTTAAAAGCCTGTCTGAGATTTCTTTACCTCATGATAAACGTGGCCATCTTCAAAATTACTCTTCTAGCCTGCAGATCTGTCTGCAGAAATTGGGTTGGGTTTGTGAGTTGATCTTCCATTTATTTGTGTCACTTCCTATTTTTTATTAGTCTTGTTTTCTTAAATACTGTACATTGGATCATCTAGGAGGTAAAGGACCATTTATTTGCTGCTTCTATAAGTTTCCTTGATGTTGAACACTATATATACACACATATACATATATATAATGTATATATGTAGTACATACACATATATATATGCAACATACAATATAAACAATAAGATTAATTTGCTGACTGATTTTTATGGAATTATTTGCCAATTTCTTGTCTTCATTTAAAATTCTACCCAGGATTCCTTCATTTGTTCAATAATTAGTTAATTCATCCGTTTGTTTATTCAATAAATAATTGTTATGCCCATTTAGTTCTGAGCAGTGATATATGCCCTTGGGGCAACATAAAGTGATTGCTATAAATTCTTACCTCAAGAGGATACAGTCTTGTTGGGAGAAATGAACAATTGTGATAAGTAATATAAGAACCATGGTGGCATAAAGGGGTTAGTCATTAACGTTTAAAAAGGTCAGAGAAAAAGTCATAAAGAAGGTAGCACTAAGGAAGGGTCCCCATTTATGAATGTAAATTTTTCATACAAGCAATATCAGGGGGTTGCATTTCAGGCAGGGAGAACAAAATATGCAGTAGTAAAGTGTGTTCAACCATGGAGCACAGGAGGCAAGTAACAATGGTGGGAAATAAGATTAGTGAGGTAGGCGGGCCAGAACCATGAAGAATCCTGGAAGCCACATAAAGCAGCTGGGACTGATTGTTTTGAACAGAAGCACGTTATCAATGGCTTGAGTAAGAGAGACAGGACTTGCTTTCCTCTTACTGGGTCACCTTTTGTTCACTTGCATCGTCAGCTGAATTAAACTTGTTCTAATATTAAGTTTGACACTTGTGCACTGGCTGGGCAATCTACATGTTTTTTTTTTTTTTCCAGAGGAAAACTGTCTAATAGCTGGCCTGATGATAGCCTTTCAGGGAAACAGTCAGCATTGGAATAGGAAATTCTGTTTTACATGTTCATTGTTTAAGTCCCTCCACTAGACCCACAAGCTGCAAGAGAGAAAGATCTTGTCTCTTTTGTTTACCCTTGTATCCCAGCATCTAGATCAGTGCTGGCTCACAAAAGAAACTAGTATTTGTTGAGTAAATGAATGAATAATAACAGATTATTAAAAAAGAGACAAAAACTGATAGAACTGCAGAAAGAAATAGATGATTCTACTGTTATAGTTGGAGACTTTAACACCCTCCATTAAAAATGAACAGATCCAGCAGGCAGAAAATCAGTAAGACATAGTTGAACTCAATGGCACCACCAATCAACAAGATATAATTGACAGCCATAGGCTACTTCATCCAACAAAAGCAGATTACATATTCTTCTCAGGCTCACGTGGAACATTCTCCAAGACAGACCACATCCTAAGCTATAAAATACACCTTAACAAATTTAAAAGAATAGAAATCATACAATGTCAGCTCTCAGACTACAACGGAATTACACTAGAAACTCATAACAGGAAGTAAATTAATGAGTTTAGGAGTAGACCTGAGTCAAGATCAGATCATTTTGCAGAAGTACCTTTTTTATCAAGCAAGAATTTGGGGTTGTTTGCTGGAAATATCTTTGAATTACAGTTTATCTTGAACAGGTAGCAAATCTGGTTTTGGTACCTTTTCAACACCCTGTTTAATTGCCAAATATAGGGTAGTTGGCAGTTTCTCATCTGTCTATAGGCCCTGTCTATGGGGAGTAAAAGAAGTCCCCAAGGAAGTTGACCTTGGTATCTACTTCAACTGTATTTCTTCTTCCCATATCTCCACTGATGGCCAAACTGGTGCTATGAGAGCAATTAAACTTATGTGGCTGTTTCTGCCTCATTTTTCCTTGACAGAAATATTTTTTCTTTTGTTATTTATTCTTTTGTCCAAATGAACATTTTTAATTTCTTCAGATAATGCAAATAAAGTCACTAGGTCCAAGATTATAAGCCACAGAGGTTTCTCTCAACATAACTACTTTTAGAAGTACTTAAGTAGACTTGATTTCAAAAATTGTAAAGATTGTCAAAAATATTTGAGTCAGATTGTAGTTAGAACTGCTAAACTGCTAATTGAACAGCTCGTCAGGAGTGAGAAGTGGGGGAAACAGAATGAATCCAACTATTAGAAGTCTTCATTGCCAGATGTCCCTTTTGTGACATGGAATAACTTTGAGTTACAAGAAGAGAATCTCTGTGAGCCTGGCTGTGGTTGTCCAAAACTTATCTGAATATTATTCCTTTTGCTTCTTCCTCAGTCTGTCCCATATCCTATCCCACCCCCAGATGCTTGACTTTTCTGACCTCACTCTTCCCTCCCCGTCTTTGTTTTTTATCTTTTCCCATTGTTGATTAACCTCAACTTCTTAAACATTGTTTATGCCAATTTGGTCCCCAAATATCTATTTAGTCACCCAATGAATATTTACCAATCCAGATTAGTCATTTTTTAAATTTGTCTACAAATTCTGTTCAATATCTGGTATAGTGGCACTCTATAAACCTGAAAACAAACAAATTAAACACATAAAATCCCACAAATGCTTTGTATTATTGATTATAAAATTGATATAAATTGATTATATCTGCTGGGCTTTTGACTAGTCTTATAGAGGTGCTGACAGAGGGCCTGGCAGGAACGAGGGAAAAAGGTAATAATCAAAGTCAGCCACATCATCTGAGAGTCCCTGATAGACTGCTCTTTGTTAATCTGGAAGGCAATTAATCTGGATTCCCCATTCTCTTTTCTCTCTGAACCATTTGACTCACCTTACTTTATACACATATTTTAATTCTGAGATTACTTTGTCAAAAGATAGGTACCCATGACTTCCTATTTGATTACTAATCTCTTCTTAGTAATCTTGACGTTAATAAAGACACTCTGAAGATTTTGGAACACTTTCTAGAATACTCTTAGCTTATCTTAATATAAAGCAACTTGTAAAATTGCCAATATATACACCTTGATTTGCCATTTCAAAAGTGAGCAAATGTTTTGCTTCACCACCTGTTGCTGTCAATCAAAGTCACAGTTTTGAAAGAAGCATGATTGGCGTAAAAATGCAGCCCATGACAAGATTTTATCTTTAGAACAAGTTTATCTTTACCCTTCTGCAAGAATTTACAACTGTGTGTTTTTTAGTACCTTGTTATAATCAATTAAAGCAACCATTAAATAAAATTTTTCTTTCCATGCCATTATTCTTCCACATTATGGAAAATATGGAGTTTACAAAGAAGAAGAAAGGAGAGTAGGGGAAGGATGAAAAGGAGAAGAAGAGCATGATATGAATTTTTGATAATCCTACCACCTAGGAAACAATTGTTAACATTTGACTCATTACATTTCCGACATTTCCTTTACACATTTTCCCAAGCTCTGCCTCCTCATTAAATCAGATGTTCACTTTCCTGAGTGTCTTTGCATATGGTTTTGTCTTACATTTTTCAGAAGTCCTGAGATTATGTGATGTAGCTCCTCACTTCTTTCTACCCTGAACAGCTATGTATTAATGCAGTGTTTTCATATGCATCACTGCTCAAAGCCCTATAGCAGACTGACCTTCCACCTGTGGCGACAGTCCCATCCTTGTGCTAGCTTTCCTACCCTTTATCACCAGAGAAAGTGAGTGACAGCACCCTCTTTTTGCATCTTCTACCCCTAAATACTCTAATTTCTCTCTGTATAAAAGCACATCCTCATCCTTAAAACCAAAAACACAAAAACAAAACAAGAAGAAGTACCCTTCAAGCTCATCTTTCAAGTGGCTAATACTTTTAGGTCTTTCGACCACCCCTGCTTCCATACTTCTCAATTACTTCTAGCAATTAGCTTCTACCATCACTCCTCTATGACAAGTATGTGTTCAAAAGATTCCAGTGATCTTTTCTCAATATCTTTTTCTTCCCACATAAGCACCTTTTCAATGCTTTTTCTGCCTTGGGCTTCAAGGTGCCTGTATTCTCTTGACTCTTCATATTATTTGAACTTTCCTTTTGTTGTCATTTTAGGATTCCTCCACTTATTCCTGCTCTCTGGTTGAATTTGTTTCCAAAAGTTTTGCATCTGCTTTATTCTGTCTCTAAAACTTTTTTTTTTTTTTTTTTTTTGGTGAATTATATTCAATTACAATTCTTCTTTTCTCAGAAAGCAATGACCTCTCAAGTCTATTTCTCCAGTTCTTGCCTCTCTTTTAAGTTCCTCTGTAAATCATAGAACATGATACACTTCTGCATGTATAGCAACTAACTTATTGTCAGTTGTCTAGATTTATCCTTCTTGTGAGTTTTTATACTCCTTGTTACATTTACTCTTAGTACTACTAACACTACTACCATTCACTAAGTAATTGATTTATGCTATCAGATGCCTTATAAACATTATTTCAATTATTCCTTACAATGTATGTAGTAAAAATTACCTCATTTTATACACAGGAAAACAGAAGTTCAGTTAGTTCAGAAAACTTGTCCAAAATCACAACTAGTAGCAGAGCTGGGATTTCCACATAGCTCTATCTGGGTTTAGAGTCTGGTTCAGTTGTCTATTGCTGCACGACAAGCTACCTCAAAACTTGGTGACTTAAAAAAAATGATTTGTATGGAACTTCTAGAATGGCAGAATAAAGAGCTTAGAATGATAGTTATAAAAATAATCATTTAAAGCATCTGGAAATTATTCCAAGGGCATATAGCAAATGGAGAAATCTTTATTAAAGAAAATCTACCAAAGCTCAATAGGAATAATGAGAGTTTGTGACATTTGAGCCATGAACTGTTTTCTTACCCCTATCCAGTTCTTTGTTCTCCAAACTCTATCCCAGGAACTCTACTCCAGACAGAAGTTACCAAAAATACAGGGGCTCCCTCTCTGTATCCTCACTTCCAGTTTGAGGTAGGTTTCACTCTGATAAGGGTGAGCTGCTGGTGTTTCTCATATGCCAACCCAGCCCCATATTACAGACACTCTAGTCCAGTCAAATGCAGCCAACAAGATGGACTCTCCTCTCTCCTACCCAGTGATCACTTGTAGGGCAGAAACTCTAGTCCATGTACAGCAAACCAAAAATACTAGGGTCTAAATTGCTTCCCAGCCCAGTTTGCATATAAGATAGAGGTTCCATGCCAAGGAAGGGTGAGCCAAGAAGACAAAGGTCTGCCAGTGGCCACTTGTTCAGTGAGAGTGCCACTCTGGGAAAAGCAGATATTTACCACCAGCTTTAGTGCAATGGTACAGGAGTTCTGCCCAGAGGAAAAGAAAGGCTATAAGGGCAAAGATTCCTACAGTTCTGCCAAAAGGAATGACTTTTATTTGGAACACAGCATGGAGAACTCCACGCCTAAGGGCAATGTCAAAAACAATAGCGATTTTGGTGGTGAGCAAATAAGAGGAGGTTGTTAGTTTCTTGATAAAATCAAAATGTCAGACCACCATAAAATTTAAAGAGAGGACCAGAGAATTTGAGTGACAGTAATGAAGAGCCCTTGTGAGTTCACATTCAAGTATGAGGCTTGAGAAGACTTTGTGCATGTGACAGGGTGCACTCTCACAGGACCAATCCAGCAGGATGTAGTACACATTTTAAAGCATTCCCCAAACCCCACACAGACCCATTCACACAGGGTGGAAGCCCCATGGGTGCAAGGGGCTTAAACATAACTTCTGATTGAACACAGATTGAACAACAAACTACTGTGACGTGGGAGTAACTAATACAAAGTCAGATTTTTTTTAAAAAAATCACAGTAATTTCTGGCACTCTGGAAGAACGTATGTATGCTCATGACTGCACATTCTCAAAAATTCTAAGGAAGGAAAAGTTCAAGCTACTAATTTCTGGCTGAATAGGGAAAAATATATAAACTCCCTGAAATTTAATAGCAGCCTCCAAGCCATACACATATATAGTGGTAAAGGGTAAACTTCTAATTAGTTGAGGGGCATAAGCATAACCGCTTAGTAATAAGTGGCTTATGCCAACTCAGGGACAATCTCTAAGTAGCCAAGATAAAAGATAAAAATAAAAGAAAGAAAAGATCAGGAAAATAATAGGCTGCACAGAATTACTTCAGCTAAGTTATTTTAAAAATAACCAAAATGACCAAATGAACAATAATGACCCTGGCTGGGGATGGGGAGACTCAGTATCCAGAGTTATATCCAGTTTTCAACAAAAAATTATGAGACATTTAAAGATGTAGTAACGTGTCACCCATACTCAGGGAAAATAAACAACAGGTAATAGAAAGTACTCTCACAGGGCCCTAGATAGTGAACTTAGAAGATGAAGACTTCAAAGCAGCAGTTATAAATATGTTTAAAGAAACAAATAAGATCCTGATTAAAAAACAAAAGGAAAGTATGATGATGTCTCATAAATAGAGAATAGCAATAAAAACGATAGAAATTATAAAAAGAACAAAATGAAAATTCTTGAGTCGAAAAGTAAAATAACCAAAGTGAGTAATTTACTAGTGGGGCCTAACAACAGATTTGAGCTGTCAGAAGAAAGAATCAGCAAACTTAAAGATAAGTCAATAGAGATTATGGAAGCTGAAACTGAGAGAAAAAAATGAATGAAAATAATGAACAGAACTCAGAAAACTGTGGAACAACATTAGGCACACAAACATACATTTAATAGGAGTACCAGTAACACAGAGAGAGAAAGGGACAGAAACATTATTTAAAGGAATAATGGCTGAAAACTTCCAAAATTTGGTGAAAAACATCGGTCTATACAACCAAGAAGTTAAATGAACTCTCAACAAGTTAAAAGCAAAGAGATCTACACACAGAAAAATCATAACAAAAACATTTAAAATCAAAGATAAAAATAACATTTTAAAAGTAGCAAGAGAAAAACAATGTTTCATGTCAATGAGAAAAAGAGCTGACTTCTCAATGAAAGCAATTCAGGCCAGAGGAAGTGAAATGACATATTCTAAGCATTGAAAGAAAAAGAATGCCAACTAAACATCTTATATCAAGCAAAATGCCTTTAAAATAGAACAGTGAAATAAAAATATTCAAAGATAAACAATACTAAGAGAATTCATTGCTAGCAGACTTCCCTTACAAGAAATACTTACAGATATTATTCAGGCTAAAAGCAAGTGACACCAGGCAGTAATATACACCTATATGAAAAAACAAAGAGTGCTAATAAAAGTAATTATGTATGTAATTGTGAGAGACAACATAATTGTGCATTTCATGTCTTCTTTTAACTGATTTAAGTCATAATTGCATTAAACAATATGTATATAATTTTTTTGTTGGGCCAGTAACATATAGAAATTTAATATATTTGACAATAACAACACAAAGGAGTCAGGTGGGAGCAAAGCTGTGTTGGAGCAAAGAAATAGTATTAGATGGTAACCCAAATCCACAGAAAGAAAAAAAGAGAACCAGAAAGAGTAAATAAAAGTTAATATAGCAAACTTTCTAAACACACACTTATTCTTTCTGTCACCTACTTTAAAAGGTGTAAGATTATATAAAGTAACAACTATATCAACATATTGCTGAGTTTATAAAATGTAAACATAGTAGGTATAAGAATGCATAGCTTAAAAAGTTGAGGAGGAGGGAAGATAGCTATATGAGAGTAAAGTTTCCATATTTCACTAGACCTAAGGCAGTATAAATCTGAAGCAGACTCTGATGAGCTAAGCTGTATATTGTAAACTGTAGATCAAAATTTAAAACTTTCATGCTTCTAATGAAAACATCTAGAGAGTGAAAAGGTAATCCATGGAATAGAAGAAAATATTTTCAAATTATATTTCTGATAAGAAACTTGTATTCAGACCATATAAAGAACTTTTACAACTCAACAATACAGAAACAAATAACCCAACTGAAAAAATGGGGAAAGTATCTGAATACATAATTCTTCAAAGAAGAGAGACAAATGGCTAATAAACATTGAATAGATGCTCAACATCAATAACCATTAGAAAAATGCACTTTGAAACCACAATGAGATACTATTTTGTACTCAGTAAGATTACTATAATCAAAAGAACAAGTGAAAAAATTGTTGACAAGGTTATGGAGAAATTAGTACATTCATACATTGATGGAGCGAATATAAAATGGTAAAGCCACTTTAAGAAACTGGCATTTTTTCAAAATGTTAAACATAAAGTTACCATATGATCCAACAATTCCACTCTTGAGTATATACTCAAAATACATTAAAATTTGTCATGCAAAATTTTGTACATGAATGTTCATAGAAGTAATTTTTTATAATAGTCGAAAGATGGAAACAATAAAAATGTCCATCAACTAATGAATAGATAAATAAATTGTGGTCTATCTGTAGAATAGAGTATTATTATGCATTAAAATAAAAGAAGTGCTTATAGTTACTTCAACAAAAATGGATCTCAAGAACGTAATATGCCAAGCACTTTGGCTGACACATGTAACACCAGTGCTTTGGGAGGCTGAGGCAGGAAGATCACTTGAGGTCATTAGCTGAGCATGGTGGCACACATATATTGTCCTAGCTACTCAGGAAATTGAGGCAGGACATTTTCTTGATCCCAGGAGTTTGAGGCTTCAGTGAGTTATGATCGCAACATTGCACTCCAACCTGAGTGGCAGAGCAAGACTCTGTCTAAAAAAAAAAAAAAAAAAAAAAAAATAGAAAATTCAAACATTATGCCAAGTGATAGAAACCAGTCACAAACAACTAAATGTTACATGATTATTTTAAATTATATGTCCAGAATCTATTCAGAGTATATGTAGGTTAGTGGTTGCCAAGGGCTGGGGGATGGATAAAAATGGGGAGTGAGTGCTAATGTGCATGGAGTTTCTCTTTTGGTAGAATAAAACGGTTTTAAAATTAGATCATGCTGATGGGTACATAACTCTGTGAATTTAATGGTTAACTAAAAACCATTTAATTATATACTTTAGGTGGGCAAATTGTGTGGTATGTGAATTATACCTCAATAAGCTGTTTTAAAATGATTTGTCATTGTATAAGATTCTGTATGTTGGCTGGGTTCAGCTGAGTTTTTCTTCTGTTCCACACAGCATTGACTGCAGTTCTTTATGTAGCTGCAGCCATTTGGGTGCTCAGATTGGACTGGAGCATACAAGATGGTCATATACGTATGACTGACTGAAAGTGGTCCTGGTTGTTGGCCTAGCATCTCAGTTCTCCCCTGCTTGACCTCTGTCCTTCCAGTAGCCTAGATCAGCTCCTCACAGAGTAGTGACTGGGTCCCAAAATAGTGACCGTGGAAGCTTCCAGGCAGGTGCCCTTGAACAGGCAGAACATCACTCCTGCTATTTTCTATTGCTCAAAACAAGTCCAACTCAAATTCAAAGGGAAGTGGAATAGATTTCATGTACTGATGGGAGTAGCAGGATGTGTTTAAGAAATGGGAAGAACTGTTGGTGACCATCTTTGAGACAATCTCTCACAGAGCTCTTAACCACTCAGCAGCAACATGTGAAATCTATCAATGAAGATAGATAAACATCTTAGTGAATGCCAATATCAATAGACAACATTCCTAACTTGAAGGATTCTTATTCTGATAATTTTCTGAGCTATTTTTGCAGCTAGACATCACATACATAGGAAAAATTCTACTGCTGTGCAGTCACATTACGATATGGACATTTCTGTAAGCTGTTCTAAGACCTTTCCTAGGCTCTTTCTATATTCCTTGGGAAAGGAACTCTGTGCTCTAGGATCTCAAACCCTTATCAGAGAATAATATCATCTCACATTGACGGAGGGAAGGGAGACACTCAAAAAGGGAGAAGGGGATAGTTGAGAAAACTCCAGTCCTTTGATATGAAACCATCAATCTCCCTTAGACTATCTGTAGTTAACACTGTGGTGCATCTCCCCAGATTCTCTCTTATTTCAGGGCATGCATCATTTTCCCAGGTGCTGAGAATGTTGACTGCTGATGGTTCACAGCTGCATTCCTCTCAAAGAATTTCCTCAGCTGAAGGTAACTCCCTCACTTTTCTTGCCACCCTGTCTTATGGTATTGAATCCCCCTCACTTGATGGTAGAATAAAGGAAGAGAAGAGCAAAGAGTTCAGAATGACTGAAGGGATGTGTCAGTGGCTTGAGCCATGCCAAGCAGCTGAAGTGTTATCCTCCAAGTCATTGAGAGCCACTGAGTGACTTTAAGCAGGAAAGCGGCAGGACCATACCCACCTTGTTGAAGGACTCTTATGGTGATGGTGTGGAATATGAACTGAGAGTAATGGTGGAGATAAAAGTGGGAGCAGCCAGTGTGAAAATGAATACCTAACCTACAACATTACCTGTGAGGTAGATAGAAATATATGATTCAAATAGCATTTCTGAACCAATATGTAGAGGATTTAATAATCAATTGAATGTTTGGACTGGGGAAAATAGCAGATGATCTTGGACAGTGGTGTGCTGGTAAATTTTTAACTGGCTCTCTGGAAAAAAAAGCACATGTATGCCTATATACATGTCATTACATAGATTTATTATAAATTTTACTGATTTAAAGCATGTGTGGTATATGATTTATAAATAATGAAAATGCAATATTTTCATTAGAAATTCCATAGCCAATTGATTCTCACAGAATGCTTTTATTAATTTTTGCTGAGCTCCTGTTCTGTGGCCAACCTGTGATTGCAATTCAACCATGATTAGACAAATGAAGTTGCATCCTAATCTTTACCCAAAAAAATTATTTTCACTAAATCTGACAGATAGCCTATTGTCAAACTATTCTGACTTCCATACAAATTACTATTCATTTAATTGAAACATCTTTTTGCTTCATCACTAGCCATTACTCACTTTTAGTGTAACTTGATTTATTGACTCATTCTCCATATCACTTTCTTAGGCCTAAAAAATGAACAAAACAAACATCAAGCCCAGATTTCTGGCATAGCCAATTTTCATGGTGGAAATGCTCCCACTGTGGCTGATTTAAAGCTGCCCTTGTCATGCTGTTAAGCAGAGAATTCTGAAGAAATGTACACTAAAGCCTCATTAGATAATATTCCCAACATCTTGGTACAAAATAAATTCAAGATCATAGAAAAAAGTAAAATCATTAGGAAATGGTAATTTTAAGAGTTTACTACCTTTGATTTTAATACAATTTATAAAATTATAATTTTATATAACTTTTAATAATGACTGTGTTTAACAATTGGTTTGAAAAATTCTGCATTTAAAAATAGGCTTTTCTGAGATCGTATGAGCTAGCTCCAGCACACCACTCTTCCCAGGTGCTCTGGATTTGACACCTGAAAATTAAGGATGAAAGATGTACACCTTGGATTAGATTTAAAACAACATCGGAAAAGCCGTTAATTTTTAAAAAATATGTGTAGTATTATTGGATTCAGGTCATGTACCAATACCAACAACAACAACAAAAACTATTAGCTTAAACAGCATAGTTCCTCTCTCAGGTAAGAGAATCTAGAGGGAGGCTGTCCAGGCTGCTGTAGTGTAATACCTACATGGTAGCAAAGGCCTAGATTCTTTTCATCTTTATGTTTTACCACTTTATGGTCCAAGATGGCTGCCTGAGCTCCAGTTAGCATATCTACTTTGCAGTCAGCAGAAAGGAGAAAATAGGTGAAGAAAAGGCAATTCCCTTAATTTAAGACACTTTTAGGAGTTAGCAGAAATATTTCCATTTAAATATCTTTGGCCAAAGCATAGTCACATGGCACTTCTAGATCATGGAATATTAGAGAATCCAGTTTTTTAGCTAGATAGCAATGTCCAGCTATGTGTCAAGGTCCATACTACTCAGGATAAACAAATGAATATTGGGAAGCTACTTGCAGTCTCTATGTCAAAGTCTTAGGTGCAAGTCATCATTTTTTTCATCTCAGTTCATCAATGGGAAATAAAACCCCAGAATTTATGTTAAAATTGCCACATTGAGAGAAAAAACATTTTAGTAACTAGTGTATCCTGCTCTAGTCCAGCCTGGTCTGCTATCATTCTACCTGGCATGGGCTGTGCCCCAAATAGACTGGAGACATTTTCTCCTCATTATCACCTTGTTAAGCTGCATGTCTCAACCCCCTGCCTCTGAGGCATGTTCTGGGATCTTAACGAGGTGATAATGAGGAGAAAAATGATGTGGCAGTCCTTGGTCTGGTCTAGTCTTCATAGTTCAGAAGAGACCAGAGCTTTAATTAAAAATAGTTGCTTTAATATAAAACTTTCAGATGTATATTTTGAGATCTCTGAATAGAAGGAAACAAAGGGAAATGTGCGTTTCTATTAAGGTGTATTTGGGAGATGTCTTTTCCCTGTTAGTCCGACAAAAGAGGTACATTCTTCAAAAGAAATGAAGAATTACAAGTAAGTGCACAGAATCAGGTAGGTAAGGGTAAGGAAAATGGGAGGAGAAACAGACTTGAAGAAAAAGAAGTCCAGTTACACATCTTACACATAGAACATTTAGTTTTTTCCTGCATTTTCATGTGACCATTTGGTGCTCTGTTGACACATTCTCAATAGAAAAGTGTTTGTTTTACATGTTTGGCCCATTAGTGTCACTTCAACTTATTTTACAAACCAGATAATTCACTCAAAATGTAAAGGGTTTACATATTATTTGAGGAACATACTTCTCAGTGATTAATTTTCAGGGCTTGCTGTATTTATTTAAAATGTGACTTTGGATTATTAGCTAAATACAATGGATAAAAATCACCCCAAACATTTTTTATCACTAAAACATATTGAGTTTGCCACAGATAGTTTTATAGCACTCCAAGTGCTATTATAGAGCATCCATCTGCATCTCAACATTGCTGCACATTAGAATCTGCTTCAGAACTTTAAAAAACAATACCAATTCCTGGCCCTTTAAAAATAGGCCTTGATTTTATTGTTTGGAAGTGGGGCGTGGGTATCAGTATTTCTTAAGCTTCCTATGTGATTCTAATACACAAGTAAGGCTAAGAACAACTAATGTTTCTAGTCTTAGCCTGTCATCATTCAGAGAGGAAAGTGAAATCCAGACAAATGAAATGCTTTACCCAAGGTTAGGCATCTGATTACTAGTTTTCTGAGATTAGAATCCAGTCTCCTCATTTAAGTGTTCAGAAAAATACTTTGGGAACCAAAAGTAATTGGTACTGTTCTTCTGTATCCAAATTTTATCATTTACTGTTTTTGTTGTTGTTGTTGTTATTTAATCTACTAAAAGTCGTATTACAAGTAAGACAACAAATAGTACAAATACATGGTTCTGTGGTTTAGAGTGCCCAATATTCTGTTCTTTCTCCATCAATTTGGAATTTCTTTTAAGATATTCTGATTTTTCAAAAGAAGATCTGCCAAGTCTTGACTTTAGAAACACTGTTATTTAATAAAGCTCTTTGTAAATGATTCCAAAAATCCAAGAAAAATAAGTGAAAAATAAATAATAAGTGAAATAACCATAATACCCGAAAACAGTGAAACAAGGGGAAATATCAAAACAGTGTAAGTAGAAGTTAGGTATATCTTCCTTGAAACTTATAAAAATCTAGTTTGAAACTTATAAAAATCATGTTACCATAATAGTTTCTTGTTTTTATTCGTATTTTCTGCTTGTACTTCTGAGTTAAAAGTGACCTTATTTAGTCAAGCAGCTTCTATAATACCTAAAAACGATTTTAAAATCAACCGACTTCAACAACATTAAAGATAGGCACTGACCACTTCTGCTTGATGGGGAAATATATCAATAAATGCCTGCCTTGAAATGGTCTTTCTTTTCAAGAGGTCAAAACACTTTTCTAACATTTAGGTGTTCTCAATTTATCTCAATGAGATAATTTTAAATGAAAGAAGTGATTGCTGCCATGTTACACACAGTGACACTGAGCACTGCTCTGCACATAAAGCAAAGCCCTGGATCACAGCTTCAGAGCGATCAGTACTGTTTCCCAGTGGCTGTCTATCTTCATGACAAATTCTGACCACCCAACAGCCCATCTGGCTGTGGTGAATGCAGAGGGAAGAAGAGAAATGGCTGAAACCCGCTATGCTGACACACAGTCATGCCACAGTCCATTTGTTCATTTGTGCTTACAGTCTGAAGTAAATGTAGTTTAAGGAACTTTCCCCAAGACTGATTTTCCCTTAATGATAGATTTACTTCTTAACCTATTTGGCTAAATCGCACAACTGATTAAACTTTCATTGTGAAAAAGTCAAAACAACTTCACCTTGCGTTGTTGTCTGATCAGTTCCTCAGTGACACACACACCTCAATGTCACACAATCACTCTTCTTTACACACTCTCATCAAGGAAAAAAATAATCCCAGGACAGTGTTCTTCTGTCTGAAGCAAGCTATTTATCAACAGGAAACTGACAAGATTGTTAGTGCATGAAATGTTTTGCCAACGTCTGATCTTAATTTATTTTATTAACTTAGTTCCTAGTTTTCTAAAATTTTGATTAAAACTTAAGAAAGAGGAGTTCTATGACTTTGTTTTCAGTGGATATGGAAGTAAGGGATCACTTCTAAGTAAGTACTCTTACTTAGAAGAGTAACTCATGGTTGCCTTATTCTCAGAGAAACGTAAGAGTAAGGGTTATTTTAAGTAGTAAATTATCAAATAAAATTTTATGTTTTCTCTAATAATCATATTTTCCTCATGAAGGTGCTACATTACTTTTTATCCCTGAGCTTTCAATAACCAACTGTGAAAAAGGGAGTATAAAAATCACATCCTGGGTGGCAAATGAGGGCTTAAAAATTATTTCAAGGTAATACACATTGATGATCATGAACCTCCATGGAATACTGATTTTTCTAATTATGGTTTATACTTTATAATCAGGTTGGTTTTTATAATGAGCATAAACCAAATGTGACAGCCAAAATCAATATGAAAGATCTTCCTATTTAGCTTGAGTATAGAGAAACAGTTAGCTCTTTCAGAAACACTTTTCTATTAGAGAAAAATAAATTCACTATCATTTCACATCAGACAGAAAAATAAAATAAAAAGATTTAATTAAGGCAAATAACCAGATATTTAGATAGTCAATTACCCTAACAGGTGGAGTCCCCCAGTGGATGCAAACTAGAAGCCAGGACATACACTAACAAATGTGAATATTGTATAAGTTTCTCAAACCAATTTATTACACAACAGGTTATTTTGTTCCTTAAAAGATTGGGATTCAGGTGGCTGGCAAGATGGCCGAATAGGATGAGCTCTGGTCTGCAGCTCCCAGTGAGATCAACGCAGAAGGCAGGTGATTTCTGCATTTCCAACTGAGGTACCTGGCTCATTTCATCAGGACTGGCAAGCTGAAGCAGGGTGGGACATCGCCTCACCTGGGAAGCACAAGGGGTCGGGAAACTCCCTCCCCTAGCCGAGGGAAACCATGAGGGATGGTGCCATGAGGAACTGTGCTGTGAGGGACAGTGCCTTCTGGCCCAGATACTATGCTTTTCATACAGTCTTCGCAACCCACAGACCAGGAGATTCCCTTGGGTGCCTATACCACCAGAGCTCTGGGTTTCAAGCACAAAACTGGGCGGCCATTTGGACAGACACCAAGCTAGCTGCAGGAGGTTTTTTTCATACACCAGTGGCACCTGGAATGCCAGCGAGACAGAACCATTCACTCCCCTGGAAACGGGGATGAAGCCAAGGAGCCAAGTGGTCTAGCTCAGCAAATCCCACCCCCACAGAGCCCAGCAAGCCAAGATCCACTGGCTTGAAATTCTCACTCGTCCGAGCCAAAGGAGCATGTTCTAATCCAATGCAAAGAAGCCAGAACAGCAGTCTGAAGTCAACCTGGGACACTTGAGCTTGGTGGGGGCAGGGGCATCCATCATTACTGAGGCTTGAGTAGGTGGTTTACCCCTCACAGTGTAAACAAAGCTGTCAGGAAGTTTGAACTGGGCAGAGCCCACCCCAGTTTGGCAAAGTCACTATAGCCAGAGTACCTTTCTAGATTCCTCCTTTCTGGGCAGGACATCTCTGAAAGAAAGGCAGCAGCCCCAGTCAGGGGCTCATAGATAAAACTCCTGGGACAGAGAAACTGGGGGAAGGGGTGGCTCTGGGTGCAGCTTCAGCAGACTTAAACATTCCTGCCTACCAGCTCTGAAGAGAGCAGCAGATCTTCCAGCACAGTGCTTGAGCTCTGCTAAGGGACAGACTGCCCTCTCAAGTGAGTCCCTGACCCCCATGCCTTCTGACTGGGAGATACCTCCCAGCAGGGGTCAATAGACACCTCATACAGGAGAGCTCTGGCTGGCATTTGGCTGGTGCTCCTCTGGGATGAAGCTTCCACAGGAAGGAACAAGCAGCAATCTTTGCTGTTGTGCAGCCTCCACTGGTGATACCCAGGAAAAGAGGGTTGGAGTGGACCTCCAGCAAACACCAGCAGACCTGCAGCAGGGGGGGCTGACTGGTAGAAGGAAAACTAACAAACAGAAAAGAGTAGAATCAACATCAACAGAAAGGATGTCCACACAAAAACCCCATCTGAAGGTCACCAACATTAAAGACCAAAGGTAGATAAATCCATGAAGATGAAGAAAAATCAATGCAAACAGGATGAAAATTCCAAAAACCAGAATGCCTCTTCTCCTCCAGCAAGGGAACAAAACTGGATGGAGAATGAGTTTGATAAATTGACAGAAGTAGGCTTCAGAAGAGGGGCAATAACAAATTCGTCCGAGTCAAAGGAGCATGTTCTAATCCAATGCAAAGAAGCTAATAACGTTGAAAAAGGGTTAGAGGAATTGCTAACTAGAACAAACAGTTTAGAGAAGAACATAAATGACCTGATGGAGATGAAAAACACAGCACAAGAACTTAGTGAAGCATACACAAGTACCAATAGCTGAATTGATCAAGCAGAAGAAAGGATATCAGAGATTGAAGATCAAATTAATGAAATAAAATGTAAAGACAAGATGAGAGAAAAAAGAATGAAAAGGAATGAACAAAGCCTCCAAGAAATATGGAACTATGTAAAAAGACCAAACCCATATTTGGCTGGTGTACCTGAAAGTGATGGAGAGAATGGAATCAAGTTGGAAAACAGTCTGCAGGATATTATCCGGGAGAACTTCCCCAACCTAGCAAGGCAGGCCAACATTCAAATTCAGGAAATACAGAGAACACCACAAAGATACTCCTTGAGAAGAGCAACCCCAAGACACATAATCATCAGATTCAACAAGGTTGAAATGAAGGAAAAAATGTTAAGGGCAGCCAGACAGAAAGGTTGGGTTACCCACAAAGGGAAGCCCATCAGACTAACAGTGGATCTCTCTGTAGAAACCTTACAAACCAGAAGACAGTGGGGTCCAAAATTCAACATTCTTAAAGAAAAGAATTTTCAACCCAGAATTTCATATCCAGTCAAACTAAGCTTCATAAACGAAAGAGAAAGAAAATCCTTTGCCGACAAGCAAATGAGAGATTTTGTCACCACCAGTCCTGCCTTATGAGGGCTAAGGAAGCACAAAATGTGCAACCGGTACCAGCCACTGCAAAAACATACCAAATTTTAAAGAACATCGACACTATGAAGAAACTGCATCAACTAATGGGCAAAACAACCAGCTAGCATCATAATGACAAGATCAAATTGACACATAACAATATTAACTTTAAATGTAAACAGGCTAAATGCCCAAATTAAAAGACACAGACTGGCAAATTGGATAAAGAGTCAAGACCCATAAGTGTGCTGTATTCAGGAGACCCATCTCACGTCCAAAGACACACATAAGCTCAAAATAAAGGGATGGAGGAAGATTTATCAAGCAAATGGAAAGCAAAAAAAGCAGGGGTTGCAATCCTAGTCTCTGGTAAAACACACTTTAAACCAACAAAGATCAAAAAAGACAAAGAAGGGCTTTAAATAATGGTAAAGGGATCAACGCATCAAGAAGAGGTAACTCTCCTAAATATATATGCGCCCAATATAGGAGCACCCAGATTCATAAAGCAAGTTCGTAGAGACCTACAAAGAGACTTAGACTCCCACACAATAATAGTGGGAAACTTTAAAACCCCACTGTCAATATCAGACAGATCAATTAGACAGAAAATTAACAAGGATATTCAGGACTTGAACTCAGCTCTGGATCAAGCGAACCTAATAGACAGCTACAGAACTCTCCACCCCAAATCAGCAGAATATGCATTCTTCTCAGTACCACATTGCACTTATTCTAAAATTGACCACATTATTGGAAGTAAAACACTCCTTGGCAAATGCACAAAAATAAACTAGGTATGGATAAAACATATATCAAAATAATAAGAGCTATTTATGACAAACCCACAGCCAATATCATACTGAATGGGCAAAAGCTGGAAGCATTCCCTTTGAAAACTGGCACAAGACAAGAATGCCCTCTCTCACTGCTCCTATTCAATATAGTATTGGAAGTTGTGGCCAGGGCAATCAGGCAAGAGAAAGAAATAAAGTGTATTCACATAGGAAGAGAGGAAGTCAAATTGTCTCTGTTTCAAGGTGACATTATCGTATATTTGGAAAATCCCATCATCTCAGCCCCAAATCTCCTTAAGATGATAAGAAACTTCAGCAAAGTCTCAGGATACAAAATCAATGTGCAAAAATCACAAGCATTCCTACACACCAATAATAGACAAAGAGAGAGCCAAATCATGAGTGAACTACCATTCACAATTGCTACAAAGAGAACAAAATACCTAGGAATACAACTTATTGTTTATTCACAATACATCATACACAAGGGATGTGAAGGACCTCTTCAAGGAGAACCTCAAACCACCACTCAAGAAAATAAGAGAGGACACAAACAAATGGAAAAACATTCCATGCTCATGGATAGGAAGAATCAATGTCATGAAAATGTTCATACTGCCCAAAGTAATTTGTAGATTCTATGCTATCCCCATCAAGCTACTGTTGACTTTCTTCACAGAACTAGAAAAAACTTGTTTAAATTTCCTGTGGAAGCAAAAAAGAGCCCATATAGCCAAAACAATCCTAAGCAAAAATAACAAAGCTGGAAGCATCACGGTACTTGACTTCAAACTATGGTACAAGGCTACAGTAACCAAAACAGCATGTTACTGGTACCAAAACATATATATAGACCAATGGAACAGAACAGAGGCCTCAGAAATAATGTCACACATCTACAACCATCTGATCTTTGACAAACCTGACAAAAACAAGCAAAGGGAAAAGGATTCTATATTTAATAAATGGTGCTGAGAAAACTGGCTAGCCATATGCAGAAAACTGAAATTGGACCCCTTCCTTACACCTTATACAAAAATTAACTCGAGATGGATTAAAGACTTAAACCTAAGAACTAAAACCATAAAAACCATAGAAGAAAACCTAGGCAATACCATTCAGGACATAGGCATGGGCAAAGACTTTATGACTAAAACACCAAAAGCAGTGACTACAAAAGCCTAAATTGACAAATGGGATCTAATTAAACTAAAGAGCTCCTGCACAGCAAAAGAAACTACCATCAGAGTGAACAGGCAACCTGGAGAATGGGAGAAAATTTTTGTCATCTATCCATCTGACAAAGGGCTAAAATCCAGAATCTACAAGGAACTTAAACAAATTTACAAGAAAAAAACAAACAACCCCATTAAAAAGTGGGTGAAAGATATGAACAGACACTTCTCAAAAGAAGATGTATGCAGCCAACAAACATATGAAAAAAAGCTCATCATGACTGGTCATTAGAGAAATGCAAAGCAAACCATAATGAGATACCATCTCATGCCAGTTAGAATGATGATCATTAAAAAGTCAGGAAACAAGAGATGCTGGAGAGGATGTGGAGAAACAGAAACGCTTTTACACTGGAGATGGGAATGTAAATTAGTTCAACCATTGTGGAAGACAGCGTGGTGATACCTGATGGATCTAAAACCAGAAATACCTTTTTACCCAGCAATCCCATTACTGTGTGTATACCCAAAGGATTAGAAATTATTCTACTATAAAGACACATGCACACCTATGTTTATTGCAGCTTTATTCACAATAGCAAAGACTTGGAACCAATCCAAATGCTCATCAATGATAGACTGGCTAGAGAAAATGTAGCACATGTACACCATGGAATACTTGCAGCCATAAAAAAGAATGAGTACATGTCCTTTGCAGGGACATGGATGAAGCTGGAAACCATCATTCTCAACAAACTAACACAGGAACAGAAAACCAAACACCGCATGTTCTGACTCATAAGTAGGAGTTGAACAATGAGAACACATGGACACAGGGAGGGGAACATCACACACCGGGCCTGTTGCGGGGTGGGGGCCTAGGGGAGGGATAGCATTAGGAGAAATACCTAATGTGAATGATGGGTTGTTGGATGCAGCAAACCACAATGCCACATGTATACTTATGCAACAAACCTGCACATTCTGCACATGTATCCCAGTATTTAAAGTATAATAATAATAAAAGATTGGAATTGAAGAGGCACATCATTAGATAATTGTGAAACATGTTACTCTCAACATCAGCTCAAGCACAAAAGAGGAAGTATAAATTGCACTAGATATGGAGTGTCATATGTTTGATTTCTCATCCTAAATTGGTCACCAAAGAGATGTGTGGCCCTAGGCAAATTACTTTACCTCTCTTGGCCCCATAATCCTCATCTATAAAATGCAAAAGTTGTACCAAATGACTTTTAAAGTCACTTCTAGTTCCCTGGGTTTTATACTTAGGGGACAAGGTGGGGAATATAGACTCCCTAAAGCAAAATGTTCAGAGTTTTACAATAGAAACAAGCCCAGAATCATCTTCCCTCTTTCCTCTAATTGTGCTCCTTCTTCCCCACACACTTTCCTGCACACCATCAGGAAATAAAGTGAGAAAAAAAAAAGAAAGCCTCCTGTTGCATGCAAAAAACAGATCTGCTAGTGGTGAAGGGTTGGGTTAAGTGGAGCCTTTGCTGGTGATATCAGATTATATTTTAATTAGATGTCAAGTTCTGAGACCATGAAGCTGAAATGATAAAGAGCAGGCTATTAATGATCCCAATTACAGAGCCCCAAGAATCTCTTAATTTATGTACTGATAATCTCCTGGTAATTTTCTGGATGCTGCCACAGCGTACACATTCCAATTCCTCTCCTGCTTCATGTGGATTTGTTCTCCGAGTTCCTTTCCCCATTATACTCTGCCCAGCTCATTTAGAGCAACCGCTTTGCCTCACAGCCAGACCGCCGGCCTCAGCTGGGGCGAGGGGAACCGGCAACAGCTCATCTGCAGCAGAGCCTTTGGTGGAAGTGTGGCCAATTAGTCACACGTTTGGTGTTCTAATTAGGCGAGTCTGGGACTTTGGAAAATGTGCTGTTGATTTAGGTACTTCCTCAAACAATGCTAAATTGTGTTATGTGAAATTCAATTAGTCTTTTTCTAAACGTTTCCACATCTGTTCTTCTTTAAGCATAAAGTGATGAGGAGAGAAAGAGAAGTGAAAAGCCAGAGTCTCCACTGGTGAAATATGTTAGGCCTTAGGGACCAGCCCTTTTCCCAGCTTTTGACCCTGAACAGTGATATACAGGAAGGAACAAAGTTGGAGAGCTATCATGGTGAAGCCCTTTTAAATAAATCATTATAGAAGAAATACTGCAACTGCACGGGAATGTAATCTCGTATCATGGCCATAAACTCAGCTTTGTTTGAAAATAGATGGCATGAGGGAGGAACCATTAAGAAGTGAATGATTATAAATTCTATCTTGAAGGTAATATTTGTGATTATTCTGGTTATATTTAAGAGTCTTTTCTAAACAAAAATCCTTTGGTTTAGTATTTCATGTCCAGGTCTAGTCTAATGAGTTTTTGTCCACTTCTATCTATTAAAATTTCCATATAAAATTGAGAACAGCCTGAAATCCCACAACATTTAGTGACTAAAAAAGAAGATAATGAAAATGAAGATGATGAGAAAGAAGTTTCCACTTTCTCTGAAATGTTTCCTAGTTTCCATTTGTGCCACTGCTGGCGGCTGCACGATGGCATGTTGCTTTGATCCCTCTAGCTCTGTCCCAAGCTGCTCCTACCCTAAGCCTCTCATTCTCCTATTTGCTAAAGATGCTGTGTCATTGCTTCTCAGCACCTCTTAATTCCAACACACTTAACTCCAAGTTCATCATGTGTTTTCATGTTGTATCACACTCGGTATATCCACTGATTTTGCCGAGAGGCCAAATGGCAGTATCTTTTACCAAAGTGGCACGGCTCAAAACCGCAGGCGTCCAAAGGTGAAGGTGTACATGCATTTGATCCTTGTTTCTGTTATCACCTTTTCAGTGACTAACATTTCAAAACCTTATCTGTGGCTTGCAGGCCATGTTTCAGTTTTGTCAGAGCCCGGATATAGACTGTGTGGTTTTCTGATGATATATCTCTGTAAGATTTGTGGAATGCTAAAGATGGAGTTGTCAACACTACTTTATGGCACCTCAGTGCATGTCAGAAAATGAAAATATTTTCAGAAGTGATAGCATTATTTTGACTGATGATATATACTCTTTTAAGACAAAGACTTATTTAAATAAAAAAATTCAAGGGGGAAAAAAAATAAGGCATTACCCATAAACAAGTTGATTTATCTGGTGTCTGTAGCTCTCATGAAGAAGAAAAAGGAAGATTAGAAAATTAAAATAGTGATATTTTAATGACATTCTGGGTTTGCAGTTTTCATTAACTAAAAAGCATCCTGAATTTGACTACCCTATTTAAATCAGGTTACAATTCTGTGGAATAAAGTTTACAGCAATAAGTGTAAATAAATTACTCCTTTTTACTATGGAAGATAATTATTAAATTAACTTTTTGATAATATTGTCTAGAATTTTGGTTTTACAGGAATATTGATTGGTAATTACAGTCTATTATCTCTCATTGTATTTTTCTTACATAAAGGATTATTTACCTATTTCAACCTGTACAACCATTGTTGAATGAAAATTTTGCTTTAATCTCTCAACTTTTTACCTGCTTCATTTGTGACTTAGAAAAGTTGGATTAATTGTGAGACAACATTAACTCCACAGAGCAACGTTATCTGATTTTTAAAAAATCATTATTAATTTTTTTCTTTTATTTTTTCTTTCTTTCTTTCTTTCTTTTTTTTTTTTTTTTTTTGAGACAGAATTTCTCTCTGTCGCCCAGGCTGGAATGCAGCGACACGACCTGGCTCACTGCGATTCTCTTGCCTGAACCTCCTGAGTGACTGGGACTACAAAAATTACAGGGCACATGCGACCACACCCTGCTAATTTTTGTATTTTTAGTAGAGATGGGGTTTCACCATGTTGGCCAGGTTGGTCTCAAACTCCTGACCTCAGGTTATCTGTCTGCCTCATACTTCCAAAGTGTTGGGATTGCAGGCGTGAGCCACAGCACCCGGCCTAATTTTTCTTTCAACTGGGTAATTTTAATCTGAATATGGATTTTTTTTTAAAAGGGTATTTAAGTCATTAGCTTTAAGCCAAACAAACAAACCTTGTCTTTTGCTACTTAAAAGCTTAATCAGATCATTCATCATAGCTAATTCCTGTTCTTAAAAAACATGCCCACTTGACTGTTCTGAATGAAACTAGCTCAAGTCATTTTGCTTCCTATTGGCAATACCAGGGCCATTGCTTAATGAAAAAAAATAAATAAATAAGGCGTCAGACTCACACCTGTATTGTGATCATATGTACTATGATTAGTACATATTAAATAATTTGTAGTTGTCACAAGCACAGATTCAAAATCACTCTTTCCTCTAAAATGCCAGTCTTGGGGAACAGCATCATTAATTTTTATTTTTAATTTTTGTGGGTACATGGTAGAGAGATATATATATATTTATGGATTACATGAGATACATTAATACAGGCATGCAATATGTAATCATCACATCAGGGTACATAGGGTATCTATTACCTCAAGCATTTATCCTTTGTGTTTCAAACAATACAATTATACTCTTTTAGTTATTTTTAAATAAACAATTAAATTACTTTTTACTATAGTCATCTTGTTGTGCTAGTAAATACTAGGTCTTATTTGTTCTTCCTATTTTTTTTGTACTCTTTTTCCATCCTCCCCCTTCCCAGGCCCACCCTTGGCTATCCAACCCCACCTCTGGTAACTATCATTCTACTCTCTATCTCCATGAGTTCAATTGTTTAATTTGTAGCTCCCACAGATAAGTGAGAATATATGAAATTTGTCTTTCTGTACCTGGTTTATTTCGTTTAACATAATGACCCCCAGTTCCATCCATGTTGTTGAAAATGACAGAATATCATTCTTTTGTTATGGCTGAATAGTACCCTATTGTGTGAGTGTACCACATTTTCTTTATCTCTTTGTCTGTTGATGGACACTTAGGTTGCTCCCAGAATTTGGCTATTGTGAGTAGTGCTACAATAAATGTGGGAATACAGATATACCTTTGATATACTGATTTCCTTACTTTTGGGTATATACCTAGAAGTGGGATGGCTGAATCATATGTTAGCTCTATTTTTAGTTTTTTGAGGAACCCCCTACCTGTTCTCCCTAGTGATTGTACTAATTTACATCCCTACCAACAGTATATGAGAGTTCTCTTTTTTTCACATTTTTGCCCGCGTGGGAACCATCATTTTAATGTTTGTACTAATATCATCTACCAGAGAGACCAAATATGTAAAATAGTTCTCCCTGTGTTAATAGCTCAAACCAGAATTAAACTCCACATGTGTCTCTGGGGAGAGAAGGAAAGCAGAGCTGCAAGGGTTGCCACCTGCAGGCTGTTCCTGGTCTTTGGAGGGCAGTGCCTGGTCAGTGGAGGAGCATCCCTGCCTCATTATTTCCACAGAATGAGAATCAGAGTCAGTTTTCTTTTTTCCCCTTAACTTTTAAGTTCCAGGGTACATATGCAGGATGTGCAGGTTTGTTATATAGGTAAACATGTACCACGGTGGTTTGTTGCACAGATCATGCCATAACCTAGGTATGTGCCCACCATCCATTAGCCATTCTTCCTGATGTTCTCCCTTCCCCTACAACCCCTCTCCCCCAGGCTTCTTTCCTGCTTTATTTGCTTGTTTTGAAGAATGAACTCCAAGAAGGCAGGAACTGCTTTACAGACATTCGTTTCCTTGTGAAATAATTTGCTTGATACATTTCTCTATTGATTTGGCTTGACTGATGATCTCAAGTGCCACCTAGTTTGTACCATAGCATAATGGCCAAACATTTTTATATCTCCAGTTACTAGGGCCACATCAGAATTGAATCCCAGACCCCAACACTCCCAGTTTCTTTTGTCGTCTGTCAATAGACTGGTGTTACCAATGATTTTCTTGAGTGTTTACACTTGAGGTTCAGGATGGGTGAGATATTGCAGGACTGACCTGCCCAGACACACTCAGAGAGGAGTCAAGTAACAAAATTAAAGAATAGCATTGGGTAAAAGACAAAATGATACATCCAGAAGGAGCTAAAACACAAACAAAAGTTAAATAATAAAATTAAACTCAAGATGAGAAGTCACACAGCACAGAATTAAGTGCCAAACTATGAGAAATTGATAAGATGTAAACAAATGGAGAGGATTAAAGACACATTTCTGAACATTTCTGGTAGACAGACTGGTGAGAGCTAAGGCAAGAAGGAGGGTGGTTGTCCTCTCATTTAAATGGTTTCCCCATCTCAATCTCCTGATTCTTCTTTCTCTCCCTGACCTCTAAAGGCTCAATCTTCAGACCTCTTCTCTTCTGTACTTTATATATCCTCATATCCTAGGTGATGCTATGCAGGTCCACTGATTTAAATGTCATTTATATGCTGAAAGTTCCTAATTTTTCCAGCCTACCCAGAATACTCCCCTGACTTGGACACCCAATTCCATTTATTTATTTATTTATTATTTGGAGATTGGGTCTTGCTGTGTCATCCAGGCTGGAGTGCACTGGTGTGATCATGACCAATTGCTTATTTAACATCTTTCTTTGTGCTTCTAATAGCATCTCAAATCTATAAAATATATATACCAAACTGAACTTTTGATTTCCCATCTCCCACCTCTAAAAATTACTCCCCAGATCATTTAATAGAAATTCCATTCTTTCAGTTGCTCAGATAAAAGAATCTTAAAGTTGTGCCTAGCTTCTCTTTTTCTCCCTTATCCTGCATTGAACCCATCAACAATCCTGCCCTCTCCTCTTTCAAAACATATCCAGAATCTGACCACTTCTCATCACCCTGACTGCCACCATCCTGAGCGACCACCACTATTTTTTGTTTGGATTATTACAATCACCTCATAATTGGTTCCTTTACTTTTACCCTCAACCCTCTTATAGGGTACTCTCACACTGAACCAGAAGATCGTTTTAGAATGAACATAAGGTTGGTTTTGTTTTGTTTTGTTTTTGTTTTTTCTTAAATCCTCACATGGCTTTCCATCTCCTTCATCAAAGTAGCTTAGATCCTTACCATGGCCTCATTGGTCCTACCTGAGCTTACATCTCCCCATTGTTTCTTGACTCATCTCCTATCACTTAATTCTTCTTGCTCTGCCCCAGCTGCTCACACTGGCCTCCTTGTTTCCTCGAGATACAGTAGACACATTCCTGCTGCAGGCCTCATGTGTTGTTGCATCAGCCTGGAACGCCACCTGTCTGCCCACATGACCTGCAACCTCACTTTCTTCTGGTCTCTGGTTTTTCTTTTTCTTTTTCTTCTTTTTTTTTTGGACACAGTGTCTCTCTTGTTGCTGAGACTGGAGTGCAGTGAAGTGAACTTAGCTCGCTGCAACCTTCAGGTTAAAGCAATTCTCCCGCCTCAGCCTCTGGAATAGCTGGGATTGTAGGTGCCCAGTATCATGCCTGGCTAATTTTTTATACTTTTAGTAGAGATGGGTTTCACCATGTTGGTCAGGCTGGTTTCGAATGCGTGACCTCAGGTGATCCACCTGCCTTAGCCTGCCAAAGTGCTGGGATTATAGGCGTGAGCCACGGGGCCTGACTTCCTCTGGTCTCTGCTGAAGTGTCACCTCCTCAGGAACTTCCTGGACCCTCCTATGGAAGACACCACTCAGGCCTCTAGGTCCCTCAGTGATTTATTCATCATCATAGCCCTTACCAACACCTGCCCCATTAAATATTTCTTTGCTTGTTTAATGTCTGTTTCTCTCCACTAGAGTATACACTCCTGTCATGAACTTCATTTATGTTGTTCAGAGCTGTACTTCTCCGTGCCTGGAATGATGCCTGAACCATAATAGGTGCTTAATAAATGCCTGCTGAATGAATGAACAATAATGATGAATAGACTGTTTTTCAGGTAGGCAAAATAGTTTGCACTGGGAAGTACTGGGATATGATGTTGGAAAGTCAGAATGAATATAAATTGTGGTAAAAATTTATTAGAGGGAAGAGTATAGATTTTATTGTATAAGTCATGTGTAACCATTAAAACTTCTTGAGTGGGTCATTACATGCTGAATATCAAATTTTGGGATGAGCAATCTGGTGAAACATTGCAGGGTGGATTTTGAAGTTGGTTGGAGATTTCTTACTATTCCGGGCTTTAGGCTCCATGTCATAAATGCAGGCCTTAGAAGAAACTAACTATAAGTTGAAATATATTTATCATTTCAAAGACTCACACTTTTTTAAATGGGAAAAGAATGTCTAAGTCATTGGTATCATGTTAAGGCCCAGTCTGTAGGTTTGGACAGCACCTGCTTGAACACAGATATCCAGAGTGAGATAAGAAAAAAAAAAATTAGCTATTGAGAGGGGATAGTTTCCTCAGTGTTTGACACAGCTGCCTGCTAGAAACACAAGTCCATTTTCCTGTTTCCTTCTGACCAATTACTTTAGACCAGTTGGATGGCATTCCTTACCTGTGCTCAGCAGAACAGCCAGACGTTTCTGGAATAAAAGGTATGATCCTCAAGAGGAGAGGAACAGAATGGGTGAGCGTTGATGAAAACTTGCCAGGGGATGTTTTCACCAGGGTGACCTCCCCATTGAAAAGGCAGTCAAGAGAGCTATGACTACGGGATCCAGCAGTCCTTGAGCAAAAAGGTAAAGAGAGGGAAATATAGCCCTGGGGACTCTCTGTGCCTTTCCTCTGGAGTTTCTGTGTTTTACTTAAGTGACTGGTTTATCTTTATAAGGTGCTCTCTTCTTAAATGTTACCCCAAGATCCTGAGATTTATCCATCTTTGACTCCAGAGATTATTTATCTGCTTTCTTGAAGATCTAGAATTTCTTCAGTGTAGGAGTGACTCTCTTTCCTGACATTGGGTTTTAATAGCAGGTAAATCAGTTGAAAGAAGTTTGGTTGTCATTGCTGTCCTGTTAGAAAAAGATTCTCATTTGAAAGTAATGCATCTTGACTAGATATGACTGCAGTAAGAATTTTAATGATTGTATCATCATATTTTTATAAGATTATAAAACTCCTGCTTCTGTGACAGTAAATATTCAAATGCTGCCCTCTCACTGAGGCTTTCTGTGGCCTCTAACCTTATCATTAGTGATTCTGTGCAGATTCACAGAGTAAGCAGTTGACCCATCAGTGATTGCAAAACATTTGGAAAATGTCTGGAAAAGTAGCTATCATTTGTTTCCCATGAAATAGTCATTTTCAATGTGAATGATGCAAAATATTAAGACAAAAGGAAAATGATTATATGAGCTACATAGAACATGTAGGAACTGGTAGAGAGTTTTATCATGTTTAAGAAATCCTTGTCCTTAACATTTTGGAATGTGGGAACATCTAGGTTGCTCTAAAAATAAAATAGCTATGTGATATATGAGTTATCAACCACAGAGTCTGAAACAAGAAAGAAATGGACTCAAGAGATACATAGAGGGCAAAGTCAAACATATTGGTTATAGATCTGATATGGGAAATGGTGAAGGAAAAGAAGGGGGCAAAATGAGTCCTAAATTTTTGACTTGCCCAGCTGGATGGAAAAGTGAACTTGCTCTGAGATATGTGTATTGGAAGAGGATTAGGTTTAAAGGGAATGATCATGAGCTGAGCATTGAACTGGCTGAGTGTAAAATCATTTGAAAGAATTCAAGTGCAGAAGTTGATGCGACACTTCCATATATGGGTCACAAGTTCTGAGGAGAAATAAGAGCTAGAATTATAAATGTGAGTCATGCGTAGAAGTGAAAATCAGCCATGAGAAAAGTGGGAGAGTGTTCAAGTCAGAAGCAATACTGAGAAGTTCCCTAAGACAGGAGAGAGCATCCTTGAATTAAGAAACTGAGACATCTTCAGACAGCCTGGAGCAGAGTGCCTGGGCAACATGATGGGTGACCAAGAAGAAAGGGAGATTGGGGCCAGATCACGCCAGGCCCTGGAGTCTTGAAGATTTCTGAGTTTAGCCAAACAGTGATGAGATTGACATGGAGAGGTGATACAATCAGAGTTACTTTCAAATGATTATCAAGGCTATTGCATAAAGGACTAAAGGTGCTATTTGTTGTCTTCTTGAGGAAGAATCTATGCCGGCACTTAGGCACATAATTCTCTAGAACCTTCTTCTGTTGGCTCCTGAGCCATAACTTCTCCACTTATGCAGTTCTACTGCCACTGTCCACAACATTATCCACCCTGAAAGGAGATGGGAAAACCTTTCCCACTAACATTGCCCTGTTTTTAGATTACAAAATCACTATCTCTGCCTTTGGATTCAAAAAGGAGTTCCATGAGATAGAAGAATATTTTAATTTCATATTGCAGCACTTTCAAGGTATTTTCTGGTTTACCTTGGAAGCCTGGGACTTTACTCTTCAGAGTAAATCTTTAAAGGTGTAATTTCAAAATAAAATATGAACATCTTATTCACAATTTCCTTGCAGTTAAGTAAATGAATAAAATGGGCTTTAATTATTTTGTTATGAAAATCCAGTTTTCCCCATTCACTTAAAAAAATTAGTTTTATTAAACCCAAATATCTTGGAATTTAAAAAGGAATACTGAAAATGTTCTTCTATTTATTGAACATGTATTATATATCATATGTGGTACTAAGTTCCTTTATTTATGTTTACCAAGTCCTATTGGGTGTCAGCCACTAATTCCAATAGGTAGAGTTGTCCCAACCTCTAGTGGACAATCTCCTCAGCCAAATGTCAGACAGGTATAGTCATTTACCATGCAAGAGCCTCAAGAGAAGAACATAGAACCAACCGAAACTTAATCTATAACTTCCGTCCCCAATGTATCAGCATCATTAATGACATATTCCTCTTCTAGTCTTTCCAGATACTATTATAAACGTGTTTGAAATATACCCTTCCACATACCTGTTTCTATCTGTGCTTTTCCATTTCATCAAGTCTGTTTTTGATCATCTGGGAATGAAATCTGGCTGCTTGAACTAAGGGAACAATTCTTTATAGGAACATTCAATCATTTATCCTAATAGGGATTTGATTTTACCTGAAATACAAAGAAACATTGCAAGAAAGGGAACAATGTAAGGACTGCGAGCAATTCTATTATAAGTTTTCATTCTCAACATATATCATTCTCAATAAGTCACTCATTTTTTTTTTTTCATTTAACTAGAATGTAAGGACATGCCTGCTCTGCTTGGTGCACTGTAGCTCCTGAGCAGTCTAACTACCTGATGCAGAATTGATGCGCAAATGGTAAACCCGGTGTGCATACCACAATAGTTAAGAGTTCCAATTTGGGAGCCAGAACGCCTGGGTATGAATTCTGATTCCAACATTTATAAGCCACGTAACTTTAGGCATACTTAGCTGTGCCTCAGTTTCTCTCCATATGTAAAATGGGGAAATATAGGGTTGTTATGAATAGTACGAATGTTATGAATAGTAAGTGACTTAATATTTATAAAATGCTTAAAAGAGTGATTGGCACAATGTAAGGGCTTGTTAAATTTTTAAAAACTTTAATTTTTATCTGTTTCAAATAACCACAGATTTTCAAAGACATTATTAATGGTTCTTGAAATAGAACCTTTCCATCACCTAAGGGCCTGCCCTCCCCACTCATCACCCTTATGGAGTTGTAACTAGTTTAAAAAGCTATGGGAAGACTCTATAATCTCAACAAGATTAGAAAGCACCATTCCTGAACTCCAAGAAAAATTTCAGAAGAAATGTAGCCAATCTGAATTTGAACTGGCACTCAGATTCACTAACTTGGATGTTTTCTCAAATTTTGGGATCATGGAGATGTCTGCATGTTCCTGTGTTTTAGATCTACAGCAATTTACTCTATGGCTTCAGAGTTCCCTTTAAAATGAAAGTAAAATCATTCTGATGGTATACAGTATCATACCCATCTACTTTTTTTAATTTATATGTCACAATTACATAAATGCACACACAACCTTCTCTGCTAACAGCATTTGTACAGTGTGCAGAAATCTTGAGAACAGCTTTTCTGCCAGGGTTACCACAATGTCCCATTTATTTTCCACTCAGGCCTGGGAAAGTCTACAAAGGAACACACTAGAAATTTGTGCCAAAACAGCTTTACTTGATTTAAGTCAGCCTCTTTTTCACGATCATTTTTAAAGACTAAATGTCAGTTCCTCCTCAACCTACTAAAGCAAACTACCTTTCTGTGAAGGACCACGGTCTTCAGGTGAAAATGGTCTATGGTAGACAGTTCATGTTTGAGGTCATTTTTGAAGTAAAATGTCCCTAAAGAGGACTACATTTACTGCAGAAGAATTGTAGAATTGCCGTATGAAGGAAGATTTCAATACACAAGAAACAATATTTTCTTGTTCCACAACGATGAAGTAATTTGCCAAGTTCAAAAATGAAATTATTTAGAAAGAGTTTAGAAATATTTTCTGACCATCCATTGTCAAGGACTTCAGCAAAATTCTCAGGAATAACAATTTTTTTTCACTATTCATGAAAGCTTAAGTAATTTTAGGAGTCTTTGAGGAACTCCTTCAACCTCAAATTTAAACATTTAAGAAATAACATGTCTATTTTAAATGTAATATCAAATATGTTCCAAACTCATTCACTTGATCAGTTTAGTCTAGAAGTATTCACAGTATTCACTTGGGTTTTTAAATTTGCTTTACTTTCATGGTTTATGTCTTATCACTGTTCTAGTCTCTAACTACCTTTCAAACATTTTTTAATTTACAAAACTAAGGCCAAGTCTATACTAGCAAATTGAAGTTGAAAAGTAAGGCCCTTTGGGGAATAATTTCAAAGGAAAAATATTTTTCTAGTGACTAGCTTTTACATATTATTGATAAATACTCTCTGATTTTCTAAGTTCTCAACTTTGTGTTCAAGTTTTGACCCAGACTTCACTAGGGAGACCTGTCCTAAATCCTAGCATAATATGACACACTCCGTCTCGCTTAAAATTGTTTATGCTAACTAAGATTCTCTTGTATTTTCAGTAGATGTATTTCAAGTCTAATTATAACTGCAGTATTTACACAAAGGTATTTTCGTAGGGCCCTGACTTTTTCAGAAAGTTTATTGATTAAAAAATGCCAGCTTAATATATCACTATAGATCAAAAATGTAATAACAATAAAAGAATGTGAATATGCAAAATCATTATAAGCATGTCCTAAGATATTAGATAATGATTACTTTTTTAAATGTTTAAGTTAGATATATCTCAAGATAACTAGCTTTTCTATTTTATGCCACCTGCTTTTCAGTTTTAAATTTATATTCCCTTTATATGCCTTTGAAAAACGGGAATAAAGGTGCATGTTTATTTTAACCTTTAAATTATAAACCAAAATTCTATCATTTTGCCTTCACTTCAGTGAATTCTGGCTTCCAAGTGGAAAAAGAAAAAATGGTCCCTGAAATTTTCGATTTGGCCTGGCATTTGCAGCTAAGCCTTGCCTTTCTCCTGTTGTTCATAAACAATATCAAAAATACCAACATCCAGTAAGACACACTGTGTCTGTAGTGGATTAGTACAAAAGCAAGACCCCTCATTGGTCTTGTCTGAACACAGAAAAAAAAGACATGAATAATTTCAAACCTCAAAAGTGACCAAGTATCCCCCTATCTGTACCACATGAGTGGATACTGCTTCTTCGCCAGTTATACCCTTGCCCTCTTTAGTCTTCCCCACATTAGATCAAACTTACTAAGATGCTTAACTGTAGGATTATACCAACTTTCTGACATTATTCATCCAATTCAAAGCAAAGTCCTGCTTCCAAGAACTCTTCTCCAAGTCACCTAATACAAGCTCAACTACTCTGGTAATGCCTAACACCTTCTTGCTGAGAGGCCCACCATTTCCTTAGTGTATGCTCTTCCTCACTGCAACAAGTTGAAAAACAGCCTATGCAACTCCAGTGGTGTGCCTGGTGGCCTTAGGCTGGAGGGCATTAACACCAGCAAGACCTTAGCTCCAGAACATGTTTGAAAACAGCTTCGCTTTTGGCAGAAATAACTTTCAGCAGTCACATTGTGTGGAAAAAGTCCAAATCCTATGTTGGAGTCCTTCTAATCAATTCGTGACAGTTTAATGAAAACTTGTATTTCTTGTAACTCTTTATGAAAAAGAGAACCAAGACCTCATACTAGCTAGGCCTTTTTACCCTTGTTTAGATCTCTGTGGGAAGTGCCCCACAGATATGTGGGCAGAAGTGAGGGTGAACCTACCTGGACTATTTGAAAGTCCAAAAGAATGCCTCCAATCATCTTCAGGAGAGGAGGGATTGACCTGGTTGCCCACACGTCCATGGTCCTAATGTAGACATTTGTGTAGCAGGGTGGGGCAGGAGGATTTCATTTTTCCTAACTTTGGTACACAGTAAAAATTATCTTCCCCCCTCCCTCCCTCCTTCCCTCTCTTCCTTTTTTTCTTTCTTCCTTCATCTTTTATCTTTATCTCTCTTCCTTCCTCTCTCCTTTTCCAACTTCCTTCCCCTTTCCTTTATAATATGCCTTTACAGTCCAGGGAATGAATGCTATGAAACACTGTCAATTTTTGTCTTAAACAATGCCTATTTCTTCCTGCCTGTAGTCCCAGCTATCTGGGAAGCTGAGGCAGGAGAATGGCTTTTACCCAGGAGGCAGAGGTTGCAGTGAGCTGAGATCGCGCCGCTGCACACCAGCCTGGGCAATAGAGCAAGACTCCATCTTTTTTTAAAAAAAAAGGCCCATTTTATATAATTCATACACAAATAACATACAAAATGTCAAAAAATATACAAATGTGATTTGGTAGCACAGTAGCTGAATGATCTCTCACCATTTAAAAAATATGTTGAAATATTTTCAATTATTTCATTTTATTACTTCTAATAAAAAAATACCGGTTTTCTAAAACTAGCCTCTCTTTTAGGCTCTCCCTTTTCTTGAACAAACACACCTCTTTCAATTTACACTTTAGAGTGGTGTAAATTGTTTTAATATGCATAAGGAGGTAATAGGATTCAAAGTCAAAGAAAGTGACGCTGTTCTGTTTCCTCTTTGCAGCCTGGACTGCTGCATCCTCTAGAACACTTCACCAATGCACTTTAGATAAGAGTGTTGAACCCATTGCAAGGCACAGAGCAGATTCTCCCTGTGTCTTTTCATAGGGCTCAGATTTCATTCTGTGCCAGGAGTTATACATCACTCTCAATGGTGTGTCTCCAGAGCTGACTGAGGAAAGTGCAGAAAAACTACCGTTAACAAGGGAGTAATTACATTCAGCCTAAATTAATTATTGGCCGCTCAGGACTGGTGAGCAAGGGCCACACAGATGGCCTCTGACTCAGTTCCCACCTTTGAGGAAAGAAATATTCCAATATGGTGCACATGACTGCATAAGATAACAAGGGGCAGGCTATTTCTGGTCTACTGGTCTTGAAGTTACCATATTTGTTAATATGACATGGGGCTTATTTGCGTTAACACTGTAGGTACATTGTATTTTTTAGGGAAAAAAATGAATGATAGTCACTTGGGACGGAGGTCATTTCACGGCAGTCAGCATTAGGACCAGCAAAGTCAAGCCAGGGACCTTTAAAATGCATTTCAGTCGAAAGAACAGGTCATGGATCAGTGAACAGGTGATGGAAGGTGTTCGTGAGGAATTTAGATTAGCAAAAAATACAAACAAACCACAAGAATCAGGGAAGAGAGAAATCAGGACAACCTGGAGAGCAGGAAGCCAAGGTCTTGGCAGGGTGGCAAGGATGACACTAATAGGACCTGGAGACTATGCACCATGCAAGCAAGGACTAGGATTCTCATTTACTCTGTGTCCTCAGACGTCAGCACAGTTGGCACACACCACATGTCAGTAAACTTTTGTTGAATTAATCAGTCAATTTCATCTATTATTCATTTATGAAATAGCATGCTCTTGCTAGAGAGCTACATAGAATTAGTTCAACTTAATAAATATTTTAGAGTTCCTACTCTGTACTAGGCACTGTGACAGATACTAGAAAATAATATATAAGCCAGGCTCCTGTCCTCAAGGAATTTGCAATATAGTGTCTGAGGCTGAATGTAAAAAGTAATTACTAGTCATTATGATAACTGCAATAACAGAAGTATGGAGATGATAAGTGGCCAAACAAAAAAACTACCTATTGGTGCTGTCAAGGAGGAGCTGCCCAGAAGCCGTTTAAAAGTATATACAGATAGCAGCTGATTGGATGGAAAGTGGGGGAAAAGCACAGTAGGAAAAAGAAACATATATATAGGCAGAGGGACCCAAACAACATAGCAAGCTCATGGAAGAAGTAGTTCAATGTTGCTGGAGAGTAAACAATCTGAAAAAAAATCAAGAAAGTAATCTCATTTACAATATCTACAAATAAAATAAAATACCTAGGATTTAACTTCTTATCCAAAACAGTGAAAGATCTCTACAATTAAAGCTATAAGATCTATCAACAGATAAATTGATAAAGAAGATGTGGTACTTACAGACAATGGAGTACTATCCGTCATAAAAAAAGAACGAGGTGCTGTCATTTGCAACAACATGGATAGAACGGGAGGTCATGATACTAAGTGAAATAAACCAGGCATAAAAAGACAAATATCACATGTCCTCACTTATTTGTGGGATCTAAAAGTCAAAACAATTGAATGTGTGGTAGTAGAGAGTAGAAGGGCGGTTACTAGAGACTGGGAAGAATAGTGGGTAGGTGGTGGTGGAGAGGTGGTGGTGGAGAGGTGGGAGAGGTTAAAGAGTATAAAAAAACAGGAAGAATGAATAAGACTTAGTATTTGATACCACAACAGAGTTACTATAGTCAATAATACTTTAATTGTACATTTAAAAATAAAGTATATTTGGATTATTTGTCACACAAAGGATAAATGCTTGAGAAAACAGATACCCCATTTTACATGATATGATTATTATACATTTCATGTCTATATCGAAACATCTCATGTACTCCATAAATATATATACCTACATACCCACAAAATTAAAATTAAATATTAAAAAAAGAAAACTGTAAAACAGTAATGAAAAAAATGGAAGCATACACAAAAAGTAAAAACACATTCCATGTTGATGGATTAGAAGAATCAATATTATTAAAATGTTCATGCTACCCAAAGCAATCTATAGATTCAAGGCAATCCCTATCAAAATACTAATGACATTCTTTATAGAAATAGAAAATATCCCTAACATTTATACGGAACCACAAAAGATGCAGAATAGCCAAAGCTAGCCTTAGCAAAAGAATAAAACTGGAAGAATCACATTACTTGAGTTCAAATTATACTACAGAGTTATAGTAATCAAACCAACAAAATATTGGGTGTAAAAACAGACACATAGACCAGTGAAACAGAATAGAGAACCTGGAGACAAGCTCATACATCTACATTGAACTCCTTTTTGACAAAGGTGCCAAGAATACACACTGGGAAAACTTTCTTTCATAAATGGTGCTGGGAAAATTGGATATCTATATGCATGAGAATGAAACTAGACCCCTATCTCTTGCCATATACAAAAAACACCAAACAAATAAAAATTGATTGGAGACATAAATATAAGACCTCAAACTATGAAACTACTAAAAGAAAATGTTGGGGAAACTCTCCGGGACGTTGGGCTGGACAAAGATTTCTTGAGTAATACCCCACAAGCACAGGCAACCAAAGTAAAAATGTACAAATGGTATCACATTAAGTTAAAAAGCTTCTGCACAGTAAAGGAAACAATCAGCAAAGTGAAGAGAACCAGCAAAATTGAGGAAAATATTGCAAAGTATCCATCTGACAAGGGTTTAATAACTGGAATATATAGAAGCTCAAGCAGCTCAATAGGAAAGAAATCTAATATTATAATTTTAAAATGGGCAAAAGATATGAACAAATATTTCTCAAAAGAAGACATATAAATGGCAAAAAGATGTATGAAAAGATGCTCAATATCGTTGATCATCAGAGAAATGCAAATCCAAACTACAATGAGATATCTCACCCCAGCTATTGTTATTGCCTGTCTTTTGAATAAAAGCCATTTTAGCCAGCAAGGATGTGGAGGAAAGGGAACCCTCGTACACTTTTGGTGGGAATATAAATTAGTACAACCCTTATGGGGAACTGTCTGGGCTCCTCAAAAAACTAAAAATAGAGCTACCATATCGTATTAGTCCATTTTTGCACTGCTATAAAGAAATACCTGAGACTCTAGGTAATTTATAAAGAAAAGAGGTTTAATTGGCTCATGCTTCTATAGTCTGTATAGGAAGCATGGCAGCATCTGCTTCTGGGGAGGCCTCAGGGAGCTTTTACTCATGGCAGAAGGCAAAGTGGGAGCAAGCACCTTACATGA